>NC_142425.1:697500-1041250 GCF_059516105.1 Syngnathus floridae
ACCATGCCGCACTGAACAACACCATCCTGCACTGAACAACACCTTTCCACACTGAACAACACCATGCCGCACTGAACAACATTATGCCGCACTGAACAACACCATGCCGCACTGAACAACACCATGCCGCACTGAACAACACCATGCCGCACTGAACAACACCATGCCGCAATGAACAACACCATCCCGCACTGAACAACACCATGCCGCATTGAACAACACCATGCCGCACTGAACAACACCATCCCGCACTGAACAACACCACCCCGCACTGAACAACACGATCCCGCATTGAACAACACCATCCCGGACTGAACAACACCATGCCGCACTGAACAACACCATTCCGCACTGAACAACACCATGCCGCACTGAACAACACCATGCCGCACTGAACAACACCATGCCGCACTGAACAACACCATGCCGCACTGAACAACATTATGCCGCACTGAACAACACCATGCCGCACTGAACAACACCATCCCGCACTGAACAACACCATGCCGCATTGAACAACACCATGCCGCACTGAACAACACCATCCTGCACTGAACAACACCATCCCGCACTGAACAACACCATGCCGCACTGAACAACATTATGGCGCACTGAACAACATTATGCCGCACTGAACAACACCATGCCGCACTGAACAACACCATGCCGCACTGAACAACACCATGCCGCACTGAACAACATTATGCCGCACTGAACAACATTATGCCGCACTGAACAACACCATGCCGCACTGAACAACACCATGCCGCACTGAACAACACCATGCCGCACTGAACAACACGACGTCGCACTGAACAACACGACGCCGCACAGAACAACACGACGCCGCACAGAATAACACAATACCGCACAGAACAACACAATACCGCACAAACAGTTTTAGATAATATTACGTCGCAGTCATGTGACGCGGACATGACGTCAATAGGCGGAACTCACGGCAAAATTATAATCCGTGGGCGTGGCTTGCAACAGGAAGTAGGAAAGCGGCAGTTCTGGCAAACAAGACACAGCTGTTAGTAACACGATGACTAACAAGGCAAATATTTTTGTTTTCAGCTTGCAACTTGACCGTCTAGAGCGTACAAGGTAATTACAACTGTTTTTTTTTAGCCCTGAAAAGCGAGGGAGTGTGGCGTTTGGGAGGAATGTCGAACTCGGCGTCTGCTTCCAGCCACAGACGCCAAATTTCGACGATTATTTCGACTGGTCAACGGTTGTAAATTATTGCGTTGACTAAAAACTTTATTTAACTCTACTCTTAACTTTGCCGTTTCAGATATTCGGGTATTACACCGCGGAAATGACGTCAATAGGCTGAACTCTCGCCAAAATTCAAATCTGTGGGCGCAATGGCCTTGAGCGAGACACCGGATACAAACACGACGATTATCAACAGAAATATCTTTATTTTCCGCTTGCAAGTGGACCGTCTAGAGCGTACACGGTAAGTACAACTCATTGTGTTTAAAAAGATTTACGTTTGTGTAGTTTGCGTTGCGTTGTATCTGTGAATGTTGGTTGAGGCTAAATGTTAATGTTTAATTTCATTCCTTTAGGTTCCACGGTGTTTGTTGGCTGTATGTTTTCCACTGCAAGAAGAGGCTCGTATCATTGACCAGCAGGAGCTACAATGGTGAGTACCCCTTTCGTCTTCCATTTATGTTAAACACTTCCTATTTCATGTCTAACAGTACTCGATTTAACAAATAACCATAAATAAATACAGTGTGGGCAGTCACGTTAACATATGTGATTATCCTGCCTAATATGTTTATCACAAATATGTCACTAATCACTAATATGTTTATTTGTTTATCACAACACCTTTGGACCTTCAGCAATCGATTATTTACCTTCATCTACATAGAGACAGAACGATGGTGTCTTAAACATCTCATTCATTTCACCAAATAACTTCACGCAGGTGGATAACGGCCGTCTCGGTCACGCTATGTTGCGTGATGCAGTTTTGAAGAACCAAATGCATTTATTCAATGAATAAGTCAAGCTAGTTCTATGTTTATGATGTTGTAAGTTACGGTACCGATTGAAGTTGAGTTCGAAGCCAGTGGAAAACAGCGCTGCGTTTGTGCTCTCCAGGTACAAATGTTGTGATCTCTGACTGACGACCGGGCGAGACTCGAGTAAGAGATGTCCAAACGAGCTCCGGCAGGGCGGGCCAAGGCGGAGCGAACGGACGCCCTTCAGGCCGCCAATGACGAGCTGAGAACCAAACTGATGGATGTCCAGTTAGAACTTCAGCAGGAGAAGAACAAGGTGAAAACCTCAACAGACAGACACTGCCTGCCTCCCTGCCTGCCTCCCTGCCTGCCTCCCTGCCTGCCTCCCTCCCTCCCAGTTTTCCCGATGTAGATTAGACATGCGTGTGCCATGACTGTGTCAGCCTACATCAACAAATGCACCGAGGACGTCAGCACCACTAAGAATATCATCACCCGGGGCAACCAACGACCCTGGATGACTGAGGAGGTACGTCAAACGCTACGAGCGCGGAACTCTGCCTTCAAGTCTGGCGACAAGGAGACACTGAGGACAGCGAGAGCCAACTTGAACCGTGCCATCAGGATAGCGAAGCGAGACCGCAGTCGAAAATTTCAGGATCGTTTCCACGACGTCAAAAACATCAGGAGTATGTGGCAAGGCATACGGGCGATTACAGACTACAACTCACCCTCCCCCCCCCGGTGGGTGTAGTTGATGCTGACTTTCTAAATGGTCTAAATAACTTCTTTGGGAGGTTCGAGGCACTAAACGGCACTCCAGCAGTTAAAACTGTCCCCCATCAGGAAGAGGAGGTACTCTGCCTTGACTCCGCCGATGTGTTGAAGACCCTGAGGAGAGTCAACCCCTGTAAGGCCCCTGGCCCCGACAACATTCCTGGGCGTGTGTTCAGGGAATGTGCAAGTCATCTGGCTGGGGTCATCACAGACATTTTTAACACCTCGCTGGGCCAAGCCACAGTGCCGGCGTGCTTTAAGACTGCCTCCATCATTCCGGTGCCGAAGAAACCTCAAATCACCTCATTTAATGATTACCGGCCTGTTGCACTGACTCCGGTTATGATGAAGTGCTTCGAAAGGCTGCTTAAAGGTCACATCGTTTCCAGACTCCCCCTATTATTTGACCCGTTCCAGTTTGCCGACCGGCAAAACCGCTCCACTCAGGACGCCATCTCCTCCGTTCTTCACCTGAGCCTGGCTCACCTGGAGGAGAAGAACACCCATGTGCGGAGGCTGTTCCTGGACTTCAGCTCAGCGTTTAACACCATCATCCCACAGCATCTGGTAGGAAAATTGGAACACCTGGGCTTCAACACCCCCCTTCGCAACTGGCTGCTAGACTTCCTCACCAACAGACCTCAGTCAGTCCGGGTCGGACAGAACACCTCTGATGTCATCACCCTCAGCACAGGCTCCCTTCAGGGCTGCGTCCTGAGCCCCCTGCTGTGCACCCTGATGACACACGACTGCGTCCTCAGGTTCACCACCAATCACATCGTGAAGTCAGCAGACGACACAACGGTGGTGGGGCTCATCAGAGACAACAACGACCTGGACTACAGAGAGGAGGTGGAGCAGCTGGTGGGCTGGTGCAGAGAAAACAGCCTGATCCTGAATGAGGAGAAGATGAAGGAGATCATCGTCGACTTCAGGAAAAAACAGCCTCACCACGCTCCACTGATCATCAACAGCTCAGCTGTGGAGGTGGTCAGCACCACCAAATTCCTGGGGGTCCACATCACAGAAGACCTCACCTGGACTATGAACACTACGGCACTGGTCAAGAGGGCACAGAAGCGCTTGTACTTCCTGCGGAGGATGAGGAGAGCCCACCTGCCCCCACCCATCATGAGGACGTTCTACAGGAGCACCATAGAGAGCATTCTGACAAGCTGTCTCTCTGTGTGGTGTGGAGGCTGCACCGCCTCCGATTGGAAGAACGTGAGGAGAGTGGTGAGGACAGCAGAGAGGATCATAGGGGCTCCTCTTCCCTCCATTCAGGACATTTCATCTCAGCGCTGCATGTCCCGTGCCCGTAACATCATCAATGACCCATCACACCCCCACCATGGACTGTTCTCCCTGCTGCCCTCTGGGAAGAGGTTTGCAGCATCCGCTGCAGGTCCACCAGGTTCTGCAACAGCTTTTTCCCTGCTGTCATCAGACTGTTGAACACTAGAACTGTTGAGCTCTAAACTGAACTCTGCATCACACATTCACAGAACTGTACTTTATGACACTACGGACCTCTATCTTGCACTATCTCGCACTACCAACTTTACTGAACTTGTATAAACCCTTTAAATAGAAGTTTAATACATGGTTTAGCATTCCTCTGCACACTCTTGAATACTGTTTTGCCTACTTGCACTATTGCATAATTATCACTGCTGCACTTTATACTTATTTTTAATATATATATATATATATATATATATATATATATATATATATATATATATATATAGTATATATGTATATATATATATTTTCATAGGATATGTTACTTCTATTCAACTGCAATATCACTACTTTGTTGTAAGACGTATGCAACGGAATTTCGTTTTGTATGCACCATGTGCAGACAAGATGACAATAAAGTTTGTCTAAGTCTAAGTCATGTCAGGTCAGCTGTCTGGAGAGAGAGAGAAGTCAGGACCTGCGGGCGGAGCACCACCGTGCCACCGCCGCCATGACGGAACTCAAAAGCAAACTCCATGAGGAGAAGCAGAAAGAGTTAGCCATTACCAGGGAGACATTACTGCGGCAGCATGAAATGGAGCTGATGAGAGTGATCAAAATCAAAGATGGAGAGATCCAGCGACTGAATGCCTTGGTCCTCAGCCTGAGGGACGGCTCCATGGACAAGGTGATCCGCTCTATCCGTGTCTGACTATCCGCACGCCACGTCGGGCTTCGATGCGGCCGCTACCGTATTGTGTAGCTTGTCCCCAGTAAGCGTCGCGGCGCTCCGTTGCGGTCTCAACGGCCCGGTGTGGCGCAATGTCTGCTCAGGTGAGGAGGGGGGGCGCTTTGCTGGCGGAGGTGGAGGAGACGCGGCGGTGTCGGGAGACCGAGCGGTGTCGCCTCCACCAGGAGCGCGGAAGAAGCCCTGGCAGCGGCCCAGCAGGCCTGGCAGTCCCGAGCGGCCGAGCTCCGATCGGCTCATCACCAGCATCGGGAGGAGCTGAGCCGAACCAAGAGAGACTGCGAGAGGGAGATCCGCCGACTGGTAGGACTGATCAGATGCGCGGTGCGTGGCTATGTTCCCAATTTCGTTGTATACCTGCAGTGCAATGACACCTAAGGCATTCTATTCTATTCTATTTCACAAGAAGAAAATGTCCGGTTGCTCGCTTCGCTTTTGTCACAGCAAAGGTGTTCTAGTCGATTCAAGAAAAAAATTGGCCGGTTGCTCTCTTTGTTTTTGTCACAATTCTGGCAAATGAGTTTGCCCGCCTGCCTGAGCGCTCCCCGTTTGTACATCCAGACGGATGAGATCAAGCTGAAAGACAGAGCGGTTAGTGTTTTGGATGAAGCCCTGGGGCCGGCCACGTCCACCGCCTTCAGCTGCAGACTCAGGCTGCCGAGCAGCAGATCGCTGCCCTGAGGGATTCCCAAAGGGCGGGCCTAAACTACCCTGGAAGTGGGGTCAACGCCGCTACTAGCAATCCTCTTCATTGCGTAAGCCACCTCATCACACACTTGCAGTACGCATGACTTAGTTCGTTGCTGGAGGAAGGTAGCACAAAAACAGTTTTGAACTTTGAACGAGTGCTTGTGTGTGTGTGTTGCGGGGCGTTTTCAGTCTCAGGAGGATCGGGACACGCGACGGTTTCATCTGAAAATCGCTGAGCTCAGCGCAGTCATCAGGAAACTGGAGGATCGAAACGCCCTGCTTTCTGAAGAGCGCAATGAACTGGTAATTTATTGACGGCACGCTTGAAGGTTTGCGCTACGTTTGATGCGCGCCATCCAGCGAGGCACCCATTGCGCTTGCTTATTAGTTGAGCGGCGCGGCGAGTCGGTTGCCTGGTAGATGTCTTTTATTGGGAGCCAAAGCCACGATTCCGTTCAAACCGATGCAAAAGGAATGGATACGTTCTGGCCCGCGTGTTGTGCGTCTTTCACATCCCGCACTTCATGCTTGCAGCTAAAGCGACTGAGAGAAACAGAAAGCCAGTTTCTGCCACTCCTGTACAAAAACAAACGCCTGAGCAGGAAGAATGAAGAACTCTCGCTGGTGCTGTGTCGCCTTGAAAACAAAGTGCGCTTTGTCACCCAGGAGAACGAGGAGATGGCAAGCTTGGTAAGTCGACGCGGACAACGGCGGCGTGCCAACAGAGTCCACTGCATTTGTGTTCCACAGAGAAGGCCTAGTTCGCTCAATGACCTGGACCGCGGTTGCGGCCAGCAGGACGGTGAAATGGAGTTCCTTCAAGTTGTGGAGCAGCGGCACATCATCGACGACTTGTCCAAGGTCTTCAGGCAGGCGACTCGGTGCACGTACGGCAGCGCCGCGCTCGCTCGCTGTCGCCAGGAAACCTTTTCCGTCCAAAGCTTGGCCGGCGGCCGCCATCCAAAAAATTGGCCCCTTAAATTCCGACCTTTCAAGCAGGAGCATTGTGCGCACGCGTTTGAACACGCTTTAGACTTGTTTTGCCGTTTTCAGCAGCTCAAAGCTCCCGTTTTGTCAGCGCCTTTGCCACTCGCTGTGCGCTGAAAACGACGGACTTGCCCGGCTGCTCAGCCCGTCAACCATGAGCCGCGAGCGCGACGTCATTGTCCGTAGGCAGCTAGTGGCAAAATGCACCCTGTTAGAGTTGCGCTCGCTCCAACTTATTTTGCAAGAACCACACGGGAGACAAGTAAGTTCTTTTGGACACCTGCAGGTGGAGAGTCCATCCGTTGTACGAATGAAGTCTGACTCTCGGCTCCTGCACGAGCATTTTAATTAAGAGAAACAGGGTGGGTGTAAGAGTGGATTGAATAGAGGAAGCCCTTGACCTCTAGTCAAAACATAGCAAGGGGTGTTTTACGACTTTGTGTAGGAAGGGATAAGCGATAGGGATAAATAAGGGATAAATAATATTATTTATTACAGGTCGCAGTCAAAGTCAAAGCAACACAATGATACGATAAAGATAATCTGGAAAACCCTGACACACCCTGTAGTTGTCACTTTTGGAAAAGACGAGCGTCCCTCCAATCATCGCCGGTGACGTGTTTTTCAGGCTCTGGAGACAGGAGCTCATGTCAGAAATGTCATTGTGAGTCGCGTTTGTTTCTGCGCCGGAGCCGTTCGTTCCCTTTGCATCCAAAGAATCTCAAAGGCGGATTATTTGTGTCGACAGGAGAGAGATTTGCTGCTACGATACCGACGTCGAGAATCTCTGAGGAGGAACAAAGCGTGAGGTCCTGCAAGGTGAGTCTGTTTGTTTGCGGCTGCTTGGTGTTGCGCAAGATGAAATGGCCTTTTTCTCGCTATCGTTCCTCTCGTCGATTCATCGTGAGGTGTCGCTTCAGTTTGTTCAGAGAGATGTTCGCTTCCGCGCCCGCAGGTCATCGAAACATTTTACGGCTACGACGAAGACGTGTTGGTGGACTCGGACGGATCGTCCTTGTCTTTTCACACCGACAGAACCCCCGACACGGAACCCGAAGAGGTAGCCCGCCATTTCTGCCAGCGTATTGGCACCAAACATTCCTCTTCAGCCTGGAATCGGACTCGTCTTTGCGTCGCGGGTGCTTTGTCGCCGGTCTGACTGATTCTGGTACTAGTGCTGTGTTGCATTGGTGTGTGCATGAAGAGGCGGAGCTTCGCTACCGCCAGCTGACGCAAGAATATCAAGCGCTGCAACGAGCCTACGCTCTGCTAGCCCAGACCAGCGAAAGGGGACTACGACGCCGAGAAGGAGATCAAGGTGGCGCCCCTTCCCGCAACCCCCGGCCGGGTCGCAGCCTCCCCGTTCTCACCCAGCCTCGGGTGTTCTCTGGTCTGAAAGGAGGAGGAGGAGCCTCCCTCCTCCTCCTTTCAGACCAGAGAAAAGCTGATGGTAGAAATGGGTCACTATCAAAGCAGAGTAGCAGATCTGGAGTCAGCGCTGAAGCAACAAGGACAGGTAAGCTCATCAATGAGCACACCTTTTTCTCAGACAAAATAGCTACATTCTTCAGTCACTCATCCGTCTGGCATTACTGGACCAACACCCCCCCCCCCCCCCCCCCCCCCGAACGTGGCTGGGAAAATGCGGAGAAAAGCAAATGTCATTTTCCAGTCAACCAAAGAATTTGTGGATGAAAATGACACAACATTCCAAAGCTGTCCACGCGTTTGTCTCTTCTAGAATGTCAAGTGGGTGGAGGAGAAGCAGCTGCTGCGTCAGAGCAATCAGCAGTTGGCCGAAAAGGTGACGGAAAGAAAGGCGCTGGGCGGAGTCGCTTGGCGTCACACCTGTCGGGAAGCCCCGCAGATGAGGTCTGACTGTCTTTTCAGGTCAGGCGGATGGAGGCGGAAGAAGCGCGTCTGATAGAGCACATCCAGGATATCCGAGACCAAAACGAACTGCTTGAGTTCCGCATCCTGGAGCTGGAGGTGGGAAGACTCGCACAAGCGTGTTGAGGCCAGAGATGTGACGGACGGACGGACGGACGGACGGACGGATGCATGCCTCTGCCTTTCAGGAGAGGGAGTGGCGCTCCCCCGTCTTGAAGTTTCTGCAAGTCCGTTTCCCAGACGGCCTCAGCCCTTTGCAGATCTACTGCGAGGCCGAGGGCGTGAGCGTAGGTAAGGCGTCCCTCGCAACCCTAACCTTAACCCGAGGTCCCAGAACACCTTACATTGCTCCTTGCGCCTTTCCCCCGGACATCGTCATCAGTGATCTGATGAAGAAGCTGGACATCCTGGGCTATAACGCCGTAAGTGTATGTCGAACTCCTTATGTTCGCACTCCACGAGACTCGGCGGCTCAAATGTGACTTTTGGAAGGCTTTGCGCTGAAAGAAGCTTGTTGACGCTGTGCCTTTGGGCTCTTGCAGAATCTCACCAACGAGGAGCAGGTGGTCGTGATTCACGCCAGGACCCTTCTCACCCTAGCCGAGAAGGTAACGCGCACGTCCACGCACGCTCTCGCATTCTGCTTATGTGACAGCAGCCTTTCCTCAGTGGTTAGAATACATCAAAGTGACCAAGTCAGCACTTCAACAGAAGATGTTGGACATTGAAAGTGAGAAGGTAGACAGACACGCGACATCAGCCAAGGGGAACTCCGGCAATGTGCCCCAACAATTCTGACCTTGAGCTGTGCTAGGATATGTTCTGCAAGCAGAAGGGCTACCTGGATGAAGAGTTGGACTTCAGGAAGTGTTCCATGGACCAGGCTCATAAGGTAAGCCGCCCTCAAATCTCCCGCCGGACCACTGATGGACGAGGATTGCGGCCCAGAGGATCCTGGAGCTGGAGGCCATGTTGTACGAGGCGCTACCGCAGCGGGACTGCCCCGCCACGGACGGCGAAAAAGCCAGCCACGCTGGCGTGAATGACGTGCTGACGGCGGATCAGAGAGAAGAGCTTAGGAGCGTCGTGGACCAATGGAAGCGAGCCCTGATGTGCGAGTTGAGGGAGCGCGACGCTTGCATCCTCCAAGAGAGAATGGATCTGCTGCACAGCGCGCAACAGGTAAGGGCCCAAAGCCAGCCCGGCACTTACTTGCACGCTTACTGGCTTTTGAATGCCACTTTCCATTTGTCCGTCCTAGAGGAACAAAGAGCTGAAAGAATTCATCGAAGCTCAGAAGAGACAAATCAAACAATTGGAGGAGAAGTTTCTGTTTCTCTTTCTATTCTTCTCCTTGGCCTTCATTCTGTGGCCCTAACACCAGCTGGTGAGTGAGCTCCAGCGGCACCGCACTCGACACCTCCGATACACTGCCAGCCGGTCTCAGACGTTGGCAGACGCTCCGATGCCAACGTATACCCCCCGCCACGGTGACAGAGGCACCGCGTCACACCGGCGCTCATCCAATCAGAAGGCAGGAAAAGCAAATTCACATGCAGGGCACTTTTGAACCAGAAGAGAGCGCCACAAAAAACGGTTGTTGCCCCAAACGCGCACTAAAAAGGGTCAGAATAACAAGAGTCCCACTGGCCAGCCGGGGCCACCCGTCCAGCTGTTTCTTCAGGGGGGAAAAAAATTGGAGTCACCGGTGAGTACATTTTGCATTTAGCTCTGCTTTTCTGCTTCTGTCTTCAAGTGTGTGGCATCCTGCGATCAAAGATTCAGCCAACCCCAAAGCGGTTGACCTCAACGTCCCACCACCATGCCTACCAGAGCAGGTGACGTGATGCTTTGGACATCCTTCCGTCTCAGATGCCCAAAAGTACTCTTTGCCACATCTGCGGCAATACGGTGTCTTTTCAAAGGTGCAAATAAATCCAGCGTGGGCGGAACACGCACGTCTTCGGTTTTTCCCGCTTTGTTTGTGTGACAGCTGTTGTGAAAATTTTATACAAATAAAGTTGTATAGTACAGGTTTGGCCAAGCCGCAACTCCCGAACCGCATGCGGCTCTTTTATGTTCATATCAACATTTGTGTGTGTGTGTGTGTGGGGGGGGGGGGGGGGGGGGGTTGTGCGTGTTGGCTTCACTTGAGTTCAATTTGGTATTTTGGTCAAAAGCGCATGTGGTGAAATTCCACAAAGTAGGATGGGCAAACACATTTCTTTAAACTATGAGTGTCAATTGGGCTCTCGAAATGGCAGGGAAAAGATGCACAGCAAAACGAAAATACGTAGATGAACACAGGACGTTTTAATCAGAGTGGGAAAGTTTCTATTTTTTGTTGAACGTGATGGCAAACCATTCTGCCTGATATGTCAGACCTCAGCGCATTTCAAAGATTCAAATCTTCAGCGCCATGCACTTCAGCTCACTCCATGCTAACATTGATCAGGCGTCGAACCCGCATCATCATGCTTAAGAGGTGGCCATGCTAACCAGTGCGCCATTATGTCAACGCATAATAACTAAGTCTACTGGTCAAAACAGCGGTTACTATATGACGTCGCTACGTCGTGGTCACGTGACGCAGACAAGACGTCAATGGACGTGGGCAGAGTTAACTTGTTTAAAAGGGAGTAGGCAGAAGAAATATTTAATTTATTTAAATCTATTTTGAGTGCACACCATTATTCCAATGCATAACAACTGTAAATCTACTAAACAAAACAGCGGTTGCTATATGACATCTGCCACGTCGTGGTCACGTGACATACGTGACGTCGATGGGCGTAACTTTCGCCGGAATTCAAATCCGCGGGGAGAGTTAACTTGTTTAAAAGAGAGTGGGCAGAAGAATTATTTAATTTATTTAAATCTATTTGGTGTGTGCGCCATTATGTCAATGCATAACAACTGTAAGTCTACTAAAGAAAACAGCGGTTGCTATATGACGTCTGCCACGTCGTGGTCACGTGACGCGGACGTGACGTCGACGCCTACTTTACATCCCACCGATCACAGGACCCCTCGGCTGCATAACCGTGCCCCCTTCCCAACCAATCGGATTTGCTATACGCGAAAACGACGCCAATGGAAAGAGCTTCCGCCCAAATTTAAATCCGTGGGCGCGGCTCGCAGCAGGAAGTAGGAAAATGGCGGCGATGTTGACAAAGACACAGCGGATGGTAACATACGACTAACAAGAGAAATATTTTTATTTTCTGCTTGCAACTGGACCGTCCAGAGCGTACACGGTAAGTAAAACTCATCGTTTTTAAAAAGAAGTACTTTTGTTGCCCTGAAAAGCGAGTGAGCGTGGCGTTTGTGGGGGACGTCGAATTTCGACGATTCTTTCTGGTCAACGGTTGTAAATGATTGTGTTGATTAAAAAAGAAAACTTGATGTAACTCTACTTTTAACTGCCGTTTCAGATAGATTTGGAATTGCATCACATCCAATTTTGCCTAGAGCGTACACGGTAAGTAACACTCGTTGTGTTTAAGGAGATTTACGTTTGTAATAGCAGAAGTGTAGCCGCGTTGCGTTGTACGTGTGAATGTTGGTCCGGGCGAAATGTTAATGTTTAATTTCATTCCTTTAGGTTCCACGGTGTTTGTTGGCTGCAAGTTTTCCACTGCAAGAAGAGGCTCATATCATTGACCAGGAGCGAGCTACAATGGTGAGTAGCCATAACATTTATGTTAAACACTTCCTATTTCATGTCTAACAGTACTTGATTTAACAAATAACCATAAATAAATACAGTGTGGGCACTGAAGTTAACATATGTGATTATACTGCCTAATCTGTCACCGAGTAGATTGTTGCAAAGTAATATAAGATCCAAAGTTGTAATTCAGAATAGTTTTCAAAAGAAGGCCATTAGAATTATATACAAGTCTGATTACCCTGAACAAGCTATTAATTAAATCACAAATTCTTCAATTCAAAGATTTGGTAGATTATCAGACAAATAATGTCTAACAGTAATTGATTTAACACATCACGATAAGTAGATTGAGTGTGGGCACTCTCAAGTTAACATATGTGATTATACTGCCTAATCTGTTACAGAGTATGTTGTTGCCAAGTAATGTAGAATAGATCCAAAGTAGTAATCCAGAATAGTTTTGAAGAGGCCATTAGAATGATAAACAAATCTGATTACCTTGAACATAATAACAAGCTAAGTGTTTAATATGTCCTATGAAGTCAAAATTGGGCACCATCATGTGGTGAAATTTGGAATTGCATCACATCCAATTTTGCCTGGGAACAAACAGATTACATAAATCTTAGTTTTGAATAAGCCACTCCTTCTCAAACAAGTAAACTCTGCCCATTTTGCGCAGTAGATGTTCTGTTAATATCTAGTATTTATACAAAGTCATAATTTAAATTGCTTTCAACCTTCATTCATCGGTTCAACCAACATTACTCGCTCTTATTACCAACTTGTATTGATTTAACTAAGCGTTTAATACTTCCTATCAGGTCTCAAATCGAGATTTGGCAAAATACAATTTCAGCAAATCCAATTTTGCCAGGGAACAAAAATAGATTAAATAAACTAAATAAGTCCTCTTCCCATTAAATAAATCAGAAAAGTCTGTCTTGTAACCAGTCCTCTTCAAACAAGTAAAGTCTGCCCATTTTGTGCCGTAGATTTTGTGTCTATGCCTAGTATTTAAACAAAATCATAATTTAAACGACTTCTTTCCTTCATTCACTTTGGAAATTTGGAATTGCAGCAAATCGAATTTTGGCAGGGAACAAAAATAGATCAATTAAACTAAATAAGTCTTCTTCCCATTAAATAAATTAAAAAAGTCTGTCTTGTAACCAGTCCTTTTCAAACAAGTAAAGTCTGCCCATTTTGTGCCGTCGATTTTGTGTTAATGCCTAGTATTTATACAAAATCATAATTTAAAGGACTTCATTCCTTCATTCACTTTGGAAATTTGGAATTGCAGCACATCAAATTTTGCCTGGGAAGAAAAGTAGATTAAATAAATTTAATAAGTCTTACTACTTCCCATTAAATAAATTAAATACGTCTTACTTGTTCCCACTCCTTTTCAAAACAGTAGTTTAAAACGAGGGCCCTTCACTCAATCTTTAACCTCAACCCCGCACGTTGTGTTGTATCTGTGAATGTTGGTTGTGGCCAAATGATAGTTTTCTTTCATTCGTTTAGGTTCCAAGAAAACTTGATGTAACTCTACTTTTAACTGCCGTTTCAGATAAGCGGGTATTACGTCGCAGTCAAATGCCGCGGATATGACGTAATTGCCCGAACCTCCGCCAAAATTCAAATCTGTTGGCGCGATGGCCGTGAGCCACTGAGCAGCGACGATTATCAACAGAAATATCTTTATTTTCTGCTTGCAACTGGACCGTCTAGAGCGTACACGGTAAGTAACACTCATTGTGTTTAAGGAGATTTACGTTTGTAATAGCAGAAGTGTAGCCGCGTTGCGTTGTACGTGTGAAAATTGGTCGAGGCGAAATGTTAATGTTTAATTTCATTCCTTTAGGTTCCACGGTGTTTGTTGGCTGCAAGTTTTCCACTGCAAGAAGAGGCTCGTATCATTGACCAGGAGCGAGCTACAATGGTGAGTAGCCATAACATTTATGTTAAACACTTCCTATTTCATGTCTAACAGTACTTGATTTAACAAATAACCATAAATAAATACAGTGTGGGCACTGAAGTTAACATATGTGATTATACTGCCTAATCTGTCACGGAGTAGATTGTTGCAAAGTAATATAAGATCCAAAGTTGTAATTCAGAATAGTTTTCAAAAGAAGGCCATTAGAATTATATACAAGTCTGATTACCCTGAACAAGCTATTAATTAAATCACAAATTCTTCGATTCAAAGATTTGGTAGATTATCAGACAAATAATGTCTAACAGTAATTGATTTAACACATCACGATAAGTAGATTGAGTGTGGGCACTCTCAAGTTAACATATGTGATTATACTGCCTAATCTGTTACAGAGTATGTTGTTGCCAAGTAATGTAGAATAGATCCAAAGTAGTAATCCAGAATAGTTTTGAAGAGGCCATTAGAATGATAAACAAATCTGATTACCTTGAACATAATAACAAGCTAAGTGTTTAATATGTCCTATGAAGTCAAAATTGGGCACCATCATGTGGTGAAATTTGGAATTGCATCACATCCAATTTTGCCTGGGAACAAACAGATTACATAAATCTTAGTTTTGAATAAGCCACTCCTTCTCAAACAAGTAAACTCTGCCCATTTTGCGCAGTAGATGTTCTGTTAATATCTAGTATTTATACAAAGTCATAATTTAAATTGCTTTCAACCTTCATTCATCGGTTCAACCAACATTACTCGCTCTTATTACCAACTTGTATTGATTTAACTAAGCGTTTAATACTTCCTATCAGGTCTCAAATCGAGATTTGGCAAAATACAATTTCAGCAAATCCAATTTTGCCAGGGAACAAAAATAGATTAAATAAACTAAATAAGTCCTCTTCCCATTAAATAAATCAGAAAAGTCTGTCTTGTAACCAGTCCTCTTCAAACAAGTAAAGTCTGCCCATTTTGTGCCGTAGATTTTGTGTCTATGCCTAGTATTTAAACAAAATCATAATTTAAACGACTTCTTTCCTTCATTCACTTTGGAAATTTGGAATTGCAGCAAATCGAATTTTGGCAGGGAACAAAAATAGATCAATTAAACTAAATAAGTCTTCTTCCCATTAAATAAATTAAAAAAGTCTGTCTTGTAACCAGTCCTTTTCAAACAAGTAAAGTCTGCCCATTTTGTGCCGTCGATTTTGTGTTAATGCCTAGTATTTATACAAAATCATAATTTAAAGGACTTCATTCCTTCATTCACTTTGGAAATTTGGAATTGCAGCACATCAAATTTTGCCTGGGAAGAAAAGTAGATTAAATAAATTTAATAAGTCTTACTACTTCCCATTAAATAAATTAAATACGTCTTACTTGTTCCCACTCCTTTTCAAAACAGTAGTTTAAAACGAGGGCCCTTCACTCAATCTTTAACCCCAACCCCGCACGTTGTGTTGTATCTGTGAATGTTGGTTGTGGCCAAATGATAGTTTTCTTTCATTCGTTTAGGTTCCAAGAAAACTTGATGTAACTCTACTTTTAACTGCCGTTTCAGATAAGCGGGTATTACGTCGCAGTCATGTGCCGTGGATATGACGTAATTGCCCGAACCTCCGCCAAAATTCAAATCTGTTGGCGCGATGGCCGTGAGCCACTGAGCAGCGACGATTATCAACAGAAATATCTTTATTTTCTGCTTGCAACTGGACCGTCTAGAGCGTACACGGTAAGTAACACTCATTGTGTTTAAGGAGATTTACGTTTGTAATAGCAGAAGTGTAGCCGCGTTGCGTTGTACGTGTGAAAATTGGTCGAGGCGAAATGTTAATGTTTAATTTCATTCCTTTAGGTTCCACGGTGTTTGTTGGCTGCAAGTTTTCCACTGCAAGAAGAGGCTCGTATCATTGACCAGGAGCGAGCTACAATGGTGAGTAGCCATAACATTTATGTTAAACACTTCCTATTTCATGTCTAACAGTACTTGATTTAACAAATAACCATAAATAAATACAGTGTGGGCACTGAAGTTAACATATGTGATTATACTGCCTAATCTGTCACGGAGTAGATTGTTGCAAAGTAATATAAGATCCAAAGTTGTAATTCAGAATAGTTTTCAAAAGAAGGCCATTAGAATTATATACAAGTCTGATTACCCTTAACATAACAACAAGCTATTAATTAAATCACAAATTCTTCAATTCAAAGATTTGGTAGATTATCAGACAAATAATGTCTAACAGTAATTGATTTAACACATCACGATAAGTAGATTGAGTGTGGGCACTCTCAAGTTAACAGATATGATTATACTGCCTAATCTGTTACAGAGTATGTTGTTGCCAAGTAATGTAGAATAGATCCAAAGTAGTAATCCAGAATAGTTTTGAAGAGGCCATTAGAATAATAAACAAATCTGATTACCTTGAACATAATAACAAGCTAAGTGTTTAATATGTCCTATGAAGTCAAAATTGGGCACCATCATGTGGTGAAATTTGGAATTGCATCACATCCAATTTTGCCTGGGAACAAACAGATTAAATAAATCTTAGTTTTGAATAAGCCACTCCTTCTCAAACAAGTAAACTCTGCCCATTTCGCGCAGTAGATGTTCTGTTAATATCTAGTATTTATACAAAGTCATAATTTAAATTGCTTTCAACCTTCATTCATCGGTTCAACCAACATTACTCGCTCTTATTACCAACTTGTATTGATTTAACTAAGCGTTTAATACTTCCTATCAGGTCTCAAGGCAAGATTTGGCAAAATACAATTTCAGCAAATCCAATTTTGCCAGGGAACAAAAATAGATTAAATAAACTAAATAAGTCTTCTTCCCATTAAATAAATCAGAAAAGTCTGTCTTGTAACCAGTCCTCTTCAAACAAGTAAAGTCTGCCCATTTTGTGCCGTAGATTTTGTGTCTATGCCTAGTATTTAAACAAAATCATAATTTAAACGACTTCTTTCCTTCATTCACTTTGGAAATTTGGAATTGCAGCAAATCGAATTTTGGCAGGGAACAAAAATAGATCAATTAAACTAAATAAGTCTTCTTCCCATTAAATAAATTAAAAAAGTCTGTCTTGTAACCAGTCCTTTTCAAACAAGTAAAGTCTGCCCATTTTGTGCCGTCGATTTTGTGTTAATGCCTAGTATTTATACAAAATCATAATTTAAAGGACTTCATTCCTTCATTCACTTTGGAAATTTGGAATTGCAGCACATCAAATTTTGCCTGGGAAGAAAAGTAGATCAAATAAATTTAATAAGTCTTACTACTTCCCATTAAATAAATTAAATACGTCTTACTTGTTCCCACTCCTTTTCAAAAAAGTAGTTTAAAACGAGGTCCCTTCACTCAACCTTTAACCCTATTTATTCACCTTCTAGGCTAAGTGTTAAAGGCTAAGTGTTAAAGGATAAGTGTTAAAGGCTAAGTGTTAAAGGCTAAGTGTTAGAGGCTAAGTGCCAGAGGCTAGGCGCCAGAGGCGAGTTTTTGTGGGCTGAAGTTTTAGTGGGGTTAGTGTGAATACAATCCAAAAGAATACAACAGAATACAATACAATAGAATATAATACATAGATTAAATTCAATAGCTCTTACTACTTCCCATTAAATAAATTAAATACGTCTTACTTGTTCCCAATCCTTTTCAAAAAAGTAGTTTAAAATGAGGGCCCTTCACTCAACCTTTAACCTCAACCCCGCACGTCACATTGTGTTGTATCTGTGAATGTTGGTTGTGGCCAAATGATAGTTTTCTTTCATTCGTTTAGGTTCCACGGTGTTTGTTGGCTATGTTTTCCACTGTCAGAAGGATGAAAATACAAAGTACAACGCTTGGACGTGGGCGAAGACGTCACCGGTGAGTCCTTCCTTCCTATTTATTTACCTTCTAGATGCTAGAGGCTAAGTGTTAGAGGCTAAGTGTTAAACACAATACGAACAACACAACGATACTGCACTGAACAACACGATACCGCACTGAGAAACACGATACCGCACTGAACAACACGATACCGCACTGAACAACACCATGCCGCACTGAACACCATGCCACACTGAACAACACCATCCCGCACTGAACAACACCATGCCGCACTAAACAACACCATGCCGCACTGAACAACACCATGCCTCACTGAACGACACCATGCCGCACTGAAAGACACCATGCCGCACTGAACGACACCATGCCGCACTGAAAGACACCATCCCGCACTGAACACCATGCCGCACTGAACAACACCATCCTGCACTGAACAACACCATCCCGCACTGAACAACATTATGCCGCACTGAACAACATTATGCCGCACTGAACAACACCATGCCGCACTGAACAACACCATGCCGCACTGAACAACACCATGCCGCACTGAACAACATTATGCCGCACTGAACAACACCATGCCGCACTGAACAACACCATGCCGCACTGAACAACACCATGCCGCACTGAACAACATTATGCCGCACTGAACAACACCATGCCGCACTGAACAACACCATCCTGCACTGAACAACACCATTCCGCATTGAACACCATGCCGCACTGAACAACACCATCCCGCACTGAACAACACCATCCCGCACTGAACAACACCATGCCGCACTGAACAACATTATGCCGCACTGAACAACATTATGCCGCACTGAACAACACCATGCCGCACTGAACAACACCATGCCGCACTGAACAACACCATGCCGCACTGAACAACATTATAACGCACTGAACAACACCATCCCGCACTGAACAACACCATGCCGCACTAAACAACATTATGCCGCACTGAACAACATTATGCCGAAATGAACAACACCATGCCGCACTGAACAACACCATGCCGCACTGAACAACACCATCCTGCACTGAACAACACCATCCCGCACTGAACAACACCATGCCGCACTGAACAACACCATGCCGCACTGAACAACACCATGCCGCAATGAACAACACCATCCCGCACTGAACAACATTATGCCGCACTGAACAACATTATGCCGCACTGAACAACATTATGCCGCACTGAACAACATTATGCCGCACTGAACAACATTATGCCGCACTGAACAACACCATGCCGCACTGAACAACACCATGCCGCACTGAACAACACCATGCCGCACTGAACAACACCATGCCGCACTGAACAACACCATGCCGCACTGAACAACACGATCCCGCATTGAACAACACCATGCCGCACTGAGCAACACCATGCCGCACTGAACACCATCCCGCACTGAACAACACCATGCCGCACTGAACAACACCATTCCGCACTGAACAACACCATGCCGCACTGAACAACATTACGCTGCACTGAACAACACCATGCCGCACTGAACAACACCATGCCGCACTGAACAACACCATGCCGCATTGAACAACACCATGCCGCATTGAACAACACCATGCCGCACTGAACAACACCATCCTGCACTGAACAACACCATGCCGCATTGAACAACACCATGCCGCACTGAACAACACCATCCTGCACTGAACAACACCATCCCGCACTGAACAACACCATCCCGCATTGAACAACAGCATCCTGCACTGAACAACACCATGCCGCACTGAACAACACCATGCCGCACTGAACAACACCATTCCGCACTGAACAACACCATGCCGCACTGAACAACACCATCCTGCACTGAAAAACACCATCCCGCACTGAACAACACCATGCCGCATTGAACAACACCATCCTGCACTGAACAACACCATCCTGCACTGAACAACACCATGCCGCACTGAACAACACCATGCCGCACTGAACAACACCATGCCGCACTGAACAACACCATGCCGCACTGAACATTATGCCGCACTGAACAACATTATGTCGCACTGAACAACACCATGCCGCACTGAACAACACCATGCCGCACTGAACAACATTATGCCGCACTGAAAAACACCATGCCGCACTGAACAACACCATCCCGCACTGAACAACACCATGCCGCATTGAACAACACCATGCCGCACTGAACAACACCATGCTGCACTGAACAACATTATGCTGCACTGAACAACACGATCCTGCATTGAACAACACCATGCCGCACTGAACAACACCATCCTGCACTGAACAACACCATCCTGCACTGAACAACACCACCCCGCACTGAACAACACGATCCCGCATTGAACAACACCATCCCGCACTGAACAACACCATGCCGCACTGAACAACACCATTTCGCACTGAACAACACCATGCCGCACTGAACAACACCATGCCGCACTGAACAACACCATGCCGCACTGAACAACACCATGCCGCACTGAACAACACCATGCCGCACTGAACAACATTATGCCGCACTGAACAACACCATGCCGCACTGAACAACACCATCCCGCACTGAACAACACCATGCCGCATTGAACAACACCATGCCGCACTGAACAACACCATCCTGCACTGAACAACACCATCCCGCACTAAACAACACCATGCCGCACTGAACAACACCATGCCGCACTGAACAACACCATGCCACACTGAACAACACCATGCCGCACTGAACAACATTATGCCGCACTGAACAACACCATGCCGCACTGAACAACACCATCCTGCACTGAACAACACCATTCCGCATTGAACACCATGCCGCACTGAACAACACCATCCCGCACTGAACAACACCATCCCGCACTGAACAACACCATGCCGCACTGAACAACATTATGCCGCACTGAACAACATTATGCCGCACTGAACAACACCATGCCGCACTGAACAACACCATGCCGCACTGAACAACACCATCCTGCACTGAACAACACCATCCCGCACTAAACAACACCATGCCGCACTGAACAACACCATGCCGCACTGAACAACACCATGCCGCACTGAACAACACCATGCCGCACTGAACAACATTATGCCGCACTGAACAACACCATGCCGCACTGAACAACACCATCCTGCACTGAACAACACCATTCCGCATTGAACACCATGCCGCACTGAACAACATTATGCCGCACTGAACAACACCATCCCGCACTGAACAACACCATGCCGCACTGAACAACATTATGCCGCACTGAACAACATTATGCCGCACTGAACAACACCATGCCGCACTGAACAACACCATGCCGCACTGAACAACACAATACCGCACAAAACAACACAATACTGCACAAACAGTTTTAGATAATATTACGTCGCAGTCATGTGACGCGGACATGACGTCAATAGGCGGAACTCACGGCAAAATTATAATCCGTGGGCGTGGCTTGCAACAGGAAGTAGGAAAGCGGCAGTTCTGGCAAACAAGACACAGCGGTTAGTAACACGATGACTAACAAGGCAAATATTTTTGTTTTCAGCTTGCAACTTGACCGTCTAGAGCGTACAAGGTAATTACAACTGTTTTTTTTTAGCCCTGAAAAGCGAGGGAGTGTGGCGTTTGGGAGGAATGTCGAACTCGGCGTCTGCTTCCAGCCACAGACGCCAAATTTCGACGATTATTTCGACTGGTCAACGGTTGTAAATTATTGCGTTGACTAAAAACTTTATTTAACTCTACTCTTAACTTTGCCGTTTCAGATATGCGGGTATTACACCGCGGAAATGACGTCAATAGGCTGAACTCTCGCCAAAATTCAAATCTGTGGGCGCAATGGCCTTGAGCGAGACACCGGATACAAACACGACGATTATCAACAGAAATATCTTTATTTTCCGCTTGCAAGTGGACCGTCTAGAGCGTACACGGTAAGTACAACTCATTGTGTTTAAAAAGATTTACGTTTGTGTAGTTTGCGTTGCGTTGTATCTGTGAATGTTGGTTGAGGCTAAATGTTAATGTTTAATTTCATTCCTTTAGGTTCCACGGTGTTTGTTGGCTGTATGTTTTCCACTGCAAGAAGAGGCTCGTATCATTGACCAGCAGGAGCTACAATGGTGAGTACCCCTTTCGTCTTCCATTTATGTTAAACACTTCCTATTTCATGTCTAACAGTACTCGATTTAACAAATAACCATAAATAAATACAGTGTGGGCAGTCACGTTAACATATGTGATTATCCTGCCTAATATGTTTATCACAAATATGTCACTAATCACTAATATGTTTATTTGTTTATCACAACACCTTTGGACCTTCAGCAATCGATTATTTACCTTCATCTACATAGAGACAGAACGATGGTGTCTTAAACATCTCATTCATTTCACCAAATAACTTCACGCAGGTGGATAACGGCCGTCTCGGTCACGCTATGTTGCGTGATGCAGTTTTGAAGAACCAAATGCATTTATTCAATGAATAAGTCAAGCTAGTTCTATGTTTATGATGTTGTAAGTTACGGTACCGATTGAAGTTGAGTTCGAAGCCAGTGGAAAACAGCGCTGCGTTTGTGCTCTCCAGGTACAAATGTTGTGATCTCTGACTGACGACCGGGCGAGACTCGAGTAAGAGATGTCCAAACGAGCTCCGGCAGGGCGGGCCAAGGCGGAGCGAACGGACGCCCTTCAGGCCGCCAATGACGAGCTGAGAACCAAACTGATGGATGTCCAGTTAGAACTTCAGCAGGAGAAGAACAAGGTGAAAACCTCAACAGACAGACACTGCCTGCCTCCCTGCCTGCCTCCCTGCCTGCCTCCCTGCCTGCCTCCCTCCCTCCCAGTTTTCCCGATGTAGATTAGACATGCGTGTGCCATGACTGTGTCAGCCTACATCAACAAATGCACCGAGGACGTCAGCACCACTAAGAATATCATCACCCGGGGCAACCAACGACCCTGGATGACTGAGGAGGTACGTCAAACGCTACGAGCGCGGAACTCTGCCTTCAAGTCTGGCGACAAGGAGACACTGAGGACAGCGAGAGCCAACTTGAACCGTGCCATCAGGATAGCGAAGCGAGACCGCAGTCGAAAATTTCAGGATCGTTTCCACGACGTCAAAAACATCAGGAGTATGTGGCAAGGCATACGGGCGATTACAGACTACAACTCACCCTCCCCCCCCCCGGTGGGTGTAGTTGATGCTGACTTTCTAAATGGTCTAAATAACTTCTTTGGGAGGTTCGAGGCACTAAACGGCACTCCAGCAGTTAAAACTGTCCCCCATCAGGAAGAGGAGGTACTCTGCCTTGACTCCGCCGATGTGTTGAAGACCCTGAGGAGAGTCAACCCCTGTAAGGCCCCTGGCCCCGACAACATTCCTGGGCGTGTGTTCAGGGAATGTGCAAGTCATCTGGCTGGGGTCATCACAGACATTTTTAACACCTCGCTGGGCCAAGCCACAGTGCCGGCGTGCTTTAAGACTGCCTCCATCATTCCGGTGCCGAAGAAACCTCAAATCACCTCATTTAATGATTACCGGCCTGTTGCACTGACTCCGGTTATGATGAAGTGCTTCGAAAGGCTGCTTAAAGGTCACATCGTTTCCAGACTCCCCCTATTATTTGACCCGTTCCAGTTTGCCGACCGGCAAAACCGCTCCACTCAGGACGCCATCTCCTCCGTTCTTCACCTGAGCCTGGCTCACCTGGAGGAGAAGAACACCCATGTGCGGAGGCTGTTCCTGGACTTCAGCTCAGCGTTTAACACCATCATCCCACAGCATCTGGTAGGAAAATTGGAACACCTGGGCTTCAACACCCCCCTTCGCAACTGGCTGCTAGACTTCCTCACCAACAGACCTCAGTCAGTCCGGGTCGGACAGAACACCTCTGATGTCATCACCCTCAGCACAGGCTCCCTTCAGGGCTGCGTCCTGAGCCCCCTGCTGTGCACCCTGATGACACACGACTGCGTCCTCAGGTTCACCACCAATCACATCGTGAAGTCAGCAGACGACACAACGGTGGTGGGGCTCATCAGAGACAACAACGACCTGGACTACAGAGAGGAGGTGGAGCAGCTGGTGGGCTGGTGCAGAGAAAACAGCCTGATCCTGAATGAGGAGAAGATGAAGGAGATCATCGTCGACTTCAGGAAAAAACAGCCTCACCACGCTCCACTGATCATCAACAGCTCAGCTGTGGAGGTGGTCAGCACCACCAAATTCCTGGGGGTCCACATCACAGAAGACCTCACCTGGACTATGAACACTACGGCACTGGTCAAGAGGGCACAGAAGCGCTTGTACTTCCTGCGGAGGATGAGGAGAGCCCACCTGCCCCCACCCATCATGAGGACGTTCTACAGGAGCACCATAGAGAGCATTCTGACAAGCTGTCTCTCTGTGTGGTGTGGAGGCTGCACCGCCTCCGATTGGAAGAACGTGAGGAGAGTGGTGAGGACAGCAGAGAGGATCATAGGGGCTCCTCTTCCCTCCATTCAGGACATTTCATCTCAGCGCTGCATGTCCCGTGCCCGTAACATCATCAATGACCCATCACACCCCCACCATGGACTGTTCTCCCTGCTGCCCTCTGGGAAGAGGTTTGCAGCATCCGCTGCAGGTCCACCAGGTTCTGCAACAGCTTTTTCCCTGCTGTCATCAGACTGTTGAACACTAGAACTGTTGAGCTCTAAACTGAACTCTGCATCACACATTCACAGAACTGTACTTTATGACACTACGGACCTCTATCTTGCACTATCTCGCACTACCAACTTTACTGAACTTGTATAAACCCTTTAAATAGAAGTTTAATACATGGTTTAGCATTCCTCTGCACACTCTTGAATACTGTTTTGCCTACTTGCACTATTGCATAATTATCACTGCTGCACTTTATACTTATTTTTAATATATATATATATATATATATATATATATATATAGTATATATGTATATATATATATTTTCATAGGATATGTTACTTCTATTCAACTGCAATATCACTACTTTGTTGTAAGACGTATGCAACGGAATTTCGTTTTGTATGCACCATGTGCAGACAAGATGACAATAAAGTTTGTCTAAGTCTAAGTCATGTCAGGTCAGCTGTCTGGAGAGAGAGAGAAGTCAGGACCTGCGGGCGGAGCACCACCGTGCCACCGCCGCCATGACGGAACTCAAAAGCAAACTCCATGAGGAGAAGCAGAAAGAGTTAGCCATTACCAGGGAGACATTACTGCGGCAGCATGAAATGGAGCTGATGAGAGTGATCAAAATCAAAGATGGAGAGATCCAGCGACTGAATGCCTTGGTCCTCAGCCTGAGGGACGGCTCCATGGACAAGGTGATCCGCTCTATCCGTGTCTGACTATCCGCACGCCACGTCGGGCTTCGATGCGGCCGCTACCGTATTGTGTAGCTTGTCCCCAGTAAGCGTCGCGGCGCTCCGTTGCGGTCTCAACGGCCCGGTGTGGCGCAATGTCTGCTCAGGTGAGGAGGGGGGGCGCTTTGCTGGCGGAGGTGGAGGAGACGCGGCGGTGTCGGGAGACCGAGCGGTGTCGCCTCCACCAGGAGCGCGGAAGAAGCCCTGGCAGCGGCCCAGCAGGCCTGGCAGTCCCGAGCGGCCGAGCTCCGATCGGCTCATCACCAGCATCGGGAGGAGCTGAGCCGAACCAAGAGAGACTGCGAGAGGGAGATCCGCCGACTGGTAGGACTGATCAGATGCGCGGTGCGTGGCTATGTTCCCAATTTCGTTGTATACCTGCAGTGCAATGACACCTAAGGCATTCTATTCTATTCTATTTCACAAGAAGAAAATGTCCGGTTGCTCGCTTCGCTTTTGTCACAGCAAAGGTGTTCTAGTCGATTCAAGAAAAAAATTGGCCGGTTGCTCTCTTTGTTTTTGTCACAATTCTGGCAAATGAGTTTGCCCGCCTGCCTGAGCGCTCCCCGTTTGTACATCCAGACGGATGAGATCAAGCTGAAAGACAGAGCGGTTAGTGTTTTGGATGAAGCCCTGGGGCCGGCCACGTCCACCGCCTTCAGCTGCAGACTCAGGCTGCCGAGCAGCAGATCGCTGCCCTGAGGGATTCCCAAAGGGCGGGCCTAAACTACCCTGGAAGTGGGGTCAACGCCGCTACTAGCAATCCTCTTCATTGCGTAAGCCACCTCATCACACACTTGCAGTACGCATGACTTAGTTCGTTGCTGGAGGAAGGTAGCACAAAAACAGTTTTGAACTTTGAACGAGTGCTTGTGTGTGTGTGTTGCGGGGCGTTTTCAGTCTCAGGAGGATCGGGACACGCGACGGTTTCATCTGAAAATCGCTGAGCTCAGCGCAGTCATCAGGAAACTGGAGGATCGAAACGCCCTGCTTTCTGAAGAGCGCAATGAACTGGTAATTTATTGACGGCACGCTTGAAGGTTTGCGCTACGTTTGATGCGCGCCATCCAGCGAGGCACCCATTGCGCTTGCTTATTAGTTGAGCGGCGCGGCGAGTCGGTTGCCTGGTAGATGTCTTTTATTGGGAGCCAAAGCCACGATTCCGTTCAAACCGATGCAAAAGGAATGGATACGTTCTGGCCCGCGTGTTGTGCGTCTTTCACATCCCGCACTTCATGCTTGCAGCTAAAGCGACTGAGAGAAACAGAAAGCCAGTTTCTGCCACTCCTGTACAAAAACAAACGCCTGAGCAGGAAGAATGAAGAACTCTCGCTGGTGCTGTGTCGCCTTGAAAACAAAGTGCGCTTTGTCACCCAGGAGAACGAGGAGATGGCAAGCTTGGTAAGTCGACGCGGACAACGGCGGCGTGCCAACAGAGTCCACTGCATTTGTGTTCCACAGAGAAGGCCTAGTTCGCTCAATGACCTGGACCGCGGTTGCGGCCAGCAGGACGGTGAAATGGAGTTCCTTCAAGTTGTGGAGCAGCGGCACATCATCGACGACTTGTCCAAGGTCTTCAGGCAGGCGACTCGGTGCACGTACGGCAGCGCCGCGCTCGCTCGCTGTCGCCAGGAAACCTTTTCCGTCCAAAGCTTGGCCGGCGGCCGCCATCCAAAAAATTGGCCCCTTAAATTCCGACCTTTCAAGCAGGAGCATTGTGCGCACGCGTTTGAACACGCTTTAGACTTGTTTTGCCGTTTTCAGCAGCTCAAAGCTCCCGTTTTGTCAGCGCCTTTGCCACTCGCTGTGCGCTGAAAACGACGGACTTGCCCGGCTGCTCAGCCCGTCAACCATGAGCCGCGAGCGCGACGTCATTGTCCGTAGGCAGCTAGTGGCAAAATGCACCCTGTTAGAGTTGCGCTCGCTCCAACTTATTTTGCAAGAACCACACGGGAGACAAGTAAGTTCTTTTGGACACCTGCAGGTGGAGAGTCCATCCGTTGTACGAATGAAGTCTGACTCTCGGCTCCTGCACGAGCATTTTAATTAAGAGAAACAGGGTGGGTGTAAGAGTGGATTGAATAGAGGAAGCCCTTGACCTCTAGTCAAAACATAGCAAGGGGTGTTTTACGACTTTGTGTAGGAAGGGATAAGCGATAGGGATAAATAAGGGATAAATAATATTATTTATTACAGGTCGCAGTCAAAGTCAAAGCAACACAATGATACGATAAAGATAATCTGGAAAACCCTGACACACCCTGTAGTTGTCACTTTTGGAAAAGACGAGCGTCCCTCCAATCATCGCCGGTGACGTGTTTTTCAGGCTCTGGAGACAGGAGCTCATGTCAGAAATGTCATTGTGAGTCGCGTTTGTTTCTGCGCCGGAGCCGTTCGTTCCCTTTGCATCCAAAGAATCTCAAAGGCGGATTATTTGTGTCGACAGGAGAGAGATTTGCTGCTACGATACCGACGTCGAGAATCTCTGAGGAGGAACAAAGCGTGAGGTCCTGCAAGGTGAGTCTGTTTGTTTGCGGCTGCTTGGTGTTGCGCAAGATGAAATGGCCTTTTTCTCGCTATCGTTCCTCTCGTCGATTCATCGTGAGGTGTCGCTTCAGTTTGTTCAGAGAGATGTTCGCTTCCGCGCCCGCAGGTCATCGAAACATTTTACGGCTACGACGAAGACGTGTTGGTGGACTCGGACGGATCGTCCTTGTCTTTTCACACCGACAGAACCCCCGACACGGAACCCGAAGAGGTAGCCCGCCATTTCTGCCAGCGTATTGGCACCAAACATTCCTCTTCAGCCTGGAATCGGACTCGTCTTTGCGTCGCGGGTGCTTTGTCGCCGGTCTGACTGATTCTGGTACTAGTGCTGTGTTGCATTGGTGTGTGCATGAAGAGGCGGAGCTTCGCTACCGCCAGCTGACGCAAGAATATCAAGCGCTGCAACGAGCCTACGCTCTGCTAGCCCAGACCAGCGAAAGGGGACTACGACGCCGAGAAGGAGATCAAGGTGGCGCCCCTTCCCGCAACCCCCGGCCGGGTCGCAGCCTCCCCGTTCTCACCCAGCCTCGGGTGTTCTCTGGTCTGAAAGGAGGAGGAGGAGCCTCCCTCCTCCTCCTTTCAGACCAGAGAAAAGCTGATGGTAGAAATGGGTCACTATCAAAGCAGAGTAGCAGATCTGGAGTCAGCGCTGAAGCAACAAGGACAGGTAAGCTCATCAATGAGCACACCTTTTTCTCAGACAAAATAGCTACATTCTTCAGTCACTCATCCGTCTGGCATTACTGGACCAACACCCCCCCCCCCCCCCCCCCCCCCGAACGTGGCTGGGAAAATGCGGAGAAAAGCAAATGTCATTTTCCAGTCAACCAAAGAATTTGTGGATGAAAATGACACAACATTCCAAAGCTGTCCACGCGTTTGTCTCTTCTAGAATGTCAAGTGGGTGGAGGAGAAGCAGCTGCTGCGTCAGAGCAATCAGCAGTTGGCCGAAAAGGTGACGGAAAGAAAGGCGCTGGGCGGAGTCGCTTGGCGTCACACCTGTCGGGAAGCCCCGCAGATGAGGTCTGACTGTCTTTTCAGGTCAGGCGGATGGAGGCGGAAGAAGCGCGTCTGATAGAGCACATCCAGGATATCCGAGACCAAAACGAACTGCTTGAGTTCCGCATCCTGGAGCTGGAGGTGGGAAGACTCGCACAAGCGTGTTGAGGCCAGAGATGTGACGGACGGACGGACGGACGGACGGACGGATGCATGCCTCTGCCTTTCAGGAGAGGGAGTGGCGCTCCCCCGTCTTGAAGTTTCTGCAAGTCCGTTTCCCAGACGGCCTCAGCCCTTTGCAGATCTACTGCGAGGCCGAGGGCGTGAGCGTAGGTAAGGCGTCCCTCGCAACCCTAACCTTAACCCGAGGTCCCAGAACACCTTACATTGCTCCTTGCGCCTTTCCCCCGGACATCGTCATCAGTGATCTGATGAAGAAGCTGGACATCCTGGGCTATAACGCCGTAAGTGTATGTCGAACTCCTTATGTTCGCACTCCACGAGACTCGGCGGCTCAAATGTGACTTTTGGAAGGCTTTGCGCTGAAAGAAGCTTGTTGACGCTGTGCCTTTGGGCTCTTGCAGAATCTCACCAACGAGGAGCAGGTGGTCGTGATTCACGCCAGGACCCTTCTCACCCTAGCCGAGAAGGTAACGCGCACGTCCACGCACGCTCTCGCATTCTGCTTATGTGACAGCAGCCTTTCCTCAGTGGTTAGAATACATCAAAGTGACCAAGTCAGCACTTCAACAGAAGATGTTGGACATTGAAAGTGAGAAGGTAGACAGACACGCGACATCAGCCAAGGGGAACTCCGGCAATGTGCCCCAACAATTCTGACCTTGAGCTGTGCTAGGATATGTTCTGCAAGCAGAAGGGCTACCTGGATGAAGAGTTGGACTTCAGGAAGTGTTCCATGGACCAGGCTCATAAGGTAAGCCGCCCTCAAATCTCCCGCCGGACCACTGATGGACGAGGATTGCGGCCCAGAGGATCCTGGAGCTGGAGGCCATGTTGTACGAGGCGCTACCGCAGCGGGACTGCCCCGCCACGGACGGCGAAAAAGCCAGCCACGCTGGCGTGAATGACGTGCTGACGGCGGATCAGAGAGAAGAGCTTAGGAGCGCCGTGGACCAATGGAAGCGAGCCCTGATGTGCGAGTTGAGGGAGCGCGACGCTTGCATCCTCCAAGAGAGAATGGATCTGCTGCACAGCGCGAAACAGGTAAGGGCCCAAAGCCAGCCCGGCACTTACTTGCACGCTTACTGGCTTTTGAATGCCACTTTCCATTTGTCCGTCCTAGAGGAACAAAGAGCTGAAAGAATTCATCGAAGCTCAGAAGAGACAAATCAAACAATTGGAGGAGAAGTTTCTGTTTCTCTTTCTATTCTTCTCCTTGGCCTTCATTCTGTGGCCCTAACACCAGCTGGTGAGTGAGCTCCAGCGGCACCGCACTCGACACCTCCGATACCCTGCCAGCCGGTCTCAGACGTTGGCAGACGCTCCGATGCCAACGTATACCCCCCGCCACGGTGACAGAGGCACCGCGTCACACCGGCGCTCATCCAATCAGAAGGCAGGAAAAGCAAATTCACATGCAGGGCACTTTTGAACCAGAAGAGAGCGCCACAAAAAACGGTTGTTGCCCCAAACGCGCACTAAAAAGGGTCAGAATAACAAGAGTCCCACTGGCCAGCCGGGGCCACCCGTCCAGCTGTTTCTTCAGGGGGGAAAAAAATTGGAGTCACCGGTGAGTACATTTTGCATTTAGCTCTGCTTTTCTGCTTCTGTCTTCAAGTGTGTGGCATCCTGCGATCAAAGAGTCAGCCAACCCCAAAGCGGTTGACCTCAACGTCCCACCACCATGCCTACCAGAGCAGGTGACGTGATGCTTTGGACATCCTTCCGTCTCAGATGCCCAAAAGTACTCTTTGCCACATCTGCGGCAATACGGTGTCTTTTCAAAGGTGCAAATAAATCCAGCGTGGGCGGAACACGCACGTCTTCGGTTTTTCCCGCTTTGTTTGTGTGACAGCTGTTGTGAAAATTTTATACAAATAAAGTTGTATAGTACAGGTTTGGCCAAGCCGCAACTCCCGAACCGCATGCGGCTCTTTTATGTTCATATCAACATTTGTGTGTGTGTGTGTGTGTGGGGGGGGGTTGTGCGTGTTGGCTTCACTTGAGTTCAATTTGGTATTTTGGTCAAAAGCGCATGTGGTGAAATTCCACAAAGTAGGATGGGCAAACACATTTCTTTAAACTATGAGTGTCAATTGGGCTCTCGAAATGGCAGGGAAAAGATGCACAGCAAAACGAAAATACGTAGATGAACACAGGACGTTTTAATCAGAGTGGGAAAGTTTCTATTTTTTGTTGAACGTGATGGCAAACCATTCTGCCTGATATGTCAGACCTCAGCGCATTTCAAAGATTCAAATCTTCAGCGCCATGCACTTCAGCTCACTCCATGCTAACATTGATCAGGCGTCGAACCCGCATCATCATGCTTAAGAGGTGGCCATGCTAACCAGTGCGCCATTATGTCAACGCATAATAACTAAGTCTACTGGTCAAAACAGCGGTTACTATATGACGTCGCTACGTCGTGGTCACGTGACGCAGACAAGACGTCAATGGACGTGGGCAGAGTTAACTTGTTTAAAAGGGAGTAGGCAGAAGAAATATTTAATTTATTTAAATCTATTTTGAGTGCACACCATTATGCCAATGCATAACAACTGTAAATCTACTAAACAAAACAGCGGTTGCTATATGACATCTGCCACGTCGTGGTCACGTGACATACGTGACGTCGATGGGCGTAACTTTCGCCGGAATTCAAATCCGCGGGGAGAGTTAACTTGTTTAAAAGAGAGTGGGCAGAAGAATTATTTAATTTATTTAAATCTATTTGGTGTGTGCGCCATTATGTCAATGCATAACAACTGTAAGTCTACTAAACAAAACAGCGGTTGCTATTTGACGTCTGCCACGTCGTGGTCACGTGACGCGGACGTGACGTCGACGCCTACTTTACATCCCACCGATCACAGGACTCCTCGGCTGCATAACCGTGCCCCCTTCCCAACCAATCGGATTTGCTATACGCGAAAACGACGCCAATGGAAAGAGCTTCCGCCCAAATTTAAATCCGTGGGCGTGGCTCGCAGCAGGAAGTAGGAAAATGGCGGCGATGTTGACAAAGACACAGCGGATGGTAACATACGACTAACAAGAGAAATATTTTTATTTTCTGCTTGCAACTGGACCGTCCAGAGCGTACACGGTAAGTACAACTCATCGTTTTTAAAAAGAAGTACTTTTGTTGCCCTGAAAAGCGAGTGAGCGTGGCGTTTGTGGGGGACGTCGAATTTCGACGATTCTTTCTGGTCAACGGTTGTAAATGATTGTGTTGATTAAAAAAGAAAACTTGATGTAACTCTACTTTTAACTGCCGTTTCAGATAGATTTGGAATTGCATCACATCCAATTTTGCCTAGAGCGTACACGGTAAGTAACACTCGTTGTGTTTAAGGAGATTTACGTTTGTAATAGCAGAAGTGTAGCCGCGTTGCGTTGTACGTGTGAATGTTGGTCCGGGCGAAATGTTAATGTTTAATTTCATTCCTTTAGGTTCCACGGTGTTTGTTGGCTGCAAGTTTTCCACTGCAAGAAGAGGCTCATATCATTGACCAGGAGCGAGCTACAATGGTGAGTAGCCATAACATTTATGTTAAACACTTCCTATTTCATGTCTAACAGTACTTGATTTAACAAATAACCATAAATAAATACAGTGTGGGCACTGAAGTTAACATATGTGATTATACTGCCTAATCTGTCACCGAGTAGATTGTTGCAAAGTAATATAAGATCCAAAGTTGTAATTCAGAATAGTTTTCAAAAGAAGGCCATTAGAATTATATACAAGTCTGATTACCCCGAACAAGCTATTAATTAAATCACAAATTCTTCAATTCAAAGATTTGGTAGATTATCAGACAAATAATGTCTAACAGTAATTGATTTAACACATCACGATAAGTAGATTGAGTGTGGGCACTCTCAAGTTAACATATGTGATTATACTGCCTAATCTGTTACAGAGTATGTTGTTGCCAAGTAATGTAGAATAGATCCAAAGTAGTAATCCAGAATAGTTTTGAAGAGGCCATTAGAATGATAAACAAATCTGATTACCTTGAACATAATAACAAGCTAAGTGTTTAATATGTCCTATGAAGTCAAAATTGGGCACCATCATGTGGTGAAATTTGGAATTGCATCACATCCAATTTTGCCTGGGAACAAACAGATTACATAAATCTTAGTTTTGAATAAGCCACTCCTTCTCAAACAAGTAAACTCTGCCCATTTTGCGCAGTAGATGTTCTGTTAATATCTAGTATTTATACAAAGTCATAATTTAAATTGCTTTCAACCTTCATTCATCGGTTCAACCAACATTACTCGCTCTTCTTACCAACTTGTATTGATTTAACTAAGCGTTTAATACTTCCTATCAGGTCTCAAATCGAGATTTGGCAAAATACAATTTCAGCAAATCCAATTTTGCCAGGGAACAAAAATAGATTAAATAAACTAAATAAGTCCTCTTCCCATTAAATAAATCAGAAAAGTCTGTCTTGTAACCAGTCCTCTTCAAACAAGTAAAGTCTGCCCATTTTGTGCCGTAGATTTTGTGTCTATGCCTAGTATTTAAACAAAATCATAATTTAAACGACTTCTTTCCTTCATTCACTTTGGAAATTTGGAATTGCAGCAAATCGAATTTTGGCAGGGAACAAAAATAGATCAATTAAACTAAATAAGTCTTCTTCCCATTAAATAAATTAAAAAAGTCTGTCTTGTAACCAGTCCTTTTCAAACAAGTAAAGTCTGCCCATTTTGTGCCGTCGATTTTGTGTTAATGCCTAGTATTTATACAAAATCATAATTTAAAGGACTTCATTCCTTCATTCACTTTGGAAATTTGGAATTGCAGCACATCAAATTTTGCCTGGGAAGAAAAGTAGATTAAATAAATTTAATAAGTCTTACTACTTCCCATTAAATAAATTAAATACGTCTTACTTGTTCCCACTCCTTTTCAAAACAGTAGTTTAAAACGAGGGCCCTTCACTCAATCTTTAACCTCAACCCCGCACGTTGTGTTGTATCTGTGAATGTTGGTTGTGGCCAAATGATAGTTTTCTTTCATTCGTTTAGGTTCCAAGAAAACTTGATGTAACTCTACTTTTAACTGCCGTTTCAGATAAGCGGGTATTACGTCGCAGTCAAATGCCGCGGATATGACGTAATTGCCCGAACCTCCGCCAAAATTCAAATCTGTTGGCGCGATGGCCGTGAGCCACTGAGCAGCGACGATTATCAACAGAAATATCTTTATTTTCTGCTTGCAACTGGACCGTCTAGAGCGTACACGGTAAGTAACACTCATTGTGTTTAAGGAGATTTACGTTTGTAATAGCAGAAGTGTAGCCGCGTTGCGTTGTACGTGTGAAAATTGGTCGAGGCGAAATGTTAATGTTTAATTTCATTCCTTTAGGTTCCACGGTGTTTGTTGGCTGCAAGTTTTCCACTGCAAGAAGAGGCTCGTATCATTGACCAGGAGCGAGCTACAATGGTGAGTAGCCATAACATTTATGTTAAACACTTCCTATTTCATGTCTAACAGTACTTGATTTAACAAATAACCATAAATAAATACAGTGTGGGCACTGAAGTTAACATATGTGATTATACTGCCTAATCTGTCACGGAGTAGATTGTTGCAAAGTAATATAAGATCCAAAGTTGTAATTCAGAATAGTTTTCAAAAGAAGGCCATTAGAATTATATACAAGTCTGATTACCCTGAACAAGCTATTAATTAAATCACAAATTCTTCAATTCAAAGATTTGGTAGATTATCAGACAAATAATGTCTAACAGTAATTGATTTAACACATCACGATAAGTAGATTGAGTGTGGGCACTCTCAAGTTAACATATGTGATTATACTGCCTAATCTGTTACAGAGTATGTTGTTGCCAAGTAATGTAGAATAGATCCAAAGTAGTAATCCAGAATAGTTTTGAAGAGGCCATTAGAATGATAAACAAATCTGATTACCTTGAACATAATAACAAGCTAAGTGTTTAATATGTCCTATGAAGTCAAAATTGGGCACCATCATGTGGTGAAATTTGGAATTGCATCACATCCAATTTTGCCTGGGAACAAACAGATTACATAAATCTTAGTTTTGAATAAGCCACTCCTTCTCAAACAAGTAAACTCTGCCCATTTTGCGCAGTAGATGTTCTGTTAATATCTAGTATTTATACAAAGTCATAATTTAAATTGCTTTCAACCTTCATTCATCGGTTCAACCAACATTACTCGCTCTTATTACCAACTTGTATTGATTTAACTAAGCGTTTAATACTTCCTATCAGGTCTCAAATCGAGATTTGGCAAAATACAATTTCAGCAAATCCAATTTTGCCAGGGAACAAAAATAGATTAAATAAACTAAATAAGTCCTCTTCCCATTAAATAAATCAGAAAAGTCTGTCTTGTAACCAGTCCTCTTCAAACAAGTAAAGTCTGCCCATTTTATGCCGTAGATTTTGTGTCTATGCCTAGTATTTAAACAAAATCATAATTTAAACGACTTCTTTCCTTCATTCACTTTGGAAATTTGGAATTGCAGCAAATCGAATTTTGGCAGGGAACAAAAATAGATCAATTAAACTAAATAAGTCTTCTTCCCATTAAATAAATTAAAAAAGTCTGTCTTGTAACCAGTCCTTTTCAAACAAGTAAAGTCTGCCCATTTTGTGCCGTCGATTTTGTGTTAATGCCTAGTATTTATACAAAATCATAATTTAAAGGACTTCATTCCTTCATTCACTTTGGAAATTTGGAATTGCAGCACATCAAATTTTGCCTGGGAAGAAAAGTAGATTAAATAAATTTAATAAGTCTTACTACTTCCCATTAAATAAATTAAATACGTCTTACTTGTTCCCACTCCTTTTCAAAACAGTAGTTTAAAACAAGGGCCCTTCACTCAATCTTTAACCTCAACCCCGCACGTTGTGTTGTATCTGTGAATGTTGGTTGTGGCCAAATGATAGTTTTCTTTCATTCGTTTAGGTTCCAAGAAAACTTGATGTAACTCTACTTTTAACTGCCGTTTCAGATAAGCGGGTATTACGTCGCAGTCAAATGCCGCGGATATGACGTAATTGCCCGAACCTCCGCCAAAATTCAAATCTGTTGGCGCGATGGCCGTGAGCCACTGAGCAGCGACGATTATCAACAGAAATATCTTTATTTTCTGCTTGCAACTGGACCGTCTAGAGCGTACACGGTAAGTAACACTCATTGTGTTTAAGGAGATTTACGTTTGTAATAGCAGAAGTGTAGCCGCGTTGCGTTGTACGTGTGAAAATTGGTCGAGGCGAAATGTTAATGTTTAATTTCATTCCTTTAGGTTCCACGGTGTTTGTTGGCTGCAAGTTTTCCACTGCAAGAAGAGGCTCGTATCATTGACCAGGAGCGAGCTACAATGGTGAGTAGCCATAACATTTATGTTAAACACTTCCTATTTCATGTCTAACAGTACTTGATTTAACAAATAACCATAAATAAATACAGTGTGGGCACTGAAGTTAACATATGTGATTATACTGCCTAATCTGTCACGGAGTAGATTGTTGCAAAGTAATATAAGATCCAAAGTTGTAATTCAGAATAGTTTTCAAAAGAAGGCCATTAGAATTATATACAAGTCTGATTACCCTGAACAAGCTATTAATTAAATCACAAATTCTTCAATTCAAAGATTTGGTAGATTATCAGACAAATAATGTCTAACAGTAATTGATTTAACACATCACGATAAGTAGATTGAGTGTGGGCACTCTCAAGTTAACATATGTGATTATACTGCCTAATCTGTTACAGAGTATGTTGTTGCCAAGTAATGTAGAATAGATCCAAAGTAGTAATCCAGAATAGTTTTGAAGAGGCCATTAGAATGATAAACAAATCTGATTACCTTGAACATAATAACAAGCTAAGTGTTTAATATGTCCTATGAAGTCAAAATTGGGCACCATCATGTGGTGAAATTTGGAATTGCATCACATCCAATTTTGCCTGGGAACAAACAGATTACATAAATCTTAGTTTTGAATAAGCCACTCCTTCTCAAACAAGTAAACTCTGCCCATTTTGCGCAGTAGATGTTCTGTTAATATCTAGTATTTATACAAAGTCATAATTTAAATTGCTTTCAACCTTCATTCATCGGTTCAACCAACATTACTCGCTCTTATTACCAACTTGTATTGATTTAACTAAGCGTTTAATACTTCCTATCAGGTCTCAAATCGAGATTTGGCAAAATACAATTTCAGCAAATCCAATTTTGCCAGGGAACAAAAATAGATTAAATAAACTAAATAAGTCCTCTTCCCATTAAATAAATCAGAAAAGTCTGTCTTGTAACCAGTCCTCTTCAAACAAGTAAAGTCTGCCCATTTTGTGCCGTAGATTTTGTGTCTATGCCTAGTATTTAAACAAAATCATAATTTAAACGACTTCTTTCCTTCATTCACTTTGGAAATTTGGAATTGCAGCAAATCGAATTTTGGCAGGGAACAAAAATAGATCAATTAAACTAAATAAGTCTTCTTCCCATTAAATAAATTAAAAAAGTCTGTCTTGTAACCAGTCCTTTTCAAACAAGTAAAGTCTGCCCATTTTGTGCCGTCGATTTTGTGTTAATGCCTAGTATTTATACAAAATCATAATTTAAAGGACTTCATTCCTTCATTCACTTTGGAAATTTGGAATTGCAGCACATCAAATTTTGCCTGGGAAGAAAAGTAGATTAAATAAATTTAATAAGTCTTACTACTTCCCATTAAATAAATTAAATACGTCTTACTTGTTCCCACTCCTTTTCAAAACAGTAGTTTAAAACGAGGGCCCTTCACTCAATCTTTAACCTCAACCCCGCACGTTGTGTTGTATCTGTGAATGTTGGTTGTGGCCAAATGATAGTTTTCTTTCATTCGTTTAGGTTCCAAGAAAACTTGATGTAACTCTACTTTTAACTGCCGTTTCAGATAAGCGGGTATTACGTCGCAGTCAAATGCCGCGGATATGACGTAATTGCCCGAACCTCCGCCAAAATTCAAATCTGTTGGCGCGATGGCCGTGAGCCACTGAGCAGCGACGATTATCAACAGAAATATCTTTATTTTCTGCTTGCAACTGGACCGTCTAGAGCGTACACGGTAAGTAACACTCATTGTGTTTAAGGAGATTTACGTTTGTAATAGCAGAAGTGTAGCCGCGTTGCGTTGTACGTGTGAAAATTGGTCGAGGCGAAATGTTAATGTTTAATTTCATTCCTTTAGGTTCCACGGTGTTTGTTGGCTGCAAGTTTTCCACTGCAAGAAGAGGCTCGTATCATTGACCAGGAGCGAGCTACAATGGTGAGTAGCCATAACATTTATGTTAAACACTTCCTATTTCATGTCTAACAGTACTTGATTTAACAAATAACCATAAATAAATACAGTGTGGGCACTGAAGTTAACATATGTGATTATACTGCCTAATCTGTCACGGAGTAGATTGTTGCAAAGTAATATAAGATCCAAAGTTGTAATTCAGAATAGTTTTCAAAAGAAGGCCATTAGAATTATATACAAGTCTGATTACCCTGAACAAGCTATTAATTAAATCACAAATTCTTCAATTCAAAGATTTGGTAGATTATCAGACAAATAATGTCTAACAGTAATTGATTTAACACATCACGATAAGTAGATTGAGTGTGGGCACTCTCAAGTTAACATATGTGATTATACTGCCTAATCTGTTACAGAGTATGTTGTTGCCAAGTAATGTAGAATAGATCCAAAGTAGTAATCCAGAATAGTTTTGAAGAGGCCATTAGAATGATAAACAAATCTGATTACCTTGAACATAATAACAAGCTAAGTGTTTAATATGTCCTATGAAGTCAAAATTGGGCACCATCATGTGGTGAAATTTGGAATTGCATCACATCCAATTTTGCCTGGGAACAAACAGATTACATAAATCTTAGTTTTGAATAAGCCACTCCTTCTCAAACAAGTAAACTCTGCCCATTTTGCGCAGTAGATGTTCTGTTAATATCTAGTATTTATACAAAGTCATAATTTAAATTGCTTTCAACCTTCATTCATCGGTTCAACCAACATTACTCGCTCTTATTACCAACTTGTATTGATTTAACTAAGCGTTTAATACTTCCTATCAGGTCTCAAATCGAGATTTGGCAAAATACAATTTCAGCAAATCCAATTTTGCCAGGGAACAAAAATAGATTAAATAAACTAAATAAGTCCTCTTCCCATTAAATAAATCAGAAAAGTCTGTCTTGTAACCAGTCCTCTTCAAACAAGTAAAGTCTGCCCATTTTGTGCCGTAGATTTTGTGTCTATGCCTAGTATTTAAACAAAATCATAATTTAAACGACTTCTTTCCTTCATTCACTTTGGAAATTTGGAATTGCAGCAAATCGAATTTTGGCAGGGAACAAAAATAGATCAATTAAACTAAATAAGTCTTCTTCCCATTAAATAAATTAAAAAAGTCTGTCTTGTAACCAGTCCTTTTCAAACAAGTAAAGTCTGCCCATTTTGTGCCGTCGATTTTGTGTTAATGCCTAGTATTTATACAAAATCATAATTTAAAGGACTTCATTCCTTCATTCACTTTGGAAATTTGGAATTGCAGCACATCAAATTTTGCCTGGGAAGAAAAGTAGATTAAATAAATTTAATAAGTCTTACTACTTCCCATTAAATAAATTAAATACGTCTTACTTGTTCCCACTCCTTTTCAAAACAGTAGTTTAAAACGAGGGCCCTTCACTCAATCTTTAACCCCAACCCCGCACGTTGTGTTGTATCTGTGAATGTTGGTTGTGGCCAAATGATAGTTTTCTTTCATTCGTTTAGGTTCCAAGAAAACTTGATGTAACTCTACTTTTAACTGCCGTTTCAGATAAGCGGGTATTACGTCGCAGTCATGTGCCGTGGATATGACGTAATTGCCCGAACCTCCGCCAAAATTCAAATCTGTTGGCGCGATGGCCGTGAGCCACTGAGCAGCGACGATTATCAACAGAAATATCTTTATTTTCTGCTTGCAACTGGACCGTCTAGAGCGTACACGGTAAGTAACACTCATTGTGTTTAAGGAGATTTACGTTTGTAATAGCAGAAGTGTAGCCGCGTTGCGTTGTACGTGTGAAAATTGGTCGAGGCGAAATGTTAATGTTTAATTTCATTCCTTTAGGTTCCACGGTGTTTGTTGGCTGCAAGTTTTCCACTGCAAGAAGAGGCTCGTATCATTGACCAGGAGCGAGCTACAATGGTGAGTAGCCATAACATTTATGTTAAACACTTCCTATTTCATGTCTAACAGTACTTGATTTAACAAATAACCATAAATAAATACAGTGTGGGCACTGAAGTTAACATATGTGATTATACTGCCTAATCTGTCACGGAGTAGATTGTTGCAAAGTAATATAAGATCCAAAGTTGTAATTCAGAATAGTTTTCAAAAGAAGGCCATTAGAATTATATACAAGTCTGATTACCCTTAACATAACAACAAGCTATTAATTAAATCACAAATTCTTCAATTCAAAGATTTGGTAGATTATCAGACAAATAATGTCTAACAGTAATTGATTTAACATCACGATAAGTAGATTGAGTGTGGGCACTCTCAAGTTAACAGATATGATTATACTGCCTAATCTGTTACAGAGTATGTTGTTGCCAAGTAATGTAGAATAGATCCAAAGTAGTAATCCAGAATAGTTTTGAAGAGGCCATTAGAATAATAAACAAATCTGATTACCTTGAACATAATAACAAGCTAAGTGTTTAATATGTCCTATGAAGTCAAAATTGGGCACCATCATGTGGTGAAATTTGGAATTGCATCACATCCAATTTTGCCTGGGAACAAACAGATTAAATAAATCTTAGTTTTGAATAAGCCACTCCTTCTCAAACAAGTAAACTCTGCCCATTTCGCGCAGTAGATGTTCTGTTAATATCTAGTATTTATACAAAGTCATAATTTAAATTGCTTTCAACCTTCATTCATCGGTTCAACCAACATTACTCGCTCTTATTACCAACTTGTATTGATTTAACTAAGCGTTTAATACTTCCTATCAGGTCTCAAGGCAAGATTTGGCAAAATACAATTTCAGCAAATCCAATTTTGCCAGGGAACAAAAATAGATTAAATAAACTAAATAAGTCTTCTTCCCATTAAATAAATCAGAAAAGTCTGTCTTGTAACCAGTCCTCTTCAAACAAGTAAAGTCTGCCCATTTTGTGCCGTAGATTTTGTGTCTATGCCTAGTATTTAAACAAAATCATAATTTAAACGACTTCTTTCCTTCATTCACTTTGGAAATTTGGAATTGCAGCAAATCGAATTTTGCCAGGGAACAAAAATAGATCAATTAAACTAAATAAGTCTTCTTCCCATTAAATAAATTAAAAAAGTCTGTCTTGTAACCAGTCCTTTTCAAACAAGTAAAGTCTGCCCATTTTGTGCCGTCGATTTTGTGTTAATGCCTAGTATTTATACAAAATCATAATTTAAAGGACTTCATTCCTTCATTCACTTTGGAAATTTGGAATTGCAGCACATCAAATTTTGCCTGGGAAGAAAAGTAGATTAAATAAATTTAATAAGTCTTACTACTTCCCATTAAATAAATTAAATACGTCTTACTTGTTCCCAGTCCTTTACAAAAAAGTAGTTTAAAACGAGGTCCCTTCACTCCACCTTTAACCCTATTTATTCACCTTCTAGGCTAAGTGTTAAAGGCTAAGTGTTAAAGGCTAAGTGTTAAAGGCTAAGTGTTAGAGGCTAAGTGCCAGAGGCTAGGCGCCAGAGGCGAGTTTTTGTGGGCTGAAGTTTTAGTGGGGTTAGTGTGAATACAATCCAAAAGAATACAACAGAATACAATACAATAGAATATAATACATAGATTAAATTCAATAGCTCTTACTACTTCCCATTAAATAAATTAAATACGTCTTACTTGTTCCCAATCCTTTTCAAAAAAGTAGTTTAAAACGAGGGCCCTTCACTCAACCTTTAACCTCAACCCCGCACGTCACATTGTGTTGTATCTGTGAATGTTGGTTGTGGCCAAATGATAGTTTTCTTTCATTCGTTTAGGTTCCACGGTGTTTGTTGGCTATGTTTTCCACTGTCAGAAGGATGAAAATACAAAGTACAACGCTTGGACGTGGGCGAAGACGTCACCGGTGAGTCCTTCCTTCCTATTTATTTACCTTCTAGATGCTAGAGGCTAAGTGTTAGAGGCTAAGTGTTAGAGGCTAAGTGTTAAACACAATACGAACAACACAACGATACTGCACTGAACAACACGATACCGCACTGAGAAACACGATACCGCACTGAACAACACGATACCGCACTGAACAACACCATGCCGCACTGAACACCATGCCACACTGAACAACACCATCCCGCACTGAACAACACCATGCCGCACTAAACAACACCATGCCGCACTGAACAACACCATGCCTCACTGAACGACACCATGCCGCACTGAAAGACACCATGCCGCACTGAACGACACCATGCCGCACTGAAAGACACCATCCCGCACTGAACACCATGCCGCACTGAACAACACCATCCTGCACTGAACAACACCATCCCGCACTGAACAACACCATGCCGCACTGAACAACATTATGCCGCACTGAACATTATGCCGCACTGAACAACACCATGCCGCACTGAACAACACCATGCCGCACTGAACAACATTATGCCGCACTGAACAACACCATGCCGCACTGAACAACACCATGCCGCACTGAACAACATTATGCCGCACTGAACAACACCATGCCGCACTGAACAACACCATCCTGCACTGAACAACACCATTCCGCATTGAACACCATGCCGCACTGAACAACACCATCCCGCACTGAACAACACCATCCCGCACTGAACAACACCATGCCGCACTGAACAACATTATGCCGCACTGAACAACATTATGCCGCACTGAACAACACCATGCCGCACTGAACAACACCATGCCGCACTGAACAACACCATGCCGCACTGAACAACATTATAACGCACTGAACAACACCATCCCGCACTGAACAACACCATGCCGCACTAAACAACATTATGCCGCACTGAACAACATTATGCCGAAATGAACAACACCATGCCGCACTGAACAACACCATGCCGCACTGAACAACACCATCCTGCACTGAACAACACCATCCCGCACTGAACAACACCATGCCGCACTGAACAACACCATGCCGCACTGAACAACACCATGCCGCAATGAACAACACCATCCCGCACTGAACAACATTATGCCGCACTGAACAACATTATGCCGCACTGAACAACACCATGCCGCACTGAACAACACCATGCCGCACTGAACAACACCATCCTGCACTGAACAACACCATCCCGCACTGAACAACATTATGGCGCACTGAACAACATTATGGCGCACTGAACAACATTATGCCGCACTGAACAACACCATGCCGCACTGAACAACACCATGCCGCAATGAACAACACCATGCCGCAATGAACAACACCATCCCGCACTGAACAACAGCATGCCGCACTGAGCAACACCATGCCGCACTGAACAACACCATCCTGCACTGAACAACACCATGCCGCACTGAACAACACCATTCCGCACTGAACAACACCATGCCGCACTGAACAACACCATGCCGCACTGAACAACACCATGCCGCACTGAACAACACCATGCCGCACTGAACAACACCATGCCGCATTGAACAACACCATGCCGCATTGAACAACACCATGCCGCACTGAACAACACCATCCTGCACTGAACAACACCATGCCGCATTGAACAACACCATGCCGCACTGAACAACACCATCCTGCACTGAACAACACCATCCCGCACTGAACAACACCATCCCGCATTGAACAACACCATCCTGCACTGAACAACACCATGCCGCACTGAACAACACCATGCCGCACTGAACAACACCATTCCGCACTGAACAACACCATGCCGCACTGAACAACACCATCCCGCACTGAACAACACCATCCCGCACTGAACAACACCATCCTGCACTGAACAACACCATCCTGCACTGAACAACACCATCCTGCACTGAACAACACCATGCCGCACTGAACAACACCATGCCGCACTGAACAACACCATGCCGCACTGAACAACACCATGCCGCACTGAACAACATTATGCCGCACTGAACAACATTATGTCGCACTGAACAACACCATGCCGCACTGAACAACACCATGCCGCACTGAACAACACCATGCCGCACTGAACAACACCATGCCGCACTGAACAACACCATGCCGCACTGAACAACACCATGCCGCACTGAACAACACCATGCCGCACTGAACAACACCATGCCGCACTGAACAACATTATGCCGCACTGAACAACACCATGCCGCACTGAACAACACCATCCTGCACTGAACAACACCATTCCGCATTGAACACCATGCCGCACTGAACAACACCATCCCGCACTGAACAACACCATCCCGCACTGAACAACACCATGCCGCACTGAACATTATGCCGCACTGAACAACATTATGCCGTACTGAACAACACCATGCCGCACTGAACAACACCATGCCGCACTGAACAACACCATGCCGCACTGAACAACATTATAACGCACTGAACAACACCATCCCGCACTGAACAACACCATGCCGCACTAAACAACATTATGCCGCACTGAACAACATTATGCCGAAATGAACAACACCATGCCGCACTGAACAACACCATGCCGCACTGAACAACACCATCCTGCACTGAACAACACCATCCCGCACTGAACAACACCATGCCGCACTGAACAACACCATGCCGCACTGAACAACACCATGCCGCAATGAACAACACCATCCCGCACTGAACAACATTATGCCGCACTGAACAACATTATGCCGCACTGAACAACACCATGCCGCACTGAACAACACCATCCTGCACTGAACAACACCATCCCGCACTGAACAACACCATGCCGCACTGAACAACATTATGGCGCACTGAACAACATTATGCCGCACTGAACAACACCATGCCGCACTGAACAACACCATGCCGCACTGAACAACACCATGCCGCAATGAACAACACCATCCCGCACTGAACAACACCATGCCGCACTGAGCAACACCATGCCGCACTGAACAACACCATCCTGCACTGAACAACACCATGCCGCACTGAACAACACCATTCCGCACTGAACAACACCATGCCGCACTGAACAACATTACGCCGCACTGAACAACACCATGCCGCACTGAACAACACCATGCCACACTGAACAACACCATGCTGCACTGAACAACATTATGCTGCACTGAACAACACGATCCTGCATTGAACAACACCATGCCGCACTGAACAACACCATCCTGCACTGAACAACACCATCCTGCACTGAACAACACCACCCCGCACTGAACAACACGATCCCGCATTGAACACCATCCCGCACTGAACAACACCATGCCGCACTGAACAACACCATGCCGCACTGAACAACACCATGCCGCACTGAACAACACCATGCCGCACTGAACAACACCATGCCGCACTGAACAACACCATGCCGCACTGAACAACATTATGCCGCACTGAACAACACCATGCCGCACTGAACAACACCATCCCGCACTGAACAACACCATGCCGCATTGAACAACACCATGCCGCACTGAACAACACCATCCTGCACTGAACAACACCATCCCGCACTGAACAACACCATGCCGCACTGAACAACATTATGGCGCACTGGACAACATTATGCCGCACTGAACAACACCATGCCGCACTGAACAACACCATGCCGCACTGAACAACACCATGCCGCACTGAACAACACCATGCCGCACTGAACAACATTATGCCGCACTGAACAACACCATGCCGCACTGAACAACACCATGCCGCACTGAACAACACGATCCCGCATTGAACAACACCATCCTGCACTGAACAACACCATGCCGCACTGAACAACACCATGCCGCACTGAACAACACCATTCCGCACTGAACAACACCATGCCGCACTGAACGACACCATCCTGCACTGAACAACACCATCCCGCACTGAACAACACCATGCCGCATTAAACAACACCATGCCGCACTGAACAACACCATCCTGCACTGAACAACACCATGCCGCACTGAACAACACCATGCCGCACTGAACAACACCATGCCGCACTGAACAACATTATGCCGCACTGAACAACATTATGCCGCACTGAACAACATTATGTCGCACTGAACAACACCATGCCGCACTGAACAACACCATGCTGCACTGAACAACACCATGCTGCACTGAACAACACGATCCCGCATTGAACAACACCATCCCGCAGTGAACAACACCATGCCGCATTGAACAACACCATGCCGCACTGAACAACACCATGCTGCACTGAACAACATTATGCTGCACTGAACAACACGATCCTGCATTGAACAACACCATGCCGCACTGAACAACACCATCCTGCACTGAACAACACCATGCCGCACTGAACAACACCATGCCGCACTGAACAACATTATGCCGCACTGAAAAACACCATGCCGCACTGAACAACACCATGCCGCATTGAACAACACCATGCCGCACTGAACAACACCATGCTGCACTGAACAACATTATGCTGCACTGAACAACACGATCCTGCATTGAACAACACCATGCCGCACTGAACAACACCATCCTGCACTGAACAACACCATCCTGCACTGAACAACACCACCCCGCACTGAACAACACGATCCCGCATTGAACAACACCATCCCGCACTGAACAACACCATGCCGCACTGAACAACACCATTCCGCACTGAACAACACCATGCCGCACTGAACAACACCATGCCGCACTGAACACCATGCCGCACTGAACAACACCATGCCGCACTGAACAACATTATGCCGTACTGAACAACACCATGCCGCACTGAACAACACCATCCCGCACTGAACAACACCATGCCGCATTGAACAACACCATGCCGCACTGAACAACACCATCCTGCACTGAACAACACCATCCCGCACTAAACAACACCATGCCGCACTGAACAACATTATGGCGCACTGGACAACATTATGCCGCACTGGACAACACCATGCCGCACTGAACAACACCATGCCGCACTGAACAACACCATGCCGCACTGAACAACACCATGCCGCACTGAACAACATTATGCCGCACTGAACAACACCATGCCGCACTGAACAACACCATGCCGCACTGAACAACACGATCCCGCATTGAACAACACCATCCTGCACTGAACAACACCATGCCGCACTGAACAACACCATGCCGCACTGAACAACACCATTCCGCACTGAACAACACCATGCCGCACTGAACAACACCATCCTGCACTGAACAACACCATCCCGCACTGAACAACACCATGCCGCATTGAACAACACCATGCCGCACTGAACAACACCATCCTGCACTGAACAACACCATGCCGCACTGAACAACACCATGCCGCACTGAACAACACCATGCCGCACTGAACAACATTATGCCGCACTGAACAACATTATGCCGCACTAAACAACATTATGTCGCACTGAACAACACCATGCCGCACTGAACAACACCATGCTGCACTGAACAACATTATGCCGCACTGAACAACACGATCCCGCATTGAACAACACCATCCCGCAGTGAACAACACCATGCCGCATTGAACAACACCATGCCGCACTGAACAACACCATGCTGCACTGAACAACATTATGCTGCACTGAACAACACGATCCTGCATTGAACAACACCATGCCGCACTGAACAACACCATCCTGCACTGAACAACACCTTTCCACACTGAACAACACCATGCCGCACTGAACAACATTATGCCGCACTGAACAACACCATGCCGCACTGAACAACACCATGCCGCACTGAACAACACCATGCCGCACTGAACAACACCATGCCGCAATGAACAACACCATCCCGCACTGAACAACACCATGCCGCATTGAACAACACCATGCCGCACTGAACAACACCATCCCGCACTGAACAACACCACCCCGCACTGAACAACACGATCCCGCATTGAACAACACCATCCCGGACTGAACAACACCATGCCGCACTGAACAACACCATTCCGCACTGAACAACACCATGCCGCACTGAACAACACCATGCCGCACTGAACAACACCATGCCGCACTGAACAACACCATGCCGCACTGAACAACATTATGCCGCACTGAACAACACCATGCCGCACTGAACAACACCATCCCGCACTGAACAACACCATGCCGCATTGAACAACACCATGCCGCACTGAACAACACCATCCTGCACCGAACAACACCATCCCGCACTGAACAACACCATGCCGCACTGAACAACATTATGGCGCACTGAACAACATTATGCCGCACTGAACAACACCATGCCGCACTGAACAACACCATGCCGCACTGAACAACACCATGCCGCACTGAACAACATTATGCCGCACTGAACAACATTATGCCGCACTGAACAACACCATGCCGCACTGAACAACACCATGCCGCACTGAACAACACCATGCCGCACTGAACAACACGACGTCGCACTGAACAACACGACGCCGCACAGAACAACACGACGCCGCACAGAATAACACAATACCGCACAGAACAACACAATACCGCACAAACAGTTTTAGATAATATTACGTCGCAGTCATGTGACGCGGACATGACGTCAATAGGCGGAACTCACGGCAAAATTATAATCCGTGGGCGTGGCTTGCAACAGGAAGTAGGAAAGCGGCAGTTCTGGCAAACAAGACACAGCTGTTAGTAACACGATGACTAACAAGGCAAATATTTTTGTTTTCAGCTTGCAACTTGACCGTCTAGAGCGTACAAGGTAATTACAACTGTTTTTTTTTAGCCCTGAAAAGCGAGGGAGTGTGGCGTTTGGGAGGAATGTCGAACTCGGCGTCTGCTTCCAGCCACAGACGCCAAATTTCGACGATTATTTCGACTGGTCAACGGTTGTAAATTATTGCGTTGACTAAAAACTTTATTTAACTCTACTCTTAACTTTGCCGTTTCAGATATGCGGGTATTACACCGCGGAAATGACGTCAATAGGCTGAACTCTCGCCAAAATTCAAATCTGTGGGCGCAATGGCCTTGAGCGAGACACCGGATACAAACACGACGATTATCAACAGAAATATCTTTATTTTCCGCTTGCAAGTGGACCGTCTAGAGCGTACACGGTAAGTACAACTCATTGTGTTTAAAAAGATTTACGTTTGTGTAGTTTGCGTTGCGTTGTATCTGTGAATGTTGGTTGAGGCTAAATGTTAATGTTTAATTTCATTCCTTTAGGTTCCACGGTGTTTGTTGGCTGTATGTTTTCCACTGCAAGAAGAGGCTCGTATCATTGACCAGCAGGAGCTACAATGGTGAGTACCCCTTTCGTCTTCCATTTATGTTAAACACTTCCTATTTCATGTCTAACAGTACTCGATTTAACAAATAACCATAAATAAATACAGTGTGGGCAGTCACGTTAACATATGTGATTATCCTGCCTAATATGTTTATCACAAATATGTCACTAATCACTAATATGTTTATTTGTTTATCACAACACCTTTGGACCTTCAGCAATCGATTATTTACCTTCATCTACATAGAGACAGAACGATGGTGTCTTAAACATCTCATTCATTTCACCAAATAACTTCACGCAGGTGGATAACGGCCGTCTCGGTCACGCTATGTTGCGTGATGCAGTTTTGAAGAACCAAATGCATTTATTCAATGAATAAGTCAAGCTAGTTCTATGTTTATGATGTTGTAAGTTACGGTACCGATTGAAGTTGAGTTCGAAGCCAGTGGAAAACAGCGCTGCGTTTGTGCTCTCCAGGTACAAATGTTGTGATCTCTGACTGACGACCGGGCGAGACTCGAGTAAGAGATGTCCAAACGAGCTCCGGCAGGGCGGGCCAAGGCGGAGCGAACGGACGCCCTTCAGGCCGCCAATGACGAGCTGAGAACCAAACTGATGGACGTCCAGTTAGAACTTCAGCAGGAGAAGAACAAGGTGAAAACCTCAACAGACAGACACTGCCTGCCTCCCTGCCTGCCTCCCTGCCTGCCTCCCTGCCTGCCTCCCTCCCTCCCAGTTTTCCCGATGTAGATTAGACATGCGTGTGCCATGACTGTGTCAGCCTACATCAACAAATGCACCGAGGACGTCAGCACCACTAAGAATATCATCACCCGGGGCAACCAACGACCCTGGATGACTGAGGAGGTACGTCAAACGCTACGAGCGCGGAACTCTGCCTTCAAGTCTGGCGACAAGGAGACACTGAGGACAGCGAGAGCCAACTTGAACCGTGCCATCAGGATAGCGAAGCGAGACCGCAGTCGAAAATTTCAGGATCGTTTCCACGACGTCAAAAACATCAGGAGTATGTGGCAAGGCATACGGGCGATTACAGACTACAACTCACCCTCCCCCCCCCCGGTGGGTGTAGTTGATGCTGACTTTCTAAATGGTCTAAATAACTTCTTTGGGAGGTTCGAGGCACTAAACGGCACTCCAGCAGTTAAAACTGTCCCCCATCAGGAAGAGGAGGTACTCTGCCTTGACTCCGCCGATGTGTTGAAGACCCTGAGGAGAGTCAACCCCTGTAAGGCCCCTGGCCCCGACAACATTCCTGGGCGTGTGTTCAGGGAATGTGCAAGTCATCTGGCTGGGGTCATCACAGACATTTTTAACACCTCGCTGGGCCAAGCCACAGTGCCGGCGTGCTTTAAGACTGCCTCCATCATTCCGGTGCCGAAGAAACCTCAAATCACCTCATTTAATGATTACCGGCCTGTTGCACTGACTCCGGTTATGATGAAGTGCTTCGAAAGGCTGCTTAAAGGTCACATCGTTTCCAGACTCCCCCTATTATTTGACCCGTTCCAGTTTGCCGACCGGCAAAACCGCTCCACTCAGGACGCCATCTCCTCCGTTCTTCACCTGAGCCTGGCTCACCTGGAGGAGAAGAACACCCATGTGCGGAGGCTGTTCCTGGACTTCAGCTCAGCGTTTAACACCATCATCCCACAGCATCTGGTAGGAAAATTGGAACACCTGGGCTTCAACACCCCCCTTCGCAACTGGCTGCTAGACTTCCTCACCAACAGACCTCAGTCAGTCCGGGTCGGACAGAACACCTCTGATGTCATCACCCTCAGCACAGGCTCCCTTCAGGGCTGCGTCCTGAGCCCCCTGCTGTGCACCCTGATGACACACGACTGCGTCCTCAGGTTCACCACCAATCACATCGTGAAGTCAGCAGACGACACAACGGTGGTGGGGCTCATCAGAGACAACAACGACCTGGACTACAGAGAGGAGGTGGAGCAGCTGGTGGGCTGGTGCAGAGAAAACAGCCTGATCCTGAATGAGGAGAAGATGAAGGAGATCATCGTCGACTTCAGGAAAAAACAGCCTCACCACGCTCCACTGATCATCAACAGCTCAGCTGTGGAGGTGGTCAGCACCACCAAATTCCTGGGGGTCCACATCACAGAAGACCTCACCTGGACTATGAACACTACGGCACTGGTCAAGAGGGCACAGAAGCGCTTGTACTTCCTGCGGAGGATGAGGAGAGCCCACCTGCCCCCACCCATCATGAGGACGTTCTACAGGAGCACCATAGAGAGCATTCTGACAAGCTGTCTCTCTGTGTGGTGTGGAGGCTGCACCGCCTCCGATTGGAAGAACGTGAGGAGAGTGGTGAGGACAGCAGAGAGGATCATAGGGGCTCCTCTTCCCTCCATTCAGGACATTTCATCTCAGCGCTGCATGTCCCGTGCCCGTAACATCATCAATGACCCATCACACCCCCACCATGGACTGTTCTCCCTGCTGCCCTCTGGGAAGAGGTTTGCAGCATCCGCTGCAGGTCCACCAGGTTCTGCAACAGCTTTTTCCCTGCTGTCATCAGACTGTTGAACACTAGAACTGTTGAGCTCTAAACTGAACTCTGCATCACACATTCACAGAACTGTACTTTATGACACTACGGACCTCTATCTTGCACTATATCGCACTACCAACTTTACTGAACTTGTATAAACCCTTTAAATAGAAGTTTAATACATGGTTTAGCATTCCTCTGCACACTCTTGAATACTGTTTTGCCTACTTGCACTATTGCATAATTATCACTGCTGCACTTTATACTTATTTTTAATATATATATATATATATATATATATATATAGTATATATGTATATATATATATTTTCATAGGATATGTTACTTCTATTCAACTGCAATATCACTACTTTGTTGTAAGACGTATGCAACGGAATTTCGTTTTGTATGCACCATGTGCAGACAAGATGACAATAAAGTTTGTCTAAGTCTAAGTCATGTCAGGTCAGCTGTCTGGAGAGAGAGAGAAGTCAGGACCTGCGGGCGGAGCACCACCGTGCCACCGCCGCCATGACGGAACTCAAAAGCAAACTCCATGAGGAGAAGCAGAAAGAGTTAGCCATTACCAGGGAGACATTACTGCGGCAGCATGAAATGGAGCTGATGAGAGTGATCAAAATCAAAGATGGAGAGATCCAGCGACTGAATGCCTTGGTCCTCAGCCTGAGGGACGGCTCCATGGACAAGGTGATCCGCTCTATCCGTGTCTGACTATCCGCACGCCACGTCGGGCTTCGATGCGGCCGCTACCGTATTGTGTAGCTTGTCCCCAGTAAGCGTCGCGGCGCTCCGTTGCGGTCTCAACGGCCCGGTGTGGCGCAATGTCTGCTCAGGTGAGGAGGGGGGGCGCTTTGCTGGCGGAGGTGGAGGAGACGCGGCGGTGTCGGGAGACCGAGCGGTGTCGCCTCCACCAGGAGCGCGGAAGAAGCCCTGGCAGCGGCCCAGCAGGCCTGGCAGTCCCGAGCGGCCGAGCTCCGATCGGCTCATCACCAGCATCGGGAGGAGCTGAGCCGAACCAAGAGAGACTGCGAGAGGGAGATCCGCCGACTGGTAGGACTGATCAGATGCGCGGTGCGTGGCTATGTTCCCAATTTCGTTGTATACCTGCAGTGCAATGACACCTAAGGCATTCTATTCTATTCTATTTCACAAGAAGAAAATGTCCGGTTGCTCGCTTCGCTTTTGTCACAGCAAAGGTGTTCTAGTCGATTCAAGAAAAAAATTGGCCGGTTGCTCTCTTTGTTTTTGTCACAATTCTGGCAAATGAGTTTGCCCGCCTGCCTGAGCGCTCCCCGTTTGTACATCCAGACGGATGAGATCAAGCTGAAAGACAGAGCGGTTAGTGTTTTGGATGAAGCCCTGGGGCCGGCCACGTCCACCGCCTTCAGCTGCAGACTCAGGCTGCCGAGCAGCAGATCGCTGCCCTGAGGGATTCCCAAAGGGCGGGCCTAAACTACCCTGGAAGTGGGGTCAACGCCGCTACTAGCAATCCTCTTCATTGCGTAAGCCACCTCATCACACACTTGCAGTACGCATGACTTAGTTCGTTGCTGGAGGAAGGTAGCACAAAAACAGTTTTGAACTTTGAACGAGTGCTTGTGTGTGTGTGTTGCGGGGCGTTTTCAGTCTCAGGAGGATCGGGACACGCGACGGTTTCATCTGAAAATCGCTGAGCTCAGCGCAGTCATCAGGAAACTGGAGGATCGAAACGCCCTGCTTTCTGAAGAGCGCAATGAACTGGTAATTTATTGACGGCACGCTTGAAGGTTTGCGCTACGTTTGATGCGCGCCATCCAGCGAGGCACCCATTGCGCTTGCTTATTAGTTGAGCGGCGCGGCGAGTCGGTTGCCTGGTAGATGTCTTTTATTGGGAGCCAAAGCCACGATTCCGTTCAAACCGATGCAAAAGGAATGGATACGTTCTGGCCCGCGTGTTGTGCGTCTTTCACATCCCGCACTTCATGCTTGCAGCTAAAGCGACTGAGAGAAACAGAAAGCCAGTTTCTGCCACTCCTGTACAAAAACAAACGCCTGAGCAGGAAGAATGAAGAACTCTCGCTGGTGCTGTGTCGCCTTGAAAACAAAGTGCGCTTTGTCACCCAGGAGAACGAGGAGATGGCAAGCTTGGTAAGTCGACGCGGACAACGGCGGCGTGCCAACAGAGTCCACTGCATTTGTGTTCCACAGAGAAGGCCTAGTTCGCTCAATGACCTGGACCGCGGTTGCGGCCAGCAGGACGGTGAAATGGAGTTCCTTCAAGTTGTGGAGCAGCGGCACATCATCGACGACTTGTCCAAGGTCTTCAGGCAGGCGACTCGGTGCACGTACGGCAGCGCCGCGCTCGCTCGCTGTCGCCAGGAAACCTTTTCCGTCCAAAGCTTGGCCGGCGGCCGCCATCCAAAAAATTGGCCCCTTAAATTCCGACCTTTCAAGCAGGAGCATTGTGCGCACGCGTTTGAACACGCTTTAGACTTGTTTTGCCGTTTTCAGCAGCTCAAAGCTCCCGTTTTGTCAGCGCCTTTGCCACTCGCTGTGCGCTGAAAACGACGGACTTGCCCGGCTGCTCAGCCCGTCAACCATGAGCCGCGAGCGCGACGTCATTGTCCGTAGGCAGCTAGTGGCAAAATGCACCCTGTTAGAGTTGCGCTCGCTCCAACTTATTTTGCAAGAACCACACGGGAGACAAGTAAGTTCTTTTGGACACCTGCAGGTGGAGAGTCCATCCGTTGTACGAATGAAGTCTGACTCTCGGCTCCTGCACGAGCATTTTAATTAAGAGAAACAGGGTGGGTGTAAGAGTGGATTGAATAGAGGAAGCCCTTGACCTCTAGTCAAAACATAGCAAGGGGTGTTTTACGACTTTGTGTAGGAAGGGATAAGCGATAGGGATAAATAAGGGATAAATAATATTATTTATTACAGGTCGCAGTCAAAGTCAAAGCAACACAATGATACGATAAAGATAATCTGGAAAACCCTGACACACCCTGTAGTTGTCACTTTTGGAAAAGACGAGCGTCCCTCCAATCATCGCCGGTGACGTGTTTTTCAGGCTCTGGAGACAGGAGCTCATGTCAGAAATGTCATTGTGAGTCGCGTTTGTTTCTGCGCCGGAGCCGTTCGTTCCCTTTGCATCCAAAGAATCTCAAAGGCGGATTATTTGTGTCGACAGGAGAGAGATTTGCTGCTACGATACCGACGTCGAGAATCTCTGAGGAGGAACAAAGCGTGAGGTCCTGCAAGGTGAGTCTGTTTGTTTGCGGCTGCTTGGTGTTGCGCAAGATGAAATGGCCTTTTTCTCGCTATCGTTCCTCTCGTCGATTCATCGTGAGGTGTCGCTTCAGTTTGTTCAGAGAGATGTTTGCTTCCGCGCCCGCAGGTCATCGAAACATTTTACGGCTACGACGAAGACGTGTTGGTGGACTCGGACGGATCGTCCTTGTCTTTTCACACCGACAGAACCCCCGACACGGAACCCGAAGAGGTAGCCCGCCATTTCTGCCAGCGTATTGGCACCAAACATTCCTCTTCAGCCTGGAATCGGACTCGTCTTTGCGTCGCGGGTGCTTTGTCGCCGGTCTGACTGATTCTGGTACTAGTGCTGTGTTGCATTGGTGTGTGCATGAAGAGGCGGAGCTTCGCTACCGCCAGCTGACGCAAGAATATCAAGCGCTGCAACGAGCCTACGCTCTGCTAGCCCAGACCAGCGAAAGGGGACTACGACGCCGAGAAGGAGATCAAGGTGGCGCCCCTTCCCGCAACCCCCGGCCGGGTCGCAGCCTCCCCGTTCTCACCCAGCCTCGGGTGTTCTCTGGTCTGAAAGGAGGAGGAGGAGCCTCCCTCCTCCTCCTTTCAGACCAGAGAAAAGCTGATGGTAGAAATGGGTCACTATCAAAGCAGAGTAGCAGATCTGGAGTCAGCGCTGAAGCAACAAGGACAGGTAAGCTCATCAATGAGCACACCTTTTTCTCAGACAAAATAGCTACATTCTTCAGTCACTCATCCGTCTGGCATTACTGGACCAACCCCCCCCCCCCCCCCCGAACGTGGCTGGGAAAATGCGGAGAAAAGCAAATGTCATTTTCCAGTCAACCAAAGAATTTGTGGATGAAAATGACACAACATTCCAAAGCTGTCCACGCGTTTGTCTCTTCTAGAATGTCAAGTGGGTGGAGGAGAAGCAGCTGCTGCGTCAGAGCAATCAGCAGTTGGCCGAAAAGGTGACGGAAAGAAAGGCGCTGGGCGGAGTCGCTTGGCGTCACACCTGTCGGGAAGCCCCGCAGATGAGGTCTGACTGTCTTTTCAGGTCAGGCGGATGGAGGCGGAAGAAGCGCGTCTGAAAGAGCACATCCAGGATATCCGAGACCAAAACGAACTGCTTGAGTTCCGCATCCTGGAGCTGGAGGTGGGAAGACTCGCACAAGCGTGTTGAGGCCAGAGATGTGACGGACGGACGGACGGACGGACGGACGGATGCATGCCTCTGCCTTTCAGGAGAGGGAGTGGCGCTCCCCCGTCTTGAAGTTTCTGCAAGTCCGTTTCCCAGACGGCCTCAGCCCTTTGCAGATCTACTGCGAGGCCGAGGGCGTGAGCGTACGTAAGGCGTCCCTCGCAACCCTAACCTTAACCCGAGGTCCCAGAACACCTTACATTGCTCCTTGCGCCTTTCCCCCGGACATCGTCATCAGTGATCTGATGAAGAAGCTGGACATCCTGGGCTATAACGCCGTAAGTGTATGTCGAACTCCTTATGTTCGCACTCCACGAGACTCGGCGGCTCAAATGTGACTTTTGGAAGGCTTTGCGCTGAAAGAAGCTTGTTGACGCTGTGCCTTTGGGCTCTTGCAGAATCTCACCAACGAGGAGCAGGTGGTCGTGATTCACGCCAGGACCCTTCTCACCCTAGCCGAGAAGGTAACGCGCACGTCCACGCACGCTCTCGCATTCTGCTTATGTGACAGCAGCCTTTCCTCAGTGGTTAGAATACATCAAAGTGACCAAGTCAGCACTTCAACAGAAGATGTTGGACATTGAAAGTGAGAAGGTAGACAGACACGCGACATCAGCCAAGGGGAACTCCGGCAATGTGCCCCAACAATTCTGACCTTGAGCTGTGCTAGGATATGTTCTGCAAGCAGAAGGGCTACCTGGATGAAGAGTTGGACTTCAGGAAGTGTTCCATGGACCAGGCTCATAAGGTAAGCCGCCCTCAAATCTCCCGCCGGACCACTGATGGACGAGGATTGCGGCCCAGAGGATCCTGGAGCTGGAGGCCATGTTGTACGAGGCGCTACCGCAGCGGGACTGCCCCGCCACAGACGGCGAAAAAGCCAGCCACGCTGGCGTGAATGACGTGCTGACGGCGGATCAGAGAGAAGAGCTTAGGAGCGCCGTGGACCAATGGAAGCGAGCCCTGATGTGCGAGTTGAGGGAGCGCGACGCTTGCATCCTCCAAGAGAGAATGGATCTGCTGCACAGCGCGCAACAGGTAAGGGCCCAAAGCCAGCCCGGCACTTACTTGCACGCTTACTGGCTTTTGAATGCCACTTTCCATTTGTCCGTCCTAGAGGAACAAAGAGCTGAAAGAATTCATCGAAGCTCAGAAGAGACAAATCAAACAATTGGAGGAGAAGTTTCTGTTTCTCTTTCTATTCTTCTCCTTGGCCTTCATTCTGTGGCCCTAACACCAGCTGGTGAGTGAGCTCCAGCGGCACCGCACTCGACACCTCCGATACACTGCCAGCCGGTCTCAGACGTTGGCAGACGCTCCGATGCCAACGTATACCCCCCGCCACGGTGACAGAGGCACCGCGTCACACCGGCGCTCATCCAATCAGAAGGCAGGAAAAGCAAATTCACATGCAGGGCACTTTTGAACCAGAAGAGAGCGCCACAAAAAACGGTTGTTGCCCCAAACGCGCACTAAAAAGGGTCAGAATAACAAGAGTCCCACTGGCCAGCCGGGGCCACCCGTCCAGCTGTTTCTTCAGGGGGGAAAAAAATTGGAGTCACCGGTGAGTACATTTTGCATTTAGCTCTGCTTTTCTGCTTCTGTCTTCAAGTGTGTGGCATCCTGCGATCAAAGAGTCAGCCAACCCCAAAGCGGTTGACCTCAACGTCCCACCACCATGCCTACCAGAGCAGGTGACGTGATGCTTTGGACATCCTTCCGTCTCAGATGCCCAAAAGTACTCTTTGCCACATCTGCGGCAATACGGTGTCTTTTCAAAGGTGCAAATAAATCCAGCGTGGGCGGAACACGCACGTCTTCGGTTTTTCCCGCTTTGTTTGTGTGACAGCTGTTGTGAAAATTTTATACAAATAAAGTTGTATAGTACAGGTTTGGCCAAGCCGCAACTCCCGAACCGCATGCGGCTCTTTTATGTTCATATCAACATTTGTGTGTGTGTGTGTGGGGGGGGGGGGGGGGGGTTGTGCGTGTTGGCTTCACTTGAGTTCAATTTGGTATTTTGGTCAAAAGCGCATGTGGTGAAATTCCACAAAGTAGGATGGGCAAACACATTTCTTTAAACTATGAGTGTCAATTGGGCTCTCGAAATGGCAGGGAAAAGATGCACAGCAAAACGAAAATACGTAGATGAACACAGGACGTTTTAATCAGAGTGGGAAAGTTTCTATTTTTTGTTGAACGTGATGGCAAACCATTCTGCCTGATATGTCAGACCTCAGCGCATTTCAAAGATTCAAATCTTCAGCGCCATGCACTTCAGCTCACTCCATGCTAACATTGATCAGGCGTCGAACCCGCATCATCATGCTTAAGAGGTGGCCATGCTAACCAGTGCGCCATTATGTCAACGCATAATAACTAAGTCTACTGGTCAAAACAGCGGTCACTATATGACGTCGCTACGTCGTGGTCACGTGACGCAGACAAGACGTCAATGGACGTGGGCAGAGTTAACTTGTTTAAAAGGGAGTAGGCAGAAGAAATATTTAATTTATTTAAATCTATTTTGAGTGCACACCATTATGCCAATGCATAACAACTGTAAATCTACTAAACAAAACAGCGGTTGCTATATGACATCTGCCACGTCGTGGTCACGTGACATACGTGACGTCGATGGGCGTAACTTTCGCCGGAATTCAAATCCGCGGGGAGAGTTAACTTGTTTAAAAGAGAGTGGGCAGAAGAATTATTTAATTTATTTAAATCTATTTGGTGTGTGCGCCATTATGTCAATGCATAACAACTGTAAGTCTACTAAACAAAACAGCGGTTGCTATTTGACGTCTGCCACGTCGTGGTCACGTGACGCGGACGTGACGTCGACGCCTACTTTACATCCCACCGATCACAGGACTCCTCGGCTGCATAACCGTGCCCCCTTCCCAACCAATCGGATTTGCTATACGCGAAAACGACGCCAATGGAAAGAGCTTCCGCCCAAATTTAAATCCGTGGGCGTGGCTCGCAGCAGGAAGTAGGAAAATGGCGGCGATGTTGACAAAGACACAGCGGATGGTAACATACGACTAACAAGAGAAATATTTTTATTTTCTGCTTGCAACTGGACCGTCCAGAGCGTACACGGTAAGTACAACTCATCGTTTTTAAAAAGAAGTACTTTTGTTGCCCTGAAAAGCGAGTGAGCGTGGCGTTTGTGGGGGACGTCGAATTTCGACGATTCTTTCTGGTCAACGGTTGTAAATGATTGTGTTGATTAAAAAAGAAAACTTGATGTAACTCTACTTTTAACTGCCGTTTCAGATAGATTTGGAATTGCATCACATCCAATTTTGCCTAGAGCGTACACGGTAAGTAACACTCGTTGTGTTTAAGGAGATTTACGTTTGTAATAGCAGAAGTGTAGCCGCGTTGCGTTGTACGTGTGAATGTTGGTCCGGGCGAAATGTTAATGTTTAATTTCATTCCTTTAGGTTCCACGGTGTTTGTTGGCTGCAAGTTTTCCACTGCAAGAAGAGGCTCGTATCATTGACCAGGAGCGAGCTACAATGGTGAGTAGCCATAACATTTATGTTAAACACTTCCTATTTCATGTCTAACAGTACTTGATTTAACAAATAACCATAAATAAATACAGTGTGGGCACTGAAGTTAACATATGTGATTATACTGCCTAATCTGTCACGGAGTAGATTGTTGCAAAGTAATATAAGATCCAAAGTTGTAATTCAGAATAGTTTTCAAAAGAAGGCCATTAGAATTATATACAAGTCTGATTACCCTGAACAAGCTATTAATTAAATCACAAATTCTTCAATTCAAAGATTTGGTAGATTATCAGACAAATAATGTCTAACAGTAATTGATTTAACACATCACGATAAGTAGATTGAGTGTGGGCACTCTCAAGTTAACATATGTGATTATACTGCCTAATCTGTTACAGAGTATGTTGTTGCCAAGTAATGTAGAATAGATCCAAAGTAGTAATCCAGAATAGTTTTGAAGAGGCCATTAGAATGATAAACAAATCTGATTACCTTGAACATAATAACAAGCTAAGTGTTTAATATGTCCTATGAAGTCAAAATTGGGCACCATCATGTGGTGAAATTTGGAATTGCATCACATCCAATTTTGCCTGGGAACAAACAGATTACATAAATCTTAGTTTTGAATAAGCCACTCCTTCTCAAACAAGTAAACTCTGCCCATTTTGCGCAGTAGATGTTCTGTTAATATCTAGTATTTATACAAAGTCATAATTTAAATTGCTTTCAACCTTCATTCATCGGTTCAACCAACATTACTCGCTCTTATTACCAACTTGTATTGATTTAACTAAGCGTTTAATACTTCCTATCAGGTCTCAAATCGAGATTTGGCAAAATACAATTTCAGCAAATCCAATTTTGCCAGGGAACAAAAATAGATTAAATAAACTAAATAAGTCCTCTTCCCATTAAATAAATCAGAAAAGTCTGTCTTGTAACCAGTCCTCTTCAAACAAGTAAAGTCTGCCCATTTTATGCCGTAGATTTTGTGTCTATGCCTAGTATTTAAACAAAATCATAATTTAAACGACTTCTTTCCTTCATTCACTTTGGAAATTTGGAATTGCAGCAAATCGAATTTTGGCAGGGAACAAAAATAGATCAATTAAACTAAATAAGTCTTCTTCCCATTAAATAAATTAAAAAAGTCTGTCTTGTAACCAGTCCTTTTCAAACAAGTAAAGTCTGCCCATTTTGTGCCGTCGATTTTGTGTTAATGCCTAGTATTTATACAAAATCATAATTTAAAGGACTTCATTCCTTCATTCACTTTGGAAATTTGGAATTGCAGCACATCAAATTTTGCCTGGGAAGAAAAGTAGATTAAATAAATTTAATAAGTCTTACTACTTCCCATTAAATAAATTAAATACGTCTTACTTGTTCCCACTCCTTTTCAAAACAGTAGTTTAAAACAAGGGCCCTTCACTCAATCTTTAACCTCAACCCCGCACGTTGTGTTGTATCTGTGAATGTTGGTTGTGGCCAAATGATAGTTTTCTTTCATTCGTTTAGGTTCCAAGAAAACTTGATGTAACTCTACTTTTAACTGCCGTTTCAGATAAGCGGGTATTACGTCGCAGTCAAATGCCGCGGATATGACGTAATTGCCCGAACCTCCGCCAAAATTCAAATCTGTTGGCGCGATGGCCGTGAGCCACTGAGCAGCGACGATTATCAACAGAAATATCTTTATTTTCTGCTTGCAACTGGACCGTCTAGAGCGTACACGGTAAGTAACACTCATTGTGTTTAAGGAGATTTACGTTTGTAATAGCAGAAGTGTAGCCGCGTTGCGTTGTACGTGTGAAAATTGGTCGAGGCGAAATGTTAATGTTTAATTTCATTCCTTTAGGTTCCACGGTGTTTGTTGGCTGCAAGTTTTCCACTGCAAGAAGAGGCTCGTATCATTGACCAGGAGCGAGCTACAATGGTGAGTAGCCATAACATTTATGTTAAACACTTCCTATTTCATGTCTAACAGTACTTGATTTAACAAATAACCATAAATAAATACAGTGTGGGCACTGAAGTTAACATATGTGATTATACTGCCTAATCTGTCACGGAGTAGATTGTTGCAAAGTAATATAAGATCCAAAGTTGTAATTCAGAATAGTTTTCAAAAGAAGGCCATTAGAATTATATACAAGTCTGATTACCCTGAACAAGCTATTAATTAAATCACAAATTCTTCAATTCAAAGATTTGGTAGATTATCAGACAAATAATGTCTAACAGTAATTGATTTAACACATCACGATAAGTAGATTGAGTGTGGGCACTCTCAAGTTAACATATGTGATTATACTGCCTAATCTGTTACAGAGTATGTTGTTGCCAAGTAATGTAGAATAGATCCAAAGTAGTAATCCAGAATAGTTTTGAAGAGGCCATTAGAATGATAAACAAATCTGATTACCTTGAACATAATAACAAGCTAAGTGTTTAATATGTCCTATGAAGTCAAAATTGGGCACCATCATGTGGTGAAATTTGGAATTGCATCACATCCAATTTTGCCTGGGAACAAACAGATTACATAAATCTTAGTTTTGAATAAGCCACTCCTTCTCAAACAAGTAAACTCTGCCCATTTTGCGCAGTAGATGTTCTGTTAATATCTAGTATTTATACAAAGTCATAATTTAAATTGCTTTCAACCTTCATTCATCGGTTCAACCAACATTACTCGCTCTTATTACCAACTTGTATTGATTTAACTAAGCGTTTAATACTTCCTATCAGGTCTCAAATCGAGATTTGGCAAAATACAATTTCAGCAAATCCAATTTTGCCAGGGAACAAAAATAGATTAAATAAACTAAATAAGTCCTCTTCCCATTAAATAAATCAGAAAAGTCTGTCTTGTAACCAGTCCTCTTCAAACAAGTAAAGTCTGCCCATTTTGTGCCGTAGATTTTGTGTCTATGCCTAGTATTTAAACAAAATCATAATTTAAACGACTTCTTTCCTTCATTCACTTTGGAAATTTGGAATTGCAGCAAATCGAATTTTGGCAGGGAACAAAAATAGATCAATTAAACTAAATAAGTCTTCTTCCCATTAAATAAATTAAAAAAGTCTGTCTTGTAACCAGTCCTTTTCAAACAAGTAAAGTCTGCCCATTTTGTGCCGTCGATTTTGTGTTAATGCCTAGTATTTATACAAAATCATAATTTAAAGGACTTCATTCCTTCATTCACTTTGGAAATTTGGAATTGCAGCACATCAAATTTTGCCTGGGAAGAAAAGTAGATTAAATAAATTTAATAAGTCTTACTACTTCCCATTAAATAAATTAAATACGTCTTACTTGTTCCCACTCCTTTTCAAAACAGTAGTTTAAAACGAGGGCCCTTCACTCAATCTTTAACCTCAACCCCGCACGTTGTGTTGTATCTGTGAATGTTGGTTGTGGCCAAATGATAGTTTTCTTTCATTCGTTTAGGTTCCAAGAAAACTTGATGTAACTCTACTTTTAACTGCCGTTTCAGATAAGCGGGTATTACGTCGCAGTCAAATGCCGCGGATATGACGTAATTGCCCGAACCTCCGCCAAAATTCAAATCTGTTGGCGCGATGGCCGTGAGCCACTGAGCAGCGACGATTATCAACAGAAATATCTTTATTTTCTGCTTGCAACTGGACCGTCTAGAGCGTACACGGTAAGTAACACTCATTGTGTTTAAGGAGATTTACGTTTGTAATAGCAGAAGTGTAGCCGCGTTGCGTTGTACGTGTGAAAATTGGTCGAGGCGAAATGTTAATGTTTAATTTCATTCCTTTAGGTTCCACGGTGTTTGTTGGCTGCAAGTTTTCCACTGCAAGAAGAGGCTCGTATCATTGACCAGGAGCGAGCTACAATGGTGAGTAGCCATAACATTTATGTTAAACACTTCCTATTTCATGTCTAACAGTACTTGATTTAACAAATAACCATAAATAAATACAGTGTGGGCACTGAAGTTAACATATGTGATTATACTGCCTAATCTGTCACGGAGTAGATTGTTGCAAAGTAATATAAGATCCAAAGTTGTAATTCAGAATAGTTTTCAAAAGAAGGCCATTAGAATTATATACAAGTCTGATTACCCTGAACAAGCTATTAATTAAATCACAAATTCTTCAATTCAAAGATTTGGTAGATTATCAGACAAATAATGTCTAACAGTAATTGATTTAACACATCACGATAAGTAGATTGAGTGTGGGCACTCTCAAGTTAACATATGTGATTATACTGCCTAATCTGTTACAGAGTATGTTGTTGCCAAGTAATGTAGAATAGATCCAAAGTAGTAATCCAGAATAGTTTTGAAGAGGCCATTAGAATGATAAACAAATCTGATTACCTTGAACATAATAACAAGCTAAGTGTTTAATATGTCCTATGAAGTCAAAATTGGGCACCATCATGTGGTGAAATTTGGAATTGCATCACATCCAATTTTGCCTGGGAACAAACAGATTACATAAATCTTAGTTTTGAATAAGCCACTCCTTCTCAAACAAGTAAACTCTGCCCATTTTGCGCAGTAGATGTTCTGTTAATATCTAGTATTTATACAAAGTCATAATTTAAATTGCTTTCAACCTTCATTCATCGGTTCAACCAACATTACTCGCTCTTATTACCAACTTGTATTGATTTAACTAAGCGTTTAATACTTCCTATCAGGTCTCAAATCGAGATTTGGCAAAATACAATTTCAGCAAATCCAATTTTGCCAGGGAACAAAAATAGATTAAATAAACTAAATAAGTCCTCTTCCCATTAAATAAATCAGAAAAGTCTGTCTTGTAACCAGTCCTCTTCAAACAAGTAAAGTCTGCCCATTTTGTGCCGTAGATTTTGTGTCTATGCCTAGTATTTAAACAAAATCATAATTTAAACGACTTCTTTCCTTCATTCACTTTGGAAATTTGGAATTGCAGCAAATCGAATTTTGGCAGGGAACAAAAATAGATCAATTAAACTAAATAAGTCTTCTTCCCATTAAATAAATTAAAAAAGTCTGTCTTGTAACCAGTCCTTTTCAAACAAGTAAAGTCTGCCCATTTTGTGCCGTCGATTTTGTGTTAATGCCTAGTATTTATACAAAATCATAATTTAAAGGACTTCATTCCTTCATTCACTTTGGAAATTTGGAATTGCAGCACATCAAATTTTGCCTGGGAAGAAAAGTAGATTAAATAAATTTAATAAGTCTTACTACTTCCCATTAAATAAATTAAATACGTCTTACTTGTTCCCACTCCTTTTCAAAACAGTAGTTTAAAACGAGGGCCCTTCACTCAATCTTTAACCCCAACCCCGCACGTTGTGTTGTATCTGTGAATGTTGGTTGTGGCCAAATGATAGTTTTCTTTCATTCGTTTAGGTTCCAAGAAAACTTGATGTAACTCTACTTTTAACTGCCGTTTCAGATAAGCGGGTATTACGTCGCAGTCATGTGCCGTGGATATGACGTAATTGCCCGAACCTCCGCCAAAATTCAAATCTGTTGGCGCGATGGCCGTGAGCCACTGAGCAGCGACGATTATCAACAGAAATATCTTTATTTTCTGCTTGCAACTGGACCGTCTAGAGCGTACACGGTAAGTAACACTCATTGTGTTTAAGGAGATTTACGTTTGTAATAGCAGAAGTGTAGCCGCGTTGCGTTGTACGTGTGAAAATTGGTCGAGGCGAAATGTTAATGTTTAATTTCATTCCTTTAGGTTCCACGGTGTTTGTTGGCTGCAAGTTTTCCACTGCAAGAAGAGGCTCGTATCATTGACCAGGAGCGAGCTACAATGGTGAGTAGCCATAACATTTATGTTAAACACTTCCTATTTCATGTCTAACAGTACTTGATTTAACAAATAACCATAAATAAATACAGTGTGGGCACTGAAGTTAACATATGTGATTATACTGCCTAATCTGTCACGGAGTAGATTGTTGCAAAGTAATATAAGATCCAAAGTTGTAATTCAGAATAGTTTTCAAAAGAAGGCCATTAGAATTATATACAAGTCTGATTACCCTTAACATAACAACAAGCTATTAATTAAATCACAAATTCTTCAATTCAAAGATTTGGTAGATTATCAGACAAATAATGTCTAACAGTAATTGATTTAACATCACGATAAGTAGATTGAGTGTGGGCACTCTCAAGTTAACAGATATGATTATACTGCCTAATCTGTTACAGAGTATGTTGTTGCCAAGTAATGTAGAATAGATCCAAAGTAGTAATCCAGAATAGTTTTGAAGAGGCCATTAGAATAATAAACAAATCTGATTACCTTGAACATAATAACAAGCTAAGTGTTTAATATGTCCTATGAAGTCAAAATTGGGCACCATCATGTGGTGAAATTTGGAATTGCATCACATCCAATTTTGCCTGGGAACAAACAGATTAAATAAATCTTAGTTTTGAATAAGCCACTCCTTCTCAAACAAGTAAACTCTGCCCATTTCGCGCAGTAGATGTTCTGTTAATATCTAGTATTTATACAAAGTCATAATTTAAATTGCTTTCAACCTTCATTCATCGGTTCAACCAACATTACTCGCTCTTATTACCAACTTGTATTGATTTAACTAAGCGTTTAATACTTCCTATCAGGTCTCAAGGCAAGATTTGGCAAAATACAATTTCAGCAAATCCAATTTTGCCAGGGAACAAAAATAGATTAAATAAACTAAATAAGTCTTCTTCCCATTAAATAAATCAGAAAAGTCTGTCTTGTAACCAGTCCTCTTCAAACAAGTAAAGTCTGCCCATTTTGTGCCGTAGATTTTGTGTCTATGCCTAGTATTTAAACAAAATCATAATTTAAACGACTTCTTTCCTTCATTCACTTTGGAAATTTGGAATTGCAGCAAATCGAATTTTGCCAGGGAACAAAAATAGATCAATTAAACTAAATAAGTCTTCTTCCCATTAAATAAATTAAAAAAGTCTGTCTTGTAACCAGTCCTTTTCAAACAAGTAAAGTCTGCCCATTTTGTGCCGTCGATTTTGTGTTAATGCCTAGTATTTATACAAAATCATAATTTAAAGGACTTCATTCCTTCATTCACTTTGGAAATTTGGAATTGCAGCACATCAAATTTTGCCTGGGAAGAAAAGTAGATTAAATAAATTTAATAAGTCTTACTACTTCCCATTAAATAAATTAAATACGTCTTACTTGTTCCCAGTCCTTTACAAAAAAGTAGTTTAAAACGAGGTCCCTTCACTCCACCTTTAACCCTATTTATTCACCTTCTAGGCTAAGTGTTAAAGGCTAAGTGTTAAAGGCTAAGTGTTAAAGGCTAAGTGTTAGAGGCTAAGTGCCAGAGGCTAGGCGCCAGAGGCGAGTTTTTGTGGGCTGAAGTTTTAGTGGGGTTAGTGTGAATACAATCCAAAAGAATACAACAGAATACAATACAATAGAATATAATACATAGATTAAATTCAATAGCTCTTACTACTTCCCATTAAATAAATTAAATACGTCTTACTTGTTCCCAATCCTTTTCAAAAAAGTAGTTTAAAACGAGGGCCCTTCACTCAACCTTTAACCTCAACCCCGCACGTCACATTGTGTTGTATCTGTGAATGTTGGTTGTGGCCAAATGATAGTTTTCTTTCATTCGTTTAGGTTCCACGGTGTTTGTTGGCTATGTTTTCCACTGTCAGAAGGATGAAAATACAAAGTACAACGCTTGGACGTGGGCGAAGACGTCACCGGTGAGTCCTTCCTTCCTATTTATTTACCTTCTAGATGCTAGAGGCTAAGTGTTAGAGGCTAAGTGTTAGAGGCTAAGTGTTAAACACAATACGAACAACACAACGATACTGCACTGAACAACACGATACCGCACTGAGAAACACGATACCGCACTGAACAACACGATACCGCACTGAACAACACCATGCCGCACTGAACACCATGCCACACTGAACAACACCATCCCGCACTGAACAACACCATGCCGCACTAAACAACACCATGCCGCACTGAACAACACCATGCCTCACTGAACGACACCATGCCGCACTGAAAGACACCATGCCGCACTGAACGACACCATGCCGCACTGAAAGACACCATCCCGCACTGAACACCATGCCGCACTGAACAACACCATCCTGCACTGAACAACACCATCCCGCACTGAACAACACCATGCCGCACTGAACAACATTATGCCGCACTGAACATTATGCCGCACTGAACAACACCATGCCGCACTGAACAACACCATGCCGCACTGAACAACATTATGCCGCACTGAACAACACCATGCCGCACTGAACAACACCATGCCGCACTGAACAACATTATGCCGCACTGAACAACACCATGCCGCACTGAACAACACCATCCTGCACTGAACAACACCATTCCGCATTGAACACCATGCCGCACTGAACAACACCATCCCGCACTGAACAACACCATCCCGCACTGAACAACACCATGCCGCACTGAACAACATTATGCCGCACTGAACAACATTATGCCGCACTGAACAACACCATGCCGCACTGAACAACACCATGCCGCACTGAACAACACCATGCCGCACTGAACAACATTATAACGCACTGAACAACACCATCCCGCACTGAACAACACCATGCCGCACTAAACAACATTATGCCGCACTGAACAACATTATGCCGAAATGAACAACACCATGCCGCACTGAACAACACCATGCCGCACTGAACAACACCATCCTGCACTGAACAACACCATCCCGCACTGAACAACACCATGCCGCACTGAACAACACCATGCCGCACTGAACAACACCATGCCGCAATGAACAACACCATCCCGCACTGAACAACATTATGCCGCACTGAACAACATTATGCCGCACTGAACAACACCATGCCGCACTGAACAACACCATGCCGCACTGAACAACACCATCCTGCACTGAACAACACCATCCCGCACTGAACAACATTATGGCGCACTGAACAACATTATGGCGCACTGAACAACATTATGCCGCACTGAACAACACCATGCCGCACTGAACAACACCATGCCGCAATGAACAACACCATGCCGCAATGAACAACACCATCCCGCACTGAACAACAGCATGCCGCACTGAGCAACACCATGCCGCACTGAACAACACCATCCTGCACTGAACAACACCATGCCGCACTGAACAACACCATTCCGCACTGAACAACACCATGCCGCACTGAACAACACCATGCCGCACTGAACAACACCATGCCGCACTGAACAACACCATGCCGCACTGAACAACACCATGCCGCATTGAACAACACCATGCCGCATTGAACAACACCATGCCGCACTGAACAACACCATCCTGCACTGAACAACACCATGCCGCATTGAACAACACCATGCCGCACTGAACAACACCATCCTGCACTGAACAACACCATCCCGCACTGAACAACACCATCCCGCATTGAACAACACCATCCTGCACTGAACAACACCATGCCGCACTGAACAACACCATGCCGCACTGAACAACACCATTCCGCACTGAACAACACCATGCCGCACTGAACAACACCATCCCGCACTGAACAACACCATCCCGCACTGAACAACACCATCCTGCACTGAACAACACCATCCTGCACTGAACAACACCATCCTGCACTGAACAACACCATGCCGCACTGAACAACACCATGCCGCACTGAACAACACCATGCCGCACTGAACAACACCATGCCGCACTGAACAACATTATGCCGCACTGAACAACATTATGTCGCACTGAACAACACCATGCCGCACTGAACAACACCATGCCGCACTGAACAACACCATGCCGCACTGAACAACACCATGCCGCACTGAACAACACCATGCCGCACTGAACAACACCATGCCGCACTGAACAACACCATGCCGCACTGAACAACACCATGCCGCACTGAACAACATTATGCCGCACTGAACAACACCATGCCGCACTGAACAACACCATCCTGCACTGAACAACACCATTCCGCATTGAACACCATGCCGCACTGAACAACACCATCCCGCACTGAACAACACCATCCCGCACTGAACAACACCATGCCGCACTGAACATTATGCCGCACTGAACAACATTATGCCGTACTGAACAACACCATGCCGCACTGAACAACACCATGCCGCACTGAACAACACCATGCCGCACTGAACAACATTATAACGCACTGAACAACACCATCCCGCACTGAACAACACCATGCCGCACTAAACAACATTATGCCGCACTGAACAACATTATGCCGAAATGAACAACACCATGCCGCACTGAACAACACCATGCCGCACTGAACAACACCATCCTGCACTGAACAACACCATCCCGCACTGAACAACACCATGCCGCACTGAACAACACCATGCCGCACTGAACAACACCATGCCGCAATGAACAACACCATCCCGCACTGAACAACATTATGCCGCACTGAACAACATTATGCCGCACTGAACAACACCATGCCGCACTGAACAACACCATCCTGCACTGAACAACACCATCCCGCACTGAACAACACCATGCCGCACTGAACAACATTATGGCGCACTGAACAACATTATGCCGCACTGAACAACACCATGCCGCACTGAACAACACCATGCCGCACTGAACAACACCATGCCGCAATGAACAACACCATCCCGCACTGAACAACACCATGCCGCACTGAGCAACACCATGCCGCACTGAACAACACCATCCTGCACTGAACAACACCATGCCGCACTGAACAACACCATTCCGCACTGAACAACACCATGCCGCACTGAACAACATTACGCCGCACTGAACAACACCATGCCGCACTGAACAACACCATGCCACACTGAACAACACCATGCTGCACTGAACAACATTATGCTGCACTGAACAACACGATCCTGCATTGAACAACACCATGCCGCACTGAACAACACCATCCTGCACTGAACAACACCATCCTGCACTGAACAACACCACCCCGCACTGAACAACACGATCCCGCATTGAACACCATCCCGCACTGAACAACACCATGCCGCACTGAACAACACCATTCCGCACTGAACAACACCATGCCGCACTGAACAACACCATGCCGCACTGAACAACACCATGCCGCACTGAACAACACCATGCCGCACTGAACAACATTATGCCGCACTGAACAACACCATGCCGCACTGAACAACACCATCCCGCACTGAACAACACCATGCCGCATTGAACAACACCATGCCGCACTGAACAACACCATCCTGCACTGAACAACACCATCCCGCACTGAACAACACCATGCCGCACTGAACAACATTATGGCGCACTGAACAACATTATGCCGCACTGAACAACACCATGCCGCACTGAACAACACCATGCCGCACTGAACAACACCATGCCGCACTGAACAACATTATGCCGCACTGAACAACATTATGCCGCACTGAACAACACCATGCCGCACTGAACAACACCATGCCGCACTGAACAACACCATGCCGCACTGAACAACACGACGTCGCACTGAACAACACGACGCCGCACAGAACAACACGACGCCGCACAGAATAACACAATACCGCACAGAACAACACAATACCGCACAAACAGTTTTAGATAATATTACGTCGCAGTCATGTGACGCGGACATGACGTCAATAGGCGGAACTCACGGCAAAATTATAATCCGTGGGCGTGGCTTGCAACAGGAAGTAGGAAAGCGGCAGTTCTGGCAAACAAGACACAGCTGTTAGTAACACGATGACTAACAAGGCAAATATTTTTGTTTTCAGCTTGCAACTTGACCGTCTAGAGCGTACAAGGTAATTACAACTGTTTTTTTTTAGCCCTGAAAAGCGAGGGAGTGTGGCGTTTGGGAGGAATGTCGAACTCGGCGTCTGCTTCCAGCCACAGACGCCAAATTTCGACGATTATTTCGACTGGTCAACGGTTGTAAATTATTGCGTTGACTAAAAACTTTATTTAACTCTACTCTTAACTTTGCCGTTTCAGATATGCGGGTATTACACCGCGGAAATGACGTCAATAGGCTGAACTCTCGCCAAAATTCAAATCTGTGGGCGCAATGGCCTTGAGCGAGACACCGGATACAAACACGACGATTATCAACAGAAATATCTTTATTTTCCGCTTGCAAGTGGACCGTCTAGAGCGTACACGGTAAGTACAACTCATTGTGTTTAAAAAGATTTACGTTTGTGTAGTTTGCGTTGCGTTGTATCTGTGAATGTTGGTTGAGGCTAAATGTTAATGTTTAATTTCATTCCTTTAGGTTCCACGGTGTTTGTTGGCTGTATGTTTTCCACTGCAAGAAGAGGCTCGTATCATTGACCAGCAGGAGCTACAATGGTGAGTACCCCTTTCGTCTTCCATTTATGTTAAACACTTCCTATTTCATGTCTAACAGTACTCGATTTAACAAATAACCATAAATAAATACAGTGTGGGCAGTCACGTTAACATATGTGATTATCCTGCCTAATATGTTTATCACAAATATGTCACTAATCACTAATATGTTTATTTGTTTATCACAACACCTTTGGACCTTCAGCAATCGATTATTTACCTTCATCTACATAGAGACAGAACGATGGTGTCTTAAACATCTCATTCATTTCACCAAATAACTTCACGCAGGTGGATAACGGCCGTCTCGGTCACGCTATGTTGCGTGATGCAGTTTTGAAGAACCAAATGCATTTATTCAATGAATAAGTCAAGCTAGTTCTATGTTTATGATGTTGTAAGTTACGGTACCGATTGAAGTTGAGTTCGAAGCCAGTGGAAAACAGCGCTGCGTTTGTGCTCTCCAGGTACAAATGTTGTGATCTCTGACTGACGACCGGGCGAGACTCGAGTAAGAGATGTCCAAACGAGCTCCGGCAGGGCGGGCCAAGGCGGAGCGAACGGACGCCCTTCAGGCCGCCAATGACGAGCTGAGAACCAAACTGATGGACGTCCAGTTAGAACTTCAGCAGGAGAAGAACAAGGTGAAAACCTCAACAGACAGACACTGCCTGCCTCCCTGCCTGCCTCCCTGCCTGCCTCCCTGCCTGCCTCCCTCCCTCCCAGTTTTCCCGATGTAGATTAGACATGCGTGTGCCATGACTGTGTCAGCCTACATCAACAAATGCACCGAGGACGTCAGCACCACTAAGAATATCATCACCCGGGGCAACCAACGACCCTGGATGACTGAGGAGGTACGTCAAACGCTACGAGCGCGGAACTCTGCCTTCAAGTCTGGCGACAAGGAGACACTGAGGACAGCGAGAGCCAACTTGAACCGTGCCATCAGGATAGCGAAGCGAGACCGCAGTCGAAAATTTCAGGATCGTTTCCACGACGTCAAAAACATCAGGAGTATGTGGCAAGGCATACGGGCGATTACAGACTACAACTCACCCTCCCCCCCCCCGGTGGGTGTAGTTGATGCTGACTTTCTAAATGGTCTAAATAACTTCTTTGGGAGGTTCGAGGCACTAAACGGCACTCCAGCAGTTAAAACTGTCCCCCATCAGGAAGAGGAGGTACTCTGCCTTGACTCCGCCGATGTGTTGAAGACCCTGAGGAGAGTCAACCCCTGTAAGGCCCCTGGCCCCGACAACATTCCTGGGCGTGTGTTCAGGGAATGTGCAAGTCATCTGGCTGGGGTCATCACAGACATTTTTAACACCTCGCTGGGCCAAGCCACAGTGCCGGCGTGCTTTAAGACTGCCTCCATCATTCCGGTGCCGAAGAAACCTCAAATCACCTCATTTAATGATTACCGGCCTGTTGCACTGACTCCGGTTATGATGAAGTGCTTCGAAAGGCTGCTTAAAGGTCACATCGTTTCCAGACTCCCCCTATTATTTGACCCGTTCCAGTTTGCCGACCGGCAAAACCGCTCCACTCAGGACGCCATCTCCTCCGTTCTTCACCTGAGCCTGGCTCACCTGGAGGAGAAGAACACCCATGTGCGGAGGCTGTTCCTGGACTTCAGCTCAGCGTTTAACACCATCATCCCACAGCATCTGGTAGGAAAATTGGAACACCTGGGCTTCAACACCCCCCTTCGCAACTGGCTGCTAGACTTCCTCACCAACAGACCTCAGTCAGTCCGGGTCGGACAGAACACCTCTGATGTCATCACCCTCAGCACAGGCTCCCTTCAGGGCTGCGTCCTGAGCCCCCTGCTGTGCACCCTGATGACACACGACTGCGTCCTCAGGTTCACCACCAATCACATCGTGAAGTCAGCAGACGACACAACGGTGGTGGGGCTCATCAGAGACAACAACGACCTGGACTACAGAGAGGAGGTGGAGCAGCTGGTGGGCTGGTGCAGAGAAAACAGCCTGATCCTGAATGAGGAGAAGATGAAGGAGATCATCGTCGACTTCAGGAAAAAACAGCCTCACCACGCTCCACTGATCATCAACAGCTCAGCTGTGGAGGTGGTCAGCACCACCAAATTCCTGGGGGTCCACATCACAGAAGACCTCACCTGGACTATGAACACTACGGCACTGGTCAAGAGGGCACAGAAGCGCTTGTACTTCCTGCGGAGGATGAGGAGAGCCCACCTGCCCCCACCCATCATGAGGACGTTCTACAGGAGCACCATAGAGAGCATTCTGACAAGCTGTCTCTCTGTGTGGTGTGGAGGCTGCACCGCCTCCGATTGGAAGAACGTGAGGAGAGTGGTGAGGACAGCAGAGAGGATCATAGGGGCTCCTCTTCCCTCCATTCAGGACATTTCATCTCAGCGCTGCATGTCCCGTGCCCGTAACATCATCAATGACCCATCACACCCCCACCATGGACTGTTCTCCCTGCTGCCCTCTGGGAAGAGGTTTGCAGCATCCGCTGCAGGTCCACCAGGTTCTGCAACAGCTTTTTCCCTGCTGTCATCAGACTGTTGAACACTAGAACTGTTGAGCTCTAAACTGAACTCTGCATCACACATTCACAGAACTGTACTTTATGACACTACGGACCTCTATCTTGCACTATATCGCACTACCAACTTTACTGAACTTGTATAAACCCTTTAAATAGAAGTTTAATACATGGTTTAGCATTCCTCTGCACACTCTTGAATACTGTTTTGCCTACTTGCACTATTGCATAATTATCACTGCTGCACTTTATACTTATTTTTATATATATATATATATATATATATATATATATAGTATATATGTATATATATATATTTTCATAGGATATGTTACTTCTATTCAACTGCAATATCACTACTTTGTTGTAAGACGTATGCAACGGAATTTCGTTTTGTATGCACCATGTGCAGACAAGATGACAATAAAGTTTGTCTAAGTCTAAGTCATGTCAGGTCAGCTGTCTGGAGAGAGAGAGAAGTCAGGACCTGCGGGCGGAGCACCACCGTGCCACCGCCGCCATGACGGAACTCAAAAGCAAACTCCATGAGGAGAAGCAGAAAGAGTTAGCCATTACCAGGGAGACATTACTGCGGCAGCATGAAATGGAGCTGATGAGAGTGATCAAAATCAAAGATGGAGAGATCCAGCGACTGAATGCCTTGGTCCTCAGCCTGAGGGACGGCTCCATGGACAAGGTGATCCGCTCTATCCGTGTCTGACTATCCGCACGCCACGTCGGGCTTCGATGCGGCCGCTACCGTATTGTGTAGCTTGTCCCCAGTAAGCGTCGCGGCGCTCCGTTGCGGTCTCAACGGCCCGGTGTGGCGCAATGTCTGCTCAGGTGAGGAGGGGGGGCGCTTTGCTGGCGGAGGTGGAGGAGACGCGGCGGTGTCGGGAGACCGAGCGGTGTCGCCTCCACCAGGAGCGCGGAAGAAGCCCTGGCAGCGGCCCAGCAGGCCTGGCAGTCCCGAGCGGCCGAGCTCCGATCGGCTCATCACCAGCATCGGGAGGAGCTGAGCCGAACCAAGAGAGACTGCGAGAGGGAGATCCGCCGACTGGTAGGACTGATCAGATGCGCGGTGCGTGGCTATGTTCCCAATTTCGTTGTATACCTGCAGTGCAATGACACCTAAGGCATTCTATTCTATTCTATTTCACAAGAAGAAAATGTCCGGTTGCTCGCTTCGCTTTTGTCACAGCAAAGGTGTTCTAGTCGATTCAAGAAAAAAATTGGCCGGTTGCTCTCTTTGTTTTTGTCACAATTCTGGCAAATGAGTTTGCCCGCCTGCCTGAGCGCTCCCCGTTTGTACATCCAGACGGATGAGATCAAGCTGAAAGACAGAGCGGTTAGTGTTTTGGATGAAGCCCTGGGGCCGGCCACGTCCACCGCCTTCAGCTGCAGACTCAGGCTGCCGAGCAGCAGATCGCTGCCCTGAGGGATTCCCAAAGGGCGGGCCTAAACTACCCTGGAAGTGGGGTCAACGCCGCTACTAGCAATCCTCTTCATTGCGTAAGCCACCTCATCACACACTTGCAGTACGCATGACTTAGTTCGTTGCTGGAGGAAGGTAGCACAAAAACAGTTTTGAACTTTGAACGAGTGCTTGTGTGTGTGTGTTGCGGGGCGTTTTCAGTCTCAGGAGGATCGGGACACGCGACGGTTTCATCTGAAAATCGCTGAGCTCAGCGCAGTCATCAGGAAACTGGAGGATCGAAACGCCCTGCTTTCTGAAGAGCGCAATGAACTGGTAATTTATTGACGGCACGCTTGAAGGTTTGCGCTACGTTTGATGCGCGCCATCCAGCGAGGCACCCATTGCGCTTGCTTATTAGTTGAGCGGCGCGGCGAGTCGGTTGCCTGGTAGATGTCTTTTATTGGGAGCCAAAGCCACGATTCCGTTCAAACCGATGCAAAAGGAATGGATACGTTCTGGCCCGCGTGTTGTGCGTCTTTCACATCCCGCACTTCATGCTTGCAGCTAAAGCGACTGAGAGAAACAGAAAGCCAGTTTCTGCCACTCCTGTACAAAAACAAACGCCTGAGCAGGAAGAATGAAGAACTCTCGCTGGTGCTGTGTCGCCTTGAAAACAAAGTGCGCTTTGTCACCCAGGAGAACGAGGAGATGGCAAGCTTGGTAAGTCGACGCGGACAACGGCGGCGTGCCAACAGAGTCCACTGCATTTGTGTTCCACAGAGAAGGCCTAGTTCGCTCAATGACCTGGACCGCGGTTGCGGCCAGCAGGACGGTGAAATGGAGTTCCTTCAAGTTGTGGAGCAGCGGCACATCATCGACGACTTGTCCAAGGTCTTCAGGCAGGCGACTCGGTGCACGTACGGCAGCGCCGCGCTCGCTCGCTGTCGCCAGGAAACCTTTTCCGTCCAAAGCTTGGCCGGCGGCCGCCATCCAAAAAATTGGCCCCTTAAATTCCGACCTTTCAAGCAGGAGCATTGTGCGCACGCGTTTGAACACGCTTTAGACTTGTTTTGCCGTTTTCAGCAGCTCAAAGCTCCCGTTTTGTCAGCGCCTTTGCCACTCGCTGTGCGCTGAAAACGACGGACTTGCCCGGCTGCTCAGCCCGTCAACCATGAGCCGCGAGCGCGACGTCATTGTCCGTAGGCAGCTAGTGGCAAAATGCACCCTGTTAGAGTTGCGCTCGCTCCAACTTATTTTGCAAGAACCACACGGGAGACAAGTAAGTTCTTTTGGACACCTGCAGGTGGAGAGTCCATCCGTTGTACGAATGAAGTCTGACTCTCGGCTCCTGCACGAGCATTTTAATTAAGAGAAACAGGGTGGGTGTAAGAGTGGATTGAATAGAGGAAGCCCTTGACCTCTAGTCAAAACATAGCAAGGGGTGTTTTACGACTTTGTGTAGGAAGGGATAAGCGATAGGGATAAATAAGGGATAAATAATATTATTTATTACAGGTCGCAGTCAAAGTCAAAGCAACACAATGATACGATAAAGATAATCTGGAAAACCCTGACACACCCTGTAGTTGTCACTTTTGGAAAAGACGAGCGTCCCTCCAATCATCGCCGGTGACGTGTTTTTCAGGCTCTGGAGACAGGAGCTCATGTCAGAAATGTCATTGTGAGTCGCGTTTGTTTCTGCGCCGGAGCCGTTCGTTCCCTTTGCATCCAAAGAATCTCAAAGGCGGATTATTTGTGTCGACAGGAGAGAGATTTGCTGCTACGATACCGACGTCGAGAATCTCTGAGGAGGAACAAAGCGTGAGGTCCTGCAAGGTGAGTCTGTTTGTTTGCGGCTGCTTGGTGTTGCGCAAGATGAAATGGCCTTTTTCTCGCTATCGTTCCTCTCGTCGATTCATCGTGAGGTGTCGCTTCAGTTTGTTCAGAGAGATGTTTGCTTCCGCGCCCGCAGGTCATCGAAACATTTTACGGCTACGACGAAGACGTGTTGGTGGACTCGGACGGATCGTCCTTGTCTTTTCACACCGACAGAACCCCCGACACGGAACCCGAAGAGGTAGCCCGCCATTTCTGCCAGCGTATTGGCACCAAACATTCCTCTTCAGCCTGGAATCGGACTCGTCTTTGCGTCGCGGGTGCTTTGTCGCCGGTCTGACTGATTCTGGTACTAGTGCTGTGTTGCATTGGTGTGTGCATGAAGAGGCGGAGCTTCGCTACCGCCAGCTGACGCAAGAATATCAAGCGCTGCAACGAGCCTACGCTCTGCTAGCCCAGACCAGCGAAAGGGGACTACGACGCCGAGAAGGAGATCAAGGTGGCGCCCCTTCCCGCAACCCCCGGCCGGGTCCAGCCTCCCCGTTCTCACCCAGCCTCGGGTGTTCTCTGGTCTGAAAGGAGGAGGAGGAGCCTCCCTCCTCCTCCTTTCAGACCAGAGAAAAGCTGATGGTAGAAATGGGTCACTATCAAAGCAGAGTAGCAGATCTGGAGTCAGCGCTGAAGCAACAAGGACAGGTAAGCTCATCAATGAGCACACCTTTTTCTCAGACAAAATAGCTACATTCTTCAGTCACTCATCCGTCTGGCATTACTGGACCAACCCCCCCCCCCCCCGAACGTGGCTGGGAAAATGCGGAGAAAAGCAAATGTCATTTTCCAGTCAACCAAAGAATTTGTGGATGAAAATGACACAACATTCCAAAGCTGTCCACGCGTTTGTCTCTTCTAGAATGTCAAGTGGGTGGAGGAGAAGCAGCTGCTGCGTCAGAGCAATCAGCAGTTGGCCGAAAAGGTGACGGAAAGAAAGGCGCTGGGCGGAGTCGCTTGGCGTCACACCTGTCGGGAAGCCCCGCAGATGAGGTCTGACTGTCTTTTCAGGTCAGGCGGATGGAGGCGGAAGAAGCGCGTCTGAAAGAGCACATCCAGGATATCCGAGACCAAAACGAACTGCTTGAGTTCCGCATCCTGGAGCTGGAGGTGGGAAGACTCGCACAAGCGTGTTGAGGCCAGAGATGTGACGGACGGACGGACGGACGGACGGACGGATGCATGCCTCTGCCTTTCAGGAGAGGGAGTGGCGCTCCCCCGTCTTGAAGTTTCTGCAAGTCCGTTTCCCAGACGGCCTCAGCCCTTTGCAGATCTACTGCGAGGCCGAGGGCGTGAGCGTACGTAAGGCGTCCCTCGCAACCCTAACCTTAACCCGAGGTCCCAGAACACCTTACATTGCTCCTTGCGCCTTTCCCCCGGACATCGTCATCAGTGATCTGATGAAGAAGCTGGACATCCTGGGCTATAACGCCGTAAGTGTATGTCGAACTCCTTATGTTCGCACTCCACGAGACTCGGCGGCTCAAATGTGACTTTTGGAAGGCTTTGCGCTGAAAGAAGCTTGTTGACGCTGTGCCTTTGGGCTCTTGCAGAATCTCACCAACGAGGAGCAGGTGGTCGTGATTCACGCCAGGACCCTTCTCACCCTAGCCGAGAAGGTAACGCGCACGTCCACGCACGCTCTCGCATTCTGCTTATGTGACAGCAGCCTTTCCTCAGTGGTTAGAATACATCAAAGTGACCAAGTCAGCACTTCAACAGAAGATGTTGGACATTGAAAGTGAGAAGGTAGACAGACACGCGACATCAGCCAAGGGGAACTCCGGCAATGTGCCCCAACAATTCTGACCTTGAGCTGTGCTAGGATATGTTCTGCAAGCAGAAGGGCTACCTGGATGAAGAGTTGGACTTCAGGAAGTGTTCCATGGACCAGGCTCATAAGGTAAGCCGCCCTCAAATCTCCCGCCGGACCACTGATGGACGAGGATTGCGGCCCAGAGGATCCTGGAGCTGGAGGCCATGTTGTACGAGGCGCTACCGCAGCGGGACTGCCCCGCCACAGACGGCGAAAAAGCCAGCCACGCTGGCGTGAATGACGTGCTGACGGCGGATCAGAGAGAAGAGCTTAGGAGCGCCGTGGACCAATGGAAGCGAGCCCTGATGTGCGAGTTGAGGGAGCGCGACGCTTGCATCCTCCAAGAGAGAATGGATCTGCTGCACAGCGCGCAACAGGTAAGGGCCCAAAGCCAGCCCGGCACTTACTTGCACGCTTACTGGCTTTTGAATGCCACTTTCCATTTGTCCGTCCTAGAGGAACAAAGAGCTGAAAGAATTCATCGAAGCTCAGAAGAGACAAATCAAACAATTGGAGGAGAAGTTTCTGTTTCTCTTTCTATTCTTCTCCTTGGCCTTCATTCTGTGGCCCTAACACCAGCTGGTGAGTGAGCTCCAGCGGCACCGCACTCGACACCTCCGATACACTGCCAGCCGGTCTCAGACGTTGGCAGACGCTCCGATGCCAACGTATACCCCCCGCCACGGTGACAGAGGCACCGCGTCACACCGGCGCTCATCCAATCAGAAGGCAGGAAAAGCAAATTCACATGCAGGGCACTTTTGAACCAGAAGAGAGCGCCACAAAAAACGGTTGTTGCCCCAAACGCGCACTAAAAAGGGTCAGAATAACAAGAGTCCCACTGGCCAGCCGGGGCCACCCGTCCAGCTGTTTCTTCAGGGGGGAAAAAAATTGGAGTCACCGGTGAGTACATTTTGCATTTAGCTCTGCTTTTCTGCTTCTGTCTTCAAGTGTGTGGCATCCTGCGATCAAAGAGTCAGCCAACCCCAAAGCGGTTGACCTCAACGTCCCACCACCATGCCTACCAGAGCAGGTGACGTGATGCTTTGGACATCCTTCCGTCTCAGATGCCCAAAAGTACTCTTTGCCACATCTGCGGCAATACGGTGTCTTTTCAAAGGTGCAAATAAATCCAGCGTGGGCGGAACACGCACGTCTTCGGTTTTTCCCGCTTTGTTTGTGTGACAGCTGTTGTGAAAATTTTATACAAATAAAGTTGTATAGTACAGGTTTGGCCAAGCCGCAACTCCCGAACCGCATGCGGCTCTTTTATGTTCATATCAACATTTGTGTGTGTGTGTGGGGGGGGGGGGGGGGGGGGGGGGTTGTGCGTGTTGGCTTCACTTGAGTTCAATTTGGTATTTTGGTCAAAAGCGCATGTGGTGAAATTCCACAAAGTAGGATGGGCAAACACATTTCTTTAAACTATGAGTGTCAATTGGGCTCTCGAAATGGCAGGGAAAAGATGCACAGCAAAACGAAAATACGTAGATGAACACAGGACGTTTTAATCAGAGTGGGAAAGTTTCTATTTTTTGTTGAACGTGATGGCAAACCATTCTGCCTGATATGTCAGACCTCAGCGCATTTCAAAGATTCAAATCTTCAGCGCCATGCACTTCAGCTCACTCCATGCTAACATTGATCAGGCGTCGAACCCGCATCATCATGCTTAAGAGGTGGCCATGCTAACCAGTGCGCCATTATGTCAACGCATAATAACTAAGTCTACTGGTCAAAACAGCGGTCACTATATGACGTCGCTACGTCGTGGTCACGTGACGCAGACAAGACGTCAATGGACGTGGGCAGAGTTAACTTGTTTAAAAGGGAGTAGGCAGAAGAAATATTTAATTTATTTAAATCTATTTTGAGTGCACACCATTATGCCAATGCATAACAACTGTAAATCTACTAAACAAAACAGCGGTTGCTATATGACATCTGCCACGTCGTGGTCACGTGACATACGTGACGTCGATGGGCGTAACTTTCGCCGGAATTCAAATCCGCGGGGAGAGTTAACTTGTTTAAAAGAGAGTGGGCAGAAGAATCATTTAATTTATTTAAATCTATTTGGTGTGTGCGCCATTATGTCAATGCATAACAACTGTAAGTCTACTAAACAAAACAGCGGTTGCTATTTGACGTCTGCCACGTCGTGGTCACGTGACGCGGACGTGACGTCGACGCCTACTTTACATCCCACCGATCACAGGACTCCTCGGCTGCATAACCGTGCCCCCTTCCCAACCAATCGGATTTGCTATACGCGAAAACGACGCCAATGGAAAGAGCTTCCGCCCAAATTTAAATCCGTGGGCGTGGCTCGCAGCAGGAAGTAGGAAAATGGCGGCGATGTTGACAAAGACACAGCGGATGGTAACATACGACTAACAAGAGAAATATTTTTATTTTCTGCTTGCAACTGGACCGTCCAGAGCGTACACGGTAAGTACAACTCATCGTTTTTAAAAAGAAGTACTTTTGTTGCCCTGAAAAGCGAGTGAGCGTGGCGTTTGTGGGGGACGTCGAATTTCGACGATTCTTTCTGGTCAACGGTTGTAAATGATTGTGTTGATTAAAAAAGAAAACTTGATGTAACTCTACTTTTAACTGCCGTTTCAGATAGATTTGGAATTGCATCACATCCAATTTTGCCTAGAGCGTACACGGTAAGTAACACTCGTTGTGTTTAAGGAGATTTACGTTTGTAATAGCAGAAGTGTAGCCGCGTTGCGTTGTACGTGTGAATGTTGGTCCGGGCGAAATGTTAATGTTTAATTTCATTCCTTTAGGTTCCACGGTGTTTGTTGGCTGCAAGTTTTCCACTGCAAGAAGAGGCTCATATCATTGACCAGGAGCGAGCTACAATGGTGAGTAGCCATAACATTTATGTTAAACACTTCCTATTTCATGTCTAACAGTACTTGATTTAACAAATAACCATAAATAAATACAGTGTGGGCACTGAAGTTAACATATGTGATTATACTGCCTAATCTGTCACCGAGTAGATTGTTGCAAAGTAATATAAGATCCAAAGTTGTAATTCAGAATAGTTTTCAAAAGAAGGCCATTAGAATTATATACAAGTCTGATTACCCCGAACAAGCTATTAATTAAATCACAAATTCTTCAATTCAAAGATTTGGTAGATTGTCAGACAAATAATGTCTAACAGTAATTGATTTAACACATCACGATAAGTAGATTGAGTGTGGGCACTCTCAAGTTAACATATGTGATTATACTGCCTAATCTGTTACAGAGTATGTTGTTGCCAAGTAATGTAGAATAGATCCAAAGTAGTAATCCAGAATAGTTTTGAAGAGGCCATTAGAATGATAAACAAATCTGATTACCTTGAACATAATAACAAGCTAAGTGTTTAATATGTCCTATGAAGTCAAAATTGGGCACCATCATGTGGTGAAATTTGGAATTGCATCACATCCAATTTTGCCTGGGAACAAACAGATTACATAAATCTTAGTTTTGAATAAGCCACTCCTTCTCAAACAAGTAAACTCTGCCCATTTTGCGCAGTAGATGTTCTGTTAATATCTAGTATTTATACAAAGTCATAATTTAAATTGCTTTCAACCTTCATTCATCGGTTCAACCAACATTACTCGCTCTTATTACCAACTTGTATTGATTTAACTAAGCGTTTAATACTTCCTATCAGGTCTCAAATCGAGATTTGGCAAAATACAATTTCAGCAAATCCAATTTTGCCAGGGAACAAAAATAGATTAAATAAACTAAATAAGTCCTCTTCCCATTAAATAAATCAGAAAAGTCTGTCTTGTAACCAGTCCTCTTCAAACAAGTAAAGTCTGCCCATTTTGTGCCGTAGATTTTGTGTCTATGCCTAGTATTTAAACAAAATCATAATTTAAACGACTTCTTTCCTTCATTCACTTTGGAAATTTGGAATTGCAGCAAATCGAATTTTGGCAGGGAACAAAAATAGATCAATTAAACTAAATAAGTCTTCTTCCCATTAAATAAATTAAAAAAGTCTGTCTTGTAACCAGTCCTTTTCAAACAAGTAAAGTCTGCCCATTTTGTGCCGTCGATTTTGTGTTAATGCCTAGTATTTATACAAAATCATAATTTAAAGGACTTCATTCCTTCATTCACTTTGGAAATTTGGAATTGCAGCACATCAAATTTTGCCTGGGAAGAAAAGTAGATTAAATAAATTTAATAAGTCTTACTACTTCCCATTAAATAAATTAAATACGTCTTACTTGTTCCCACTCCTTTTCAAAACAGTAGTTTAAAACGAGGGCCCTTCACTCAATCTTTAACCTCAACCCCGCACGTTGTGTTGTATCTGTGAATGTTGGTTGTGGCCAAATGATAGTTTTCTTTCATTCGTTTAGGTTCCAAGAAAACTTGATGTAACTCTACTTTTAACTGCCGTTTCAGATAAGCGGGTATTACGTCGCAGTCAAATGCCGCGGATATGACGTAATTGCCCGAACCTCCGCCAAAATTCAAATCTGTTGGCGCGATGGCCGTGAGCCACTGAGCAGCGACGATTATCAACAGAAATATCTTTATTTTCTGCTTGCAACTGGACCGTCTAGAGCGTACACGGTAAGTAACACTCATTGTGTTTAAGGAGATTTACGTTTGTAATAGCAGAAGTGTAGCCGCGTTGCGTTGTACGTGTGAAAATTGGTCGAGGCGAAATGTTAATGTTTAATTTCATTCCTTTAGGTTCCACGGTGTTTGTTGGCTGCAAGTTTTCCACTGCAAGAAGAGGCTCGTATCATTGACCAGGAGCGAGCTACAATGGTGAGTAGCCATAACATTTATGTTAAACACTTCCTATTTCATGTCTAACAGTACTTGATTTAACAAATAACCATAAATAAATACAGTGTGGGCACTGAAGTTAACATATGTGATTATACTGCCTAATCTGTCACGGAGTAGATTGTTGCAAAGTAATATAAGATCCAAAGTTGTAATTCAGAATAGTTTTCAAAAGAAGGCCATTAGAATTATATACAAGTCTGATTACCCTGAACAAGCTATTAATTAAATCACAAATTCTTCAATTCAAAGATTTGGTAGATTATCAGACAAATAATGTCTAACAGTAATTGATTTAACACATCACGATAAGTAGATTGAGTGTGGGCACTCTCAAGTTAACATATGTGATTATACTGCCTAATCTGTTACAGAGTATGTTGTTGCCAAGTAATGTAGAATAGATCCAAAGTAGTAATCCAGAATAGTTTTGAAGAGGCCATTAGAATGATAAACAAATCTGATTACCTTGAACATAATAACAAGCTAAGTGTTTAATATGTCCTATGAAGTCAAAATTGGGCACCATCATGTGGTGAAATTTGGAATTGCATCACATCCAATTTTGCCTGGGAACAAACAGATTACATAAATCTTAGTTTTGAATAAGCCACTCCTTCTCAAACAAGTAAACTCTGCCCATTTTGCGCAGTAGATGTTCTGTTAATATCTAGTATTTATACAAAGTCATAATTTAAATTGCTTTCAACCTTCATTCATCGGTTCAACCAACATTACTCGCTCTTATTACCAACTTGTATTGATTTAACTAAGCGTTTAATACTTCCTATCAGGTCTCAAATCGAGATTTGGCAAAATACAATTTCAGCAAATCCAATTTTGCCAGGGAACAAAAATAGATTAAATAAACTAAATAAGTCCTCTTCCCATTAAATAAATCAGAAAAGTCTGTCTTGTAACCAGTCCTCTTCAAACAAGTAAAGTCTGCCCATTTTATGCCGTAGATTTTGTGTCTATGCCTAGTATTTAAACAAAATCATAATTTAAACGACTTCTTTCCTTCATTCACTTTGGAAATTTGGAATTGCAGCAAATCGAATTTTGGCAGGGAACAAAAATAGATCAATTAAACTAAATAAGTCTTCTTCCCATTAAATAAATTAAAAAAGTCTGTCTTGTAACCAGTCCTTTTCAAACAAGTAAAGTCTGCCCATTTTGTGCCGTCGATTTTGTGTTAATGCCTAGTATTTATACAAAATCATAATTTAAAGGACTTCATTCCTTCATTCACTTTGGAAATTTGGAATTGCAGCACATCAAATTTTGCCTGGGAAGAAAAGTAGATTAAATAAATTTAATAAGTCTTACTACTTCCCATTAAATAAATTAAATACGTCTTACTTGTTCCCACTCCTTTTCAAAACAGTAGTTTAAAACAAGGGCCCTTCACTCAATCTTTAACCTCAACCCCGCACGTTGTGTTGTATCTGTGAATGTTGGTTGTGGCCAAATGATAGTTTTCTTTCATTCGTTTAGGTTCCAAGAAAACTTGATGTAACTCTACTTTTAACTGCCGTTTCAGATAAGCGGGTATTACGTCGCAGTCAAATGCCGCGGATATGACGTAATTGCCCGAACCTCCGCCAAAATTCAAATCTGTTGGCGCGATGGCCGTGAGCCACTGAGCAGCGACGATTATCAACAGAAATATCTTTATTTTCTGCTTGCAACTGGACCGTCTAGAGCGTACACGGTAAGTAACACTCATTGTGTTTAAGGAGATTTACGTTTGTAATAGCAGAAGTGTAGCCGCGTTGCGTTGTACGTGTGAAAATTGGTCGAGGCGAAATGTTAATGTTTAATTTCATTCCTTTAGGTTCCACGGTGTTTGTTGGCTGCAAGTTTTCCACTGCAAGAAGAGGCTCGTATCATTGACCAGGAGCGAGCTACAATGGTGAGTAGCCATAACATTTATGTTAAACACTTCCTATTTCATGTCTAACAGTACTTGATTTAACAAATAACCATAAATAAATACAGTGTGGGCACTGAAGTTAACATATGTGATTATACTGCCTAATCTGTCACGGAGTAGATTGTTGCAAAGTAATATAAGATCCAAAGTTGTAATTCAGAATAGTTTTCAAAAGAAGGCCATTAGAATTATATACAAGTCTGATTACCCTGAACAAGCTATTAATTAAATCACAAATTCTTCAATTCAAAGATTTGGTAGATTATCAGACAAATAATGTCTAACAGTAATTGATTTAACACATCACGATAAGTAGATTGAGTGTGGGCACTCTCAAGTTAACATATGTGATTATACTGCCTAATCTGTTACAGAGTATGTTGTTGCCAAGTAATGTAGAATAGATCCAAAGTAGTAATCCAGAATAGTTTTGAAGAGGCCATTAGAATGATAAACAAATCTGATTACCTTGAACATAATAACAAGCTAAGTGTTTAATATGTCCTATGAAGTCAAAATTGGGCACCATCATGTGGTGAAATTTGGAATTGCATCACATCCAATTTTGCCTGGGAACAAACAGATTACATAAATCTTAGTTTTGAATAAGCCACTCCTTCTCAAACAAGTAAACTCTGCCCATTTTGCGCAGTAGATGTTCTGTTAATATCTAGTATTTATACAAAGTCATAATTTAAATTGCTTTCAACCTTCATTCATCGGTTCAACCAACATTACTCGCTCTTATTACCAACTTGTATTGATTTAACTAAGCGTTTAATACTTCCTATCAGGTCTCAAATCGAGATTTGGCAAAATACAATTTCAGCAAATCCAATTTTGCCAGGGAACAAAAATAGATTAAATAAACTAAATAAGTCCTCTTCCCATTAAATAAATCAGAAAAGTCTGTCTTGTAACCAGTCCTCTTCAAACAAGTAAAGTCTGCCCATTTTGTGCCGTAGATTTTGTGTCTATGCCTAGTATTTAAACAAAATCATAATTTAAACGACTTCTTTCCTTCATTCACTTTGGAAATTTGGAATTGCAGCAAATCGAATTTTGGCAGGGAACAAAAATAGATCAATTAAACTAAATAAGTCTTCTTCCCATTAAATAAATTAAAAAAGTCTGTCTTGTAACCAGTCCTTTTCAAACAAGTAAAGTCTGCCCATTTTGTGCCGTCGATTTTGTGTTAATGCCTAGTATTTATACAAAATCATAATTTAAAGGACTTCATTCCTTCATTCACTTTGGAAATTTGGAATTGCAGCACATCAAATTTTGCCTGGGAAGAAAAGTAGATTAAATAAATTTAATAAGTCTTACTACTTCCCATTAAATAAATTAAATACGTCTTACTTGTTCCCACTCCTTTTCAAAACAGTAGTTTAAAACGAGGGCCCTTCACTCAATCTTTAACCTCAACCCCGCACGTTGTGTTGTATCTGTGAATGTTGGTTGTGGCCAAATGATAGTTTTCTTTCATTCGTTTAGGTTCCAAGAAAACTTGATGTAACTCTACTTTTAACTGCCGTTTCAGATAAGCGGGTATTACGTCGCAGTCAAATGCCGCGGATATGACGTAATTGCCCGAACCTCCGCCAAAATTCAAATCTGTTGGCGCGATGGCCGTGAGCCACTGAGCAGCGACGATTATCAACAGAAATATCTTTATTTTCTGCTTGCAACTGGACCGTCTAGAGCGTACACGGTAAGTAACACTCATTGTGTTTAAGGAGATTTACGTTTGTAATAGCAGAAGTGTAGCCGCGTTGCGTTGTACGTGTGAAAATTGGTCGAGGCGAAATGTTAATGTTTAATTTCATTCCTTTAGGTTCCACGGTGTTTGTTGGCTGCAAGTTTTCCACTGCAAGAAGAGGCTCGTATCATTGACCAGGAGCGAGCTACAATGGTGAGTAGCCATAACATTTATGTTAAACACTTCCTATTTCATGTCTAACAGTACTTGATTTAACAAATAACCATAAATAAATACAGTGTGGGCACTGAAGTTAACATATGTGATTATACTGCCTAATCTGTCACGGAGTAGATTGTTGCAAAGTAATATAAGATCCAAAGTTGTAATTCAGAATAGTTTTCAAAAGAAGGCCATTAGAATTATATACAAGTCTGATTACCCTGAACAAGCTATTAATTAAATCACAAATTCTTCAATTCAAAGATTTGGTAGATTATCAGACAAATAATGTCTAACAGTAATTGATTTAACACATCACGATAAGTAGATTGAGTGTGGGCACTCTCAAGTTAACATATGTGATTATACTGCCTAATCTGTTACAGAGTATGTTGTTGCCAAGTAATGTAGAATAGATCCAAAGTAGTAATCCAGAATAGTTTTGAAGAGGCCATTAGAATGATAAACAAATCTGATTACCTTGAACATAATAACAAGCTAAGTGTTTAATATGTCCTATGAAGTCAAAATTGGGCACCATCATGTGGTGAAATTTGGAATTGCATCACATCCAATTTTGCCTGGGAACAAACAGATTACATAAATCTTAGTTTTGAATAAGCCACTCCTTCTCAAACAAGTAAACTCTGCCCATTTTGCGCAGTAGATGTTCTGTTAATATCTAGTATTTATACAAAGTCATAATTTAAATTGCTTTCAACCTTCATTCATCGGTTCAACCAACATTACTCGCTCTTATTACCAACTTGTATTGATTTAACTAAGCGTTTAATACTTCCTATCAGGTCTCAAATCGAGATTTGGCAAAATACAATTTCAGCAAATCCAATTTTGCCAGGGAACAAAAATAGATTAAATAAACTAAATAAGTCCTCTTCCCATTAAATAAATCAGAAAAGTCTGTCTTGTAACCAGTCCTCTTCAAACAAGTAAAGTCTGCCCATTTTGTGCCGTAGATTTTGTGTCTATGCCTAGTATTTAAACAAAATCATAATTTAAACGACTTCTTTCCTTCATTCACTTTGGAAATTTGGAATTGCAGCAAATCGAATTTTGGCAGGGAACAAAAATAGATCAATTAAACTAAATAAGTCTTCTTCCCATTAAATAAATTAAAAAAGTCTGTCTTGTAACCAGTCCTTTTCAAACAAGTAAAGTCTGCCCATTTTGTGCCGTCGATTTTGTGTTAATGCCTAGTATTTATACAAAATCATAATTTAAAGGACTTCATTCCTTCATTCACTTTGGAAATTTGGAATTGCAGCACATCAAATTTTGCCTGGGAAGAAAAGTAGATTAAATAAATTTAATAAGTCTTACTACTTCCCATTAAATAAATTAAATACGTCTTACTTGTTCCCACTCCTTTTCAAAACAGTAGTTTAAAACGAGGGCCCTTCACTCAATCTTTAACCCCAACCCCGCACGTTGTGTTGTATCTGTGAATGTTGGTTGTGGCCAAATGATAGTTTTCTTTCATTCGTTTAGGTTCCAAGAAAACTTGATGTAACTCTACTTTTAACTGCCGTTTCAGATAAGCGGGTATTACGTCGCAGTCATGTGCCGTGGATATGACGTAATTGCCCGAACCTCCGCCAAAATTCAAATCTGTTGGCGCGATGGCCGTGAGCCACTGAGCAGCGACGATTATCAACAGAAATATCTTTATTTTCTGCTTGCAACTGGACCGTCTAGAGCGTACACGGTAAGTAACACTCATTGTGTTTAAGGAGATTTACGTTTGTAATAGCAGAAGTGTAGCCGCGTTGCGTTGTACGTGTGAAAATTGGTCGAGGCGAAATGTTAATGTTTAATTTCATTCCTTTAGGTTCCACGGTGTTTGTTGGCTGCAAGTTTTCCACTGCAAGAAGAGGCTCGTATCATTGACCAGGAGCGAGCTACAATGGTGAGTAGCCATAACATTTATGTTAAACACTTCCTATTTCATGTCTAACAGTACTTGATTTAACAAATAACCATAAATAAATACAGTGTGGGCACTGAAGTTAACATATGTGATTATACTGCCTAATCTGTCACGGAGTAGATTGTTGCAAAGTAATATAAGATCCAAAGTTGTAATTCAGAATAGTTTTCAAAAGAAGGCCATTAGAATTATATACAAGTCTGATTACCCTTAACATAACAACAAGCTATTAATTAAATCACAAATTCTTCAATTCAAAGATTTGGTAGATTATCAGACAAATAATGTCTAACAGTAATTGATTTAACATCACGATAAGTAGATTGAGTGTGGGCACTCTCAAGTTAACAGATATGATTATACTGCCTAATCTGTTACAGAGTATGTTGTTGCCAAGTAATGTAGAATAGATCCAAAGTAGTAATCCAGAATAGTTTTGAAGAGGCCATTAGAATAATAAACAAATCTGATTACCTTGAACATAATAACAAGCTAAGTGTTTAATATGTCCTATGAAGTCAAAATTGGGCACCATCATGTGGTGAAATTTGGAATTGCATCACATCCAATTTTGCCTGGGAACAAACAGATTAAATAAATCTTAGTTTTGAATAAGCCACTCCTTCTCAAACAAGTAAACTCTGCCCATTTCGCGCAGTAGATGTTCTGTTAATATCTAGTATTTATACAAAGTCATAATTTAAATTGCTTTCAACCTTCATTCATCGGTTCAACCAACATTACTCGCTCTTATTACCAACTTGTATTGATTTAACTAAGCGTTTAATACTTCCTATCAGGTCTCAAGGCAAGATTTGGCAAAATACAATTTCAGCAAATCCAATTTTGCCAGGGAACAAAAATAGATTAAATAAACTAAATAAGTCTTCTTCCCATTAAATAAATCAGAAAAGTCTGTCTTGTAACCAGTCCTCTTCAAACAAGTAAAGTCTGCCCATTTTGTGCCGTAGATTTTGTGTCTATGCCTAGTATTTAAACAAAATCATAATTTAAACGACTTCTTTCCTTCATTCACTTTGGAAATTTGGAATTGCAGCAAATCGAATTTTGCCAGGGAACAAAAATAGATCAATTAAACTAAATAAGTCTTCTTCCCATTAAATAAATTAAAAAAGTCTGTCTTGTAACCAGTCCTTTTCAAACAAGTAAAGTCTGCCCATTTTGTGCCGTCGATTTTGTGTTAATGCCTAGTATTTATACAAAATCATAATTTAAAGGACTTCATTCCTTCATTCACTTTGGAAATTTGGAATTGCAGCACATCAAATTTTGCCTGGGAAGAAAAGTAGATTAAATAAATTTAATAAGTCTTACTACTTCCCATTAAATAAATTAAATACGTCTTACTTGTTCCCAGTCCTTTACAAAAAAGTAGTTTAAAACGAGGTCCCTTCACTCCACCTTTAACCCTATTTATTCACCTTCTAGGCTAAGTGTTAAAGGCTAAGTGTTAAAGGCTAAGTGTTAAAGGCTAAGTGTTAGAGGCTAAGTGCCAGAGGCTAGGCGCCAGAGGCGAGTTTTTGTGGGCTGAAGTTTTAGTGGGGTTAGTGTGAATACAATCCAAAAGAATACAACAGAATACAATACAATAGAATATAATACATAGATTAAATTCAATAGCTCTTACTACTTCCCATTAAATAAATTAAATACGTCTTACTTGTTCCCAATCCTTTTCAAAAAAGTAGTTTAAAACGAGGGCCCTTCACTCAACCTTTAACCTCAACCCCGCACGTCACATTGTGTTGTATCTGTGAATGTTGGTTGTGGCCAAATGATAGTTTTCTTTCATTCGTTTAGGTTCCACGGTGTTTGTTGGCTATGTTTTCCACTGTCAGAAGGATGAAAATACAAAGTACAACGCTTGGACGTGGGCGAAGACGTCACCGGTGAGTCCTTCCTTCCTATTTATTTACCTTCTAGATGCTAGAGGCTAAGTGTTAGAGGCTAAGTGTTAGAGGCTAAGTGTTAAACACAATACGAACAACACAACGATACTGCACTGAACAACACGATACCGCACTGAGAAACACGATACCGCACTGAACAACACGATACCGCACTGAACAACACCATGCCGCACTGAACACCATGCCACACTGAACAACACCATCCCGCACTGAACAACACCATGCCGCACTAAACAACACCATGCCGCACTGAACAACACCATGCCTCACTGAACGACACCATGCCGCACTGAAAGACACCATGCCGCACTGAACGACACCATGCCGCACTGAAAGACACCATCCCGCACTGAACACCATGCCGCACTGAACAACACCATCCTGCACTGAACAACACCATCCCGCACTGAACAACACCATGCCGCACTGAACAACATTATGCCGCACTGAACATTATGCCGCACTGAACAACACCATGCCGCACTGAACAACACCATGCCGCACTGAACAACATTATGCCGCACTGAACAACACCATGCCGCACTGAACAACACCATGCCGCACTGAACAACATTATGCCGCACTGAACAACACCATGCCGCACTGAACAACACCATCCTGCACTGAACAACACCATTCCGCATTGAACACCATGCCGCACTGAACAACACCATCCCGCACTGAACAACACCATCCCGCACTGAACAACACCATGCCGCACTGAACAACATTATGCCGCACTGAACAACATTATGCCGCACTGAACAACACCATGCCGCACTGAACAACACCATGCCGCACTGAACAACACCATGCCGCACTGAACAACATTATAACGCACTGAACAACACCATCCCGCACTGAACAACACCATGCCGCACTAAACAACATTATGCCGCACTGAACAACATTATGCCGAAATGAACAACACCATGCCGCACTGAACAACACCATGCCGCACTGAACAACACCATCCTGCACTGAACAACACCATCCCGCACTGAACAACACCATGCCGCACTGAACAACACCATGCCGCACTGAACAACACCATGCCGCAATGAACAACACCATCCCGCACTGAACAACATTATGCCGCACTGAACAACATTATGCCGCACTGAACAACACCATGCCGCACTGAACAACACCATGCCGCACTGAACAACACCATCCTGCACTGAACAACACCATCCCGCACTGAACAACATTATGGCGCACTGAACAACATTATGGCGCACTGAACAACATTATGCCGCACTGAACAACACCATGCCGCACTGAACAACACCATGCCGCAATGAACAACACCATGCCGCAATGAACAACACCATCCCGCACTGAACAACAGCATGCCGCACTGAGCAACACCATGCCGCACTGAACAACACCATCCTGCACTGAACAACACCATGCCGCACTGAACAACACCATTCCGCACTGAACAACACCATGCCGCACTGAACAACACCATGCCGCACTGAACAACACCATGCCGCACTGAACAACACCATGCCGCACTGAACAACACCATGCCGCATTGAACAACACCATGCCGCATTGAACAACACCATGCCGCACTGAACAACACCATCCTGCACTGAACAACACCATGCCGCATTGAACAACACCATGCCGCACTGAACAACACCATCCTGCACTGAACAACACCATCCCGCACTGAACAACACCATCCCGCATTGAACAACACCATCCTGCACTGAACAACACCATGCCGCACTGAACAACACCATGCCGCACTGAACAACACCATTCCGCACTGAACAACACCATGCCGCACTGAACAACACCATCCCGCACTGAACAACACCATCCCGCACTGAACAACACCATCCTGCACTGAACAACACCATCCTGCACTGAACAACACCATCCTGCACTGAACAACACCATGCCGCACTGAACAACACCATGCCGCACTGAACAACACCATGCCGCACTGAACAACACCATGCCGCACTGAACAACATTATGCCGCACTGAACAACATTATGTCGCACTGAACAACACCATGCCGCACTGAACAACACCATGCCGCACTGAACAACACCATGCCGCACTGAACAACACCATGCCGCACTGAACAACACCATGCCGCACTGAACAACACCATGCCGCACTGAACAACACCATGCCGCACTGAACAACACCATGCCGCACTGAACAACATTATGCCGCACTGAACAACACCATGCCGCACTGAACAACACCATCCTGCACTGAACAACACCATTCCGCATTGAACACCATGCCGCACTGAACAACACCATCCCGCACTGAACAACACCATCCCGCACTGAACAACACCATGCCGCACTGAACATTATGCCGCACTGAACAACATTATGCCGTACTGAACAACACCATGCCGCACTGAACAACACCATGCCGCACTGAACAACACCATGCCGCACTGAACAACATTATAACGCACTGAACAACACCATCCCGCACTGAACAACACCATGCCGCACTAAACAACATTATGCCGCACTGAACAACATTATGCCGAAATGAACAACACCATGCCGCACTGAACAACACCATGCCGCACTGAACAACACCATCCTGCACTGAACAACACCATCCCGCACTGAACAACACCATGCCGCACTGAACAACACCATGCCGCACTGAACAACACCATGCCGCAATGAACAACACCATCCCGCACTGAACAACATTATGCCGCACTGAACAACATTATGCCGCACTGAACAACACCATGCCGCACTGAACAACACCATCCTGCACTGAACAACACCATCCCGCACTGAACAACACCATGCCGCACTGAACAACATTATGGCGCACTGAACAACATTATGCCGCACTGAACAACACCATGCCGCACTGAACAACACCATGCCGCACTGAACAACACCATGCCGCAATGAACAACACCATCCCGCACTGAACAACACCATGCCGCACTGAGCAACACCATGCCGCACTGAACAACACCATCCTGCACTGAACAACACCATGCCGCACTGAACAACACCATTCCGCACTGAACAACACCATGCCGCACTGAACAACATTACGCCGCACTGAACAACACCATGCCGCACTGAACAACACCATGCCACACTGAACAACACCATGCTGCACTGAACAACATTATGCTGCACTGAACAACACGATCCTGCATTGAACAACACCATGCCGCACTGAACAACACCATCCTGCACTGAACAACACCATCCTGCACTGAACAACACCACCCCGCACTGAACAACACGATCCCGCATTGAACACCATCCCGCACTGAACAACACCATGCCGCACTGAACAACACCATGCCGCACTGAACAACACCATGCCGCACTGAACAACACCATGCCGCACTGAACAACACCATGCCGCACTGAACAACACCATGCCGCACTGAACAACATTATGCCGCACTGAACAACACCATGCCGCACTGAACAACACCATCCCGCACTGAACAACACCATGCCGCATTGAACAACACCATGCCGCACTGAACAACACCATCCTGCACTGAACAACACCATCCCGCACTAAACAACACCATGCCGCACTGAACAACATTATGGCGCACTGGACAACATTATGCCGCACTGAACAACACCATGCCGCACTGAACAACACCATGCCGCACTGAACAACACCATGCCGCACTGAACAACACCATGCCGCACTGAACAACATTATGCCGCACTGAACAACACCATGCCGCACTGAACAACACCATGCCGCACTGAACAACACGATCCCGCATTGAACAACACCATCCTGCACTGAACAACACCATGCCGCACTGAACAACACCATGCCGCACTGAACAACACCATTCCGCACTGAACAACACCATGCCGCACTGAACGACACCATCCTGCACTGAACAACACCATCCCGCACTGAACAACACCATGCCGCATTAAACAACACCATGCCGCACTGAACAACACCATCCTGCACTGAACAACACCATGCCGCACTGAACAACACCATGCCGCACTGAACAACACCATGCCGCACTGAACAACATTATGCCGCACTGAACAACATTATGCCGCACTGAACAACATTATGTCGCACTGAACAACACCATGCCGCACTGAACAACACCATGCTGCACTGAACAACACCATGCTGCACTGAACAACACGATCCCGCATTGAACAACACCATCCCGCAGTGAACAACACCATGCCGCATTGAACAACACCATGCCGCACTGAACAACACCATGCTGCACTGAACAACATTATGCTGCACTGAACAACACGATCCTGCATTGAACAACACCATGCCGCACTGAACAACACCATCCTGCACTGAACAACACCATGCCGCACTGAACAACACCATGCCGCACTGAACAACATTATGCCGCACTGAAAAACACCATGCCGCACTGAACAACACCATGCCGCATTGAACAACACCATGCCGCACTGAACAACACCATGCTGCACTGAACAACATTATGCTGCACTGAACAACACGATCCTGCATTGAACAACACCATGCCGCACTGAACAACACCATCCTGCACTGAACAACACCATCCTGCACTGAACAACACCACCCCGCACTGAACAACACGATCCCGCATTGAACAACACCATCCCGCACTGAACAACACCATGCCGCACTGAACAACACCATTCCGCACTGAACAACACCATGCCGCACTGAACAACACCATGCCGCACTGAACACCATGCCGCACTGAACAACACCATGCCGCACTGAACAACATTATGCCGTACTGAACAACACCATGCCGCACTGAACAACACCATCCCGCACTGAACAACACCATGCCGCATTGAACAACACCATGCCGCACTGAACAACACCATCCTGCACTGAACAACACCATCCCGCACTAAACAACACCATGCCGCACTGAACAACATTATGGCGCACTGGACAACATTATGCCGCACTGGACAACACCATGCCGCACTGAACAACACCATGCCGCACTGAACAACACCATGCCGCACTGAACAACACCATGCCGCACTGAACAACATTATGCCGCACTGAACAACACCATGCCGCACTGAACAACACCATGCCGCACTGAACAACACGATCCCGCATTGAACAACACCATCCTGCACTGAACAACACCATGCCGCACTGAACAACACCATGCCGCACTGAACAACACCATTCCGCACTGAACAACACCATGCCGCACTGAACAACACCATCCTGCACTGAACAACACCATCCCGCACTGAACAACACCATGCCGCATTGAACAACACCATGCCGCACTGAACAACACCATCCTGCACTGAACAACACCATGCCGCACTGAACAACACCATGCCGCACTGAACAACACCATGCCGCACTGAACAACATTATGCCGCACTGAACAACATTATGCCGCACTAAACAACATTATGTCGCACTGAACAACACCATGCCGCACTGAACAACACCATGCTGCACTGAACAACATTATGCCGCACTGAACAACACGATCCCGCATTGAACAACACCATCCCGCAGTGAACAACACCATGCCGCATTGAACAACACCATGCCGCACTGAACAACACCATGCTGCACTGAACAACATTATGCTGCACTGAACAACACGATCCTGCATTGAACAACACCATGCCGCACTGAACAACACCATCCTGCACTGAACAACACCTTTCCACACTGAACAACACCATGCCGCACTGAACAACATTATGCCGCACTGAACAACACCATGCCGCACTGAACAACACCATGCCGCACTGAACAACACCATGCCGCACTGAACAACACCATGCCGCAATGAACAACACCATCCCGCACTGAACAACACCATGCCGCATTGAACAACACCATGCCGCACTGAACAACACCATCCCGCACTGAACAACACCACCCCGCACTGAACAACACGATCCCGCATTGAACAACACCATCCCGGACTGAACAACACCATGCCGCACTGAACAACACCATTCCGCACTGAACAACACCATGCCGCACTGAACAACACCATGCCGCACTGAACAACACCATGCCGCACTGAACAACACCATGCCGCACTGAACAACATTATGCCGCACTGAACAACACCATGCCGCACTGAACAACACCATCCCGCACTGAACAACACCATGCCGCATTGAACAACACCATGCCGCACTGAACAACACCATCCTGCACTGAACAACACCATCCCGCACTGAACAACACCATGCCGCACTGAACAACATTATGGCGCACTGAACAACATTATGCCGCACTGAACAACATTATGCCGCACTGAACAACACCATGCCGCACTGAACAACACCATGCCGCACTGAACAACATTATGCCGCACTGAACAACATTATGCCGCACTGAACAACACCATGCCGCACTGAACAACACCATGCCGCACTGAACAACACCATGCCGCACTGAACAACACGACGTCGCACTGAACAACACGACGCCGCACAGAACAACACGACGCCGCACAGAATAACACAATACCGCACAGAACAACACAATACCGCACAAACAGTTTTAGATAATATTACGTCGCAGTCATGTGACGCGGACATGACGTCAATAGGCGGAACTCACGGCAAAATTATAATCCGTGGGCGTGGCTTGCAACAGGAAGTAGGAAAGCGGCAGTTCTGGCAAACAAGACACAGCTGTTAGTAACACGATGACTAACAAGGCAAATATTTTTGTTTTCAGCTTGCAACTTGACCGTCTAGAGCGTACAAGGTAATTACAACTGTTTTTTTTTAGCCCTGAAAAGCGAGGGAGTGTGGCGTTTGGGAGGAATGTCGAACTCGGCGTCTGCTTCCAGCCACAGACGCCAAATTTCGACGATTATTTCGACTGGTCAACGGTTGTAAATTATTGCGTTGACTAAAAACTTTATTTAACTCTACTCTTAACTTTGCCGTTTCAGATATGCGGGTATTACACCGCGGAAATGACGTCAATAGGCTGAACTCTCGCCAAAATTCAAATCTGTGGGCGCAATGGCCTTGAGCGAGACACCGGATACAAACACGACGATTATCAACAGAAATATCTTTATTTTCCGCTTGCAAGTGGACCGTCTAGAGCGTACACGGTAAGTACAACTCATTGTGTTTAAAAAGATTTACGTTTGTGTAGTTTGCGTTGCGTTGTATCTGTGAATGTTGGTTGAGGCTAAATGTTAATGTTTAATTTCATTCCTTTAGGTTCCACGGTGTTTGTTGGCTGTATGTTTTCCACTGCAAGAAGAGGCTCGTATCATTGACCAGCAGGAGCTACAATGGTGAGTACCCCTTTCGTCTTCCATTTATGTTAAACACTTCCTATTTCATGTCTAACAGTACTCGATTTAACAAATAACCATAAATAAATACAGTGTGGGCAGTCACGTTAACATATGTGATTATCCTGCCTAATATGTTTATCACAAATATGTCACTAATCACTAATATGTTTATTTGTTTATCACAACACCTTTGGACCTTCAGCAATCGATTATTTACCTTCATCTACATAGAGACAGAACGATGGTGTCTTAAACATCTCATTCATTTCACCAAATAACTTCACGCAGGTGGATAACGGCCGTCTCGGTCACGCTATGTTGCGTGATGCAGTTTTGAAGAACCAAATGCATTTATTCAATGAATAAGTCAAGCTAGTTCTATGTTTATGATGTTGTAAGTTACGGTACCGATTGAAGTTGAGTTCGAAGCCAGTGGAAAACAGCGCTGCGTTTGTGCTCTCCAGGTACAAATGTTGTGATCTCTGACTGACGACCGGGCGAGACTCGAGTAAGAGATGTCCAAACGAGCTCCGGCAGGGCGGGCCAAGGCGGAGCGAACGGACGCCCTTCAGGCCGCCAATGACGAGCTGAGAACCAAACTGATGGACGTCCAGTTAGAACTTCAGCAGGAGAAGAACAAGGTGAAAACCTCAACAGACAGACACTGCCTGCCTCCCTGCCTGCCTCCCTGCCTGCCTCCCTGCCTGCCTCCCTCCCTCCCAGTTTTCCCGATGTAGATTAGACATGCGTGTGCCATGACTGTGTCAGCCTACATCAACAAATGCACCGAGGACGTCAGCACCACTAAGAATATCATCACCCGGGGCAACCAACGACCCTGGATGACTGAGGAGGTACGTCAAACGCTACGAGCGCGGAACTCTGCCTTCAAGTCTGGCGACAAGGAGACACTGAGGACAGCGAGAGCCAACTTGAACCGTGCCATCAGGATAGCGAAGCGAGACCGCAGTCGAAAATTTCAGGATCGTTTCCACGACGTCAAAAACATCAGGAGTATGTGGCAAGGCATACGGGCGATTACAGACTACAACTCACCCTCCCCCCCCCCGGTGGGTGTAGTTGATGCTGACTTTCTAAATGGTCTAAATAACTTCTTTGGGAGGTTCGAGGCACTAAACGGCACTCCAGCAGTTAAAACTGTCCCCCATCAGGAAGAGGAGGTACTCTGCCTTGACTCCGCCGATGTGTTGAAGACCCTGAGGAGAGTCAACCCCTGTAAGGCCCCTGGCCCCGACAACATTCCTGGGCGTGTGTTCAGGGAATGTGCAAGTCATCTGGCTGGGGTCATCACAGACATTTTTAACACCTCGCTGGGCCAAGCCACAGTGCCGGCGTGCTTTAAGACTGCCTCCATCATTCCGGTGCCGAAGAAACCTCAAATCACCTCATTTAATGATTACCGGCCTGTTGCACTGACTCCGGTTATGATGAAGTGCTTCGAAAGGCTGCTTAAAGGTCACATCGTTTCCAGACTCCCCCTATTATTTGACCCGTTCCAGTTTGCCGACCGGCAAAACCGCTCCACTCAGGACGCCATCTCCTCCGTTCTTCACCTGAGCCTGGCTCACCTGGAGGAGAAGAACACCCATGTGCGGAGGCTGTTCCTGGACTTCAGCTCAGCGTTTAACACCATCATCCCACAGCATCTGGTAGGAAAATTGGAACACCTGGGCTTCAACACCCCCCTTCGCAACTGGCTGCTAGACTTCCTCACCAACAGACCTCAGTCAGTCCGGGTCGGACAGAACACCTCTGATGTCATCACCCTCAGCACAGGCTCCCTTCAGGGCTGCGTCCTGAGCCCCCTGCTGTGCACCCTGATGACACACGACTGCGTCCTCAGGTTCACCACCAATCACATCGTGAAGTCAGCAGACGACACAACGGTGGTGGGGCTCATCAGAGACAACAACGACCTGGACTACAGAGAGGAGGTGGAGCAGCTGGTGGGCTGGTGCAGAGAAAACAGCCTGATCCTGAATGAGGAGAAGATGAAGGAGATCATCGTCGACTTCAGGAAAAAACAGCCTCACCACGCTCCACTGATCATCAACAGCTCAGCTGTGGCGGTGGTCAGCACCACCAAATTCCTGGGGGTCCACATCACAGAAGACCTCACCTGGACTATGAACACTACGGCACTGGTCAAGAGGGCACAGAAGCGCTTGTACTTCCTGCGGAGGATGAGGAGAGCCCACCTGCCCCCACCCATCATGAGGACGTTCTACAGGAGCACCATAGAGAGCATTCTGACAAGCTGTCTCTCTGTGTGGTGTGGAGGCTGCACCGCCTCCGATTGGAAGAACGTGAGGAGAGTGGTGAGGACAGCAGAGAGGATCATAGGGGCTCCTCTTCCCTCCATTCAGGACATTTCATCTCAGCGCTGCATGTCCCGTGCCCGTAACATCATCAATGACCCATCACACCCCCACCATGGACTGTTCTCCCTGCTGCCCTCTGGGAAGAGGTTTGCAGCATCCGCTGCAGGTCCACCAGGTTCTGCAACAGCTTTTTCCCTGCTGTCATCAGACTGTTGAACACTAGAACTGTTGAGCTCTAAACTGAACTCTGCATCACACATTCACAGAACTGTACTTTATGACACTACGGACCTCTATCTTGCACTATATCGCACTACCAACTTTACTGAACTTGTATAAACCCTTTAAATAGAAGTTTAATACATGGTTTAGCATTCCTCTGCACACTCTTGAATACTGTTTTGCCTACTTGCACTATTGCATAATTATCACTGCTGCACTTTATACTTATTTTTAATATATATATATATATATATATATATATATAGTATATATGTATATATATATATTTTCATAGGATATGTTACTTCTATTCAACTGCAATATCACTACTTTGTTGTAAGACGTATGCAACGGAATTTCGTTTTGTATGCACCATGTGCAGACAAGATGACAATAAAGTTTGTCTAAGTCTAAGTCATGTCAGGTCAGCTGTCTGGAGAGAGAGAGAAGTCAGGACCTGCGGGCGGAGCACCACCGTGCCACCGCCGCCATGACGGAACTCAAAAGCAAACTCCATGAGGAGAAGCAGAAAGAGTTAGCCATTACCAGGGAGACATTACTGCGGCAGCATGAAATGGAGCTGATGAGAGTGATCAAAATCAAAGATGGAGAGATCCAGCGACTGAATGCCTTGGTCCTCAGCCTGAGGGACGGCTCCATGGACAAGGTGATCCGCTCTATCCGTGTCTGACTATCCGCACGCCACGTCGGGCTTCGATGCGGCCGCTACCGTATTGTGTAGCTTGTCCCCAGTAAGCGTCGCGGCGCTCCGTTGCGGTCTCAACGGCCCGGTGTGGCGCAATGTCTGCTCAGGTGAGGAGGGGGGGCGCTTTGCTGGCGGAGGTGGAGGAGACGCGGCGGTGTCGGGAGACCGAGCGGTGTCGCCTCCACCAGGAGCGCGGAAGAAGCCCTGGCAGCGGCCCAGCAGGCCTGGCAGTCCCGAGCGGCCGAGCTCCGATCGGCTCATCACCAGCATCGGGAGGAGCTGAGCCGAACCAAGAGAGACTGCGAGAGGGAGATCCGCCGACTGGTAGGACTGATCAGATGCGCGGTGCGTGGCTATGTTCCCAATTTCGTTGTATACCTGCAGTGCAATGACACCTAAGGCATTCTATTCTATTCTATTTCACAAGAAGAAAATGTCCGGTTGCTCGCTTCGCTTTTGTCACAGCAAAGGTGTTCTAGTCGATTCAAGAAAAAAATTGGCCGGTTGCTCTCTTTGTTTTTGTCACAATTCTGGCAAATGAGTTTGCCCGCCTGCCTGAGCGCTCCCCGTTTGTACATCCAGACGGATGAGATCAAGCTGAAAGACAGAGCGGTTAGTGTTTTGGATGAAGCCCTGGGGCCGGCCACGTCCACCGCCTTCAGCTGCAGACTCAGGCTGCCGAGCAGCAGATCGCTGCCCTGAGGGATTCCCAAAGGGCGGGCCTAAACTACCCTGGAAGTGGGGTCAACGCCGCTACTAGCAATCCTCTTCATTGCGTAAGCCACCTCATCACACACTTGCAGTACGCATGACTTAGTTCGTTGCTGGAGGAAGGTAGCACAAAAACAGTTTTGAACTTTGAACGAGTGCTTGTGTGTGTGTGTTGCGGGGCGTTTTCAGTCTCAGGAGGATCGGGACACGCGACGGTTTCATCTGAAAATCGCTGAGCTCAGCGCAGTCATCAGGAAACTGGAGGATCGAAACGCCCTGCTTTCTGAAGAGCGCAATGAACTGGTAATTTATTGACGGCACGCTTGAAGGTTTGCGCTACGTTTGATGCGCGCCATCCAGCGAGGCACCCATTGCGCTTGCTTATTAGTTGAGCGGCGCGGCGAGTCGGTTGCCTGGTAGATGTCTTTTATTGGGAGCCAAAGCCACGATTCCGTTCAAACCGATGCAAAAGGAATGGATACGTTCTGGCCCGCGTGTTGTGCGTCTTTCACATCCCGCACTTCATGCTTGCAGCTAAAGCGACTGAGAGAAACAGAAAGCCAGTTTCTGCCACTCCTGTACAAAAACAAACGCCTGAGCAGGAAGAATGAAGAACTCTCGCTGGTGCTGTGTCGCCTTGAAAACAAAGTGCGCTTTGTCACCCAGGAGAACGAGGAGATGGCAAGCTTGGTAAGTCGACGCGGACAACGGCGGCGTGCCAACAGAGTCCACTGCATTTGTGTTCCACAGAGAAGGCCTAGTTCGCTCAATGACCTGGACCGCGGTTGCGGCCAGCAGGACGGTGAAATGGAGTTCCTTCAAGTTGTGGAGCAGCGGCACATCATCGACGACTTGTCCAAGGTCTTCAGGCAGGCGACTCGGTGCACGTACGGCAGCGCCGCGCTCGCTCGCTGTCGCCAGGAAACCTTTTCCGTCCAAAGCTTGGCCGGCGGCCGCCATCCAAAAAATTGGCCCCTTAAATTCCGACCTTTCAAGCAGGAGCATTGTGCGCACGCGTTTGAACACGCTTTAGACTTGTTTTGCCGTTTTCAGCAGCTCAAAGCTCCCGTTTTGTCAGCGCCTTTGCCACTCGCTGTGCGCTGAAAACGACGGACTTGCCCGGCTGCTCAGCCCGTCAACCATGAGCCGCGAGCGCGACGTCATTGTCCGTAGGCAGCTAGTGGCAAAATGCACCCTGTTAGAGTTGCGCTCGCTCCAACTTATTTTGCAAGAACCACACGGGAGACAAGTAAGTTCTTTTGGACACCTGCAGGTGGAGAGTCCATCCGTTGTACGAATGAAGTCTGACTCTCGGCTCCTGCACGAGCATTTTAATTAAGAGAAACAGGGTGGGTGTAAGAGTGGATTGAATAGAGGAAGCCCTTGACCTCTAGTCAAAACATAGCAAGGGGTGTTTTACGACTTTGTGTAGGAAGGGATAAGCGATAGGGATAAATAAGGGATAAATAATATTATTTATTACAGGTCGCAGTCAAAGTCAAAGCAACACAATGATACGATAAAGATAATCTGGAAAACCCTGACACACCCTGTAGTTGTCACTTTTGGAAAAGACGAGCGTCCCTCCAATCATCGCCGGTGACGTGTTTTTCAGGCTCTGGAGACAGGAGCTCATGTCAGAAATGTCATTGTGAGTCGCGTTTGTTTCTGCGCCGGAGCCGTTCGTTCCCTTTGCATCCAAAGAATCTCAAAGGCGGATTATTTGTGTCGACAGGAGAGAGATTTGCTGCTACGATACCGACGTCGAGAATCTCTGAGGAGGAACAAAGCGTGAGGTCCTGCAAGGTGAGTCTGTTTGTTTGCGGCTGCTTGGTGTTGCGCAAGATGAAATGGCCTTTTTCTCGCTATCGTTCCTCTCGTCGATTCATCGTGAGGTGTCGCTTCAGTTTGTTCAGAGAGATGTTTGCTTCCGCGCCCGCAGGTCATCGAAACATTTTACGGCTACGACGAAGACGTGTTGGTGGACTCGGACGGATCGTCCTTGTCTTTTCACACCGACAGAACCCCCGACACGGAACCCGAAGAGGTAGCCCGCCATTTCTGCCAGCGTATTGGCACCAAACATTCCTCTTCAGCCTGGAATCGGACTCGTCTTTGCGTCGCGGGTGCTTTGTCGCCGGTCTGACTGATTCTGGTACTAGTGCTGTGTTGCATTGGTGTGTGCATGAAGAGGCGGAGCTTCGCTACCGCCAGCTGACGCAAGAATATCAAGCGCTGCAACGAGCCTACGCTCTGCTAGCCCAGACCAGCGAAAGGGGACTACGACGCCGAGAAGGAGATCAAGGTGGCGCCCCTTCCCGCAACCCCCGGCCGGGTCGCAGCCTCCCCGTTCTCACCCAGCCTCGGGTGTTCTCTGGTCTGAAAGGAGGAGGAGGAGCCTCCCTCCTCCTCCTTTCAGACCAGAGAAAAGCTGATGGTAGAAATGGGTCACTATCAAAGCAGAGTAGCAGATCTGGAGTCAGCGCTGAAGCAACAAGGACAGGTAAGCTCATCAATGAGCACACCTTTTTCTCAGACAAAATAGCTACATTCTTCAGTCACTCATCCGTCTGGCATTACTGGACCAACCCCCCCCCCCCCCCCCCCCCCCCCCCGAACGTGGCTGGGAAAATGCGGAGAAAAGCAAATGTCATTTTCCAGTCAACCAAAGAATTTGTGGATGAAAATGACACAACATTCCAAAGCTGTCCACGCGTTTGTCTCTTCTAGAATGTCAAGTGGGTGGAGGAGAAGCAGCTGCTGCGTCAGAGCAATCAGCAGTTGGCCGAAAAGGTGACGGAAAGAAAGGCGCTGGGCGGAGTCGCTTGGCGTCACACCTGTCGGGAAGCCCCGCAGATGAGGTCTGACTGTCTTTTCAGGTCAGGCGGATGGAGGCGGAAGAAGCGCGTCTGAAAGAGCACATCCAGGATATCCGAGACCAAAACGAACTGCTTGAGTTCCGCATCCTGGAGCTGGAGGTGGGAAGACTCGCACAAGCGTGTTGAGGCCAGAGATGTGACGGACGGACGGACGGACGGACGGACGGACGGATGCATGCCTCTGCCTTTCAGGAGAGGGAGTGGCGCTCCCCCGTCTTGAAGTTTCTGCAAGTCCGTTTCCCAGACGGCCTCAGCCCTTTGCAGATCTACTGCGAGGCCGAGGGCGTGAGCGTACGTAAGGCGTCCCTCGCAACCCTAACCTTAACCCGAGGTCCCAGAACACCTTACATTGCTCCTTGCGCCTTTCCCCCGGACATCGTCATCAGTGATCTGATGAAGAAGCTGGACATCCTGGGCTATAACGCCGTAAGTGTATGTCGAACTCCTTATGTTCGCACTCCACGAGACTCGGCGGCTCAAATGTGACTTTTGGAAGGCTTTGCGCTGAAAGAAGCTTGTTGACGCTGTGCCTTTGGGCTCTTGCAGAATCTCACCAACGAGGAGCAGGTGGTCGTGATTCACGCCAGGACCCTTCTCACCCTAGCCGAGAAGGTAACGCGCACGTCCACGCACGCTCTCGCATTCTGCTTATGTGACAGCAGCCTTTCCTCAGTGGTTAGAATACATCAAAGTGACCAAGTCAGCACTTCAACAGAAGATGTTGGACATTGAAAGTGAGAAGGTAGACAGACACGCGACATCAGCCAAGGGGAACTCCGGCAATGTGCCCCAACAATTCTGACCTTGAGCTGTGCTAGGATATGTTCTGCAAGCAGAAGGGCTACCTGGATGAAGAGTTGGACTTCAGGAAGTGTTCCATGGACCAGGCTCATAAGGTAAGCCGCCCTCAAATCTCCCGCCGGACCACTGATGGACGAGGATTGCGGCCCAGAGGATCCTGGAGCTGGAGGCCATGTTGTACGAGGCGCTACCGCAGCGGGACTGCCCCGCCACAGACGGCGAAAAAGCCAGCCACGCTGGCGTGAATGACGTGCTGACGGCGGATCAGAGAGAAGAGCTTAGGAGCGCCGTGGACCAATGGAAGCGAGCCCTGATGTGCGAGTTGAGGGAGCGCGACGCTTGCATCCTCCAAGAGAGAATGGATCTGCTGCACAGCGCGCAACAGGTAAGGGCCCAAAGCCAGCCCGGCACTTACTTGCACGCTTACTGGCTTTTGAATGCCACTTTCCATTTGTCCGTCCTAGAGGAACAAAGAGCTGAAAGAATTCATCGAAGCTCAGAAGAGACAAATCAAACAATTGGAGGAGAAGTTTCTGTTTCTCTTTCTATTCTTCTCCTTGGCCTTCATTCTGTGGCCCTAACACCAGCTGGTGAGTGAGCTCCAGCGGCACCGCACTCGACACCTCCGATACACTGCCAGCCGGTCTCAGACGTTGGCAGACGCTCCGATGCCAACGTATACCCCCCGCCACGGTGACAGAGGCACCGCGTCACACCGGCGCTCATCCAATCAGAAGGCAGGAAAAGCAAATTCACATGCAGGGCACTTTTGAACCAGAAGAGAGCGCCACAAAAAACGGTTGTTGCCCCAAACGCGCACTAAAAAGGGTCAGAATAACAAGAGTCCCACTGGCCAGCCGGGGCCACCCGTCCAGCTGTTTCTTCAGGGGGGAAAAAAATTGGAGTCACCGGTGAGTACATTTTGCATTTAGCTCTGCTTTTCTGCTTCTGTCTTCAAGTGTGTGGCATCCTGCGATCAAAGAGTCAGCCAACCCCAAAGCGGTTGACCTCAACGTCCCACCACCATGCCTACCAGAGCAGGTGACGTGATGCTTTGGACATCCTTCGGTCTCAGATGCCCAAAAGTACTCTTTGCCACATCTGCGGCAATACGGTGTCTTTTCAAAGGTGCAAATAAATCCAGCGTGGGCGGAACACGCACGTCTTCGGTTTTTCCCGCTTTGTTTGTGTGACAGCTGTTGTGAAAATTTTATACAAATAAAGTTGTATAGTACAGGTTTGGCCAAGCCGCAACTCCCGAACCGCATGTGGCTCTTTTATGTTCATATCAACATTTGTGTGTGTGTGTGGGGGGGGGGGGGGGGGGGGGGGGGGTTGTGCGTGTTGGCTTCACTTGAGTTCAATTTGGTATTTTGGTCAAAAGCGCATGTGGTGAAATTCCACAAAGTAGGATGGGCAAACACATTTCTTTAAACTATGAGTGTCAATTGGGCTCTCGAAATGGCAGGGAAAAGATGCACAGCAAAACGAAAATACGTAGATGAACACAGGACGTTTTAATCAGAGTGGGAAAGTTTCTATTTTTTGTTGAACGTGATGGCAAACCATTCTGCCTGATATGTCAGACCTCAGCGCATTTCAAAGATTCAAATCTTCAGCGCCATGCACTTCAGCTCACTCCATGCTAACATTGATCAGGCGTCGAACCCGCATCATCATGCTTAAGAGGTGGCCATGCTAACCAGTGCGCCATTATGTCAACGCATAATAACTAAGTCTACTGGTCAAAACAGCGGTCACTATATGACGTCGCTACGTCGTGGTCACGTGACGCAGACAAGACGTCAATGGACGTGGGCAGAGTTAACTTGTTTAAAAGGGAGTAGGCAGAAGAAATATTTAATTTATTTAAATCTATTTTGAGTGCACACCATTATGCCAATGCATAACAACTGTAAATCTACTAAACAAAACAGCGGTTGCTATATGACATCTGCCACGTCGTGGTCACGTGACATACGTGACGTCGATGGGCGTAACTTTCGCCGGAATTCAAATCCGCGGGGAGAGTTAACTTGTTTAAAAGAGAGTGGGCAGAAGAATTATTTAATTTATTTAAATCTATTTGGTGTGTGCGCCATTATGTCAATGCATAACAACTGTAAGTCTACTAAACAAAACAGCGGTTGCTATTTGACGTCTGCCACGTCGTGGTCACGTGACGCGGACGTGACGTCGACGCCTACTTTACATCCCACCGATCACAGGACTCCTCGGCTGCATAACCGTGCCCCCTTCCCAACCAATCGGATTTGCTATACGCGAAAACGACGCCAATGGAAAGAGCTTCCGCCCAAATTTAAATCCGTGGGCGTGGCTCGCAGCAGGAAGTAGGAAAATGGCGGCGATGTTGACAAAGACACAGCGGATGGTAACATACGACTAACAAGAGAAATATTTTTATTTTCTGCTTGCAACTGGACCGTCCAGAGCGTACACGGTAAGTACAACTCATCGTTTTTAAAAAGAAGTACTTTTGTTGCCCTGAAAAGCGAGTGAGCGTGGCGTTTGTGGGGGACGTCGAATTTCGACGATTCTTTCTGGTCAACGGTTGTAAATGATTGTGTTGATTAAAAAAGAAAACTTGATGTAACTCTACTTTTAACTGCCGTTTCAGATAGATTTGGAATTGCATCACATCCAATTTTGCCTAGAGCGTACACGGTAAGTAACACTCGTTGTGTTTAAGGAGATTTACGTTTGTAATAGCAGAAGTGTAGCCGCGTTGCGTTGTACGTGTGAATGTTGGTCCGGGCGAAATGTTAATGTTTAATTTCATTCCTTTAGGTTCCACGGTGTTTGTTGGCTGCAAGTTTTCCACTGCAAGAAGAGGCTCATATCATTGACCAGGAGCGAGCTACAATGGTGAGTAGCCATAACATTTATGTTAAACACTTCCTATTTCATGTCTAACAGTACTTGATTTAACAAATAACCATAAATAAATACAGTGTGGGCACTGAAGTTAACATATGTGATTATACTGCCTAATCTGTCACCGAGTAGATTGTTGCAAAGTAATATAAGATCCAAAGTTGTAATTCAGAATAGTTTTCAAAAGAAGGCCATTAGAATTATATACAAGTCTGATTACCCTGAACAAGCTATTAATTAAATCACAAATTCTTCAATTCAAAGATTTGGTAGATTGTCAGACAAATAATGTCTAACAGTAATTGATTTAACACATCACGATAAGTAGATTGAGTGTGGGCACTCTCAAGTTAACATATGTGATTATACTGCCTAATCTGTTACAGAGTATGTTGTTGCCAAGTAATGTAGAATAGATCCAAAGTAGTAATCCAGAATAGTTTTGAAGAGGCCATTAGAATGATAAACAAATCTGATTACCTTGAACATAATAACAAGCTAAGTGTTTAATATGTCCTATGAAGTCAAAATTGGGCACCATCATGTGGTGAAATTTGGAATTGCATCACATCCAATTTTGCCTGGGAACAAACAGATTACATAAATCTTAGTTTTGAATAAGCCACTCCTTCTCAAACAAGTAAACTCTGCCCATTTTGCGCAGTAGATGTTCTGTTAATATCTAGTATTTATACAAAGTCATAATTTAAATTGCTTTCAACCTTCATTCATCGGTTCAACCAACATTACTCGCTCTTATTACCAACTTGTATTGATTTAACTAAGCGTTTAATACTTCCTATCAGGTCTCAAATCGAGATTTGGCAAAATACAATTTCAGCAAATCCAATTTTGCCAGGGAACAAAAATAGATTAAATAAACTAAATAAGTCCTCTTCCCATTAAATAAATCAGAAAAGTCTGTCTTGTAACCAGTCCTCTTCAAACAAGTAAAGTCTGCCCATTTTGTGCCGTAGATTTTGTGTCTATGCCTAGTATTTAAACAAAATCATAATTTAAACGACTTCTTTCCTTCATTCACTTTGGAAATTTGGAATTGCAGCAAATCGAATTTTGGCAGGGAACAAAAATAGATCAATTAAACTAAATAAGTCTTCTTCCCATTAAATAAATTAAAAAAGTCTGTCTTGTAACCAGTCCTTTTCAAACAAGTAAAGTCTGCCCATTTTGTGCCGTCGATTTTGTGTTAATGCCTAGTATTTATACAAAATCATAATTTAAAGGACTTCATTCCTTCATTCACTTTGGAAATTTGGAATTGCAGCACATCAAATTTTGCCTGGGAAGAAAAGTAGATTAAATAAATTTAATAAGTCTTACTACTTCCCATTAAATAAATTAAATACGTCTTACTTGTTCCCACTCCTTTTCAAAACAGTAGTTTAAAACGAGGGCCCTTCACTCAATCTTTAACCTCAACCCCGCACGTTGTGTTGTATCTGTGAATGTTGGTTGTGGCCAAATGATAGTTTTCTTTCATTCGTTTAGGTTCCAAGAAAACTTGATGTAACTCTACTTTTAACTGCCGTTTCAGATAAGCGGGTATTACGTCGCAGTCAAATGCCGCAGATATGACGTAATTGCCCGAACCTCCGCCAAAATTCAAATCTGTTGGCGCGATGGCCGTGAGCCACTGAGCAGCGACGATTATCAACAGAAATATCTTTATTTTCTGCTTGCAACTGGACCGTCTAGAGCGTACACGGTAAGTAACACTCATTGTGTTTAAGGAGATTTACGTTTGTAATAGCAGAAGTGTAGCCGCGTTGCGTTGTACGTGTGAAAATTGGTCGAGGCGAAATGTTAATGTTTAATTTCATTCCTTTAGGTTCCACGGTGTTTGTTGGCTGCAAGTTTTCCACTGCAAGAAGAGGCTCGTATCATTGACCAGGAGCGAGCTACAATGGTGAGTAGCCATAACATTTATGTTAAACACTTCCTATTTCATGTCTAACAGTACTTGATTTAACAAATAACCATAAATAAATACAGTGTGGGCACTGAAGTTAACATATGTGATTATACTGCCTAATCTGTCACGGAGTAGATTGTTGCAAAGTAATATAAGATCCAAAGTTGTAATTCAGAATAGTTTTCAAAAGAAGGCCATTAGAATTATATACAAGTCTGATTACCCTGAACAAGCTATTAATTAAATCACAAATTCTTCAATTCAAAGATTTGGTAGATTATCAGACAAATAATGTCTAACAGTAATTGATTTAACACATCACGATAAGTAGATTGAGTGTGGGCACTCTCAAGTTAACATATGTGATTATACTGCCTAATCTGTTACAGAGTATGTTGTTGCCAAGTAATGTAGAATAGATCCAAAGTAGTAATCCAGAATAGTTTTGAAGAGGCCATTAGAATGATAAACAAATCTGATTACCTTGAACATAATAACAAGCTAAGTGTTTAATATGTCCTATGAAGTCAAAATTGGGCACCATCATGTGGTGAAATTTGGAATTGCATCACATCCAATTTTGCCTGGGAACAAACAGATTACATAAATCTTAGTTTTGAATAAGCCACTCCTTCTCAAACAAGTAAACTCTGCCCATTTTGCGCAGTAGATGTTCTGTTAATATCTAGTATTTATACAAAGTCATAATTTAAATTGCTTTCAACCTTCATTCATCGGTTCAACCAACATTACTCGCTCTTATTACCAACTTGTATTGATTTAACTAAGCGTTTAATACTTCCTATCAGGTCTCAAATCGAGATTTGGCAAAATACAATTTCAGCAAATCCAATTTTGCCAGGGAACAAAAATAGATTAAATAAACTAAATAAGTCCTCTTCCCATTAAATAAATCAGAAAAGTCTGTCTTGTAACCAGTCCTCTTCAAACAAGTAAAGTCTGCCCATTTTGTGCCGTAGATTTTGTGTCTATGCCTAGTATTTAAACAAAATCATAATTTAAACGACTTCTTTCCTTCATTCACTTTGGAAATTTGGAATTGCAGCAAATCGAATTTTGGCAGGGAACAAAAATAGATCAATTAAACTAAATAAGTCTTCTTCCCATTAAATAAATTAAAAAAGTCTGTCTTGTAACCAGTCCTTTTCAAACAAGTAAAGTCTGCCCATTTTGTGCCGTCGATTTTGTGTTAATGCCTAGTATTTATACAAAATCATAATTTAAAGGACTTCATTCCTTCATTCACTTTGGAAATTTGGAATTGCAGCACATCAAATTTTGCCTGGGAAGAAAAGTAGATTAAATAAATTTAATAAGTCTTACTACTTCCCATTAAATAAATTAAATACGTCTTACTTGTTCCCACTCCTTTTCAAAACAGTAGTTTAAAACGAGGGCCCTTCACTCAATCTTTAACCCCAACCCCGCACGTTGTGTTGTATCTGTGAATGTTGGTTGTGGCCAAATGATAGTTTTCTTTCATTCGTTTAGGTTCCAAGAAAACTTGATGTAACTCTACTTTTAACTGCCGTTTCAGATAAGCGGGTATTACGTCGCAGTCATGTGCCGTGGATATGACGTAATTGCCCGAACCTCCGCCAAAATTCAAATCTGTTGGCGCGATGGCCGTGAGCCACTGAGCAGCGACGATTATCAACAGAAATATCTTTATTTTCTGCTTGCAACTGGACCGTCTAGAGCGTACACGGTAAGTAACACTCATTGTGTTTAAGGAGATTTACGTTTGTAATAGCAGAAGTGTAGCCGCGTTGCGTTGTACGTGTGAAAATTGGTCGAGGCGAAATGTTAATGTTTAATTTCATTCCTTTAGGTTCCACGGTGTTTGTTGGCTGCAAGTTTTCCACTGCAAGAAGAGGCTCGTATCATTGACCAGGAGCGAGCTACAATGGTGAGTAGCCATAACATTTATGTTAAACACTTCCTATTTCATGTCTAACAGTACTTGATTTAACAAATAACCATAAATAAATACAGTGTGGGCACTGAAGTTAACATATGTGATTATACTGCCTAATCTGTCACGGAGTAGATTGTTGCAAAGTAATATAAGATCCAAAGTTGTAATTCAGAATAGTTTTCAAAAGAAGGCCATTAGAATTATATACAAGTCTGATTACCCTTAACATAACAACAAGCTATTAATTAAATCACAAATTCTTCAATTCAAAGATTTGGTAGATTATCAGACAAATAATGTCTAACAGTAATTGATTTAACATCACGATAAGTAGATTGAGTGTGGGCACTCTCAAGTTAACAGATATGATTATACTGCCTAATCTGTTACAGAGTATGTTGTTGCCAAGTAATGTAGAATAGATCCAAAGTAGTAATCCAGAATAGTTTTGAAGAGGCCATTAGAATAATAAACAAATCTGATTACCTTGAACATAATAACAAGCTAAGTGTTTAATATGTCCTATGAAGTCAAAATTGGGCACCATCATGTGGTGAAATTTGGAATTGCATCACATCCAATTTTGCCTGGGAACAAACAGATTAAATAAATCTTAGTTTTGAATAAGCCACTCCTTCTCAAACAAGTAAACTCTGCCCATTTCGCGCAGTAGATGTTCTGTTAATATCTAGTATTTATACAAAGTCATAATTTAAATTGCTTTCAACCTTCATTCATCGGTTCAACCAACATTACTCGCTCTTATTACCAACTTGTATTGATTTAACTAAGCGTTTAATACTTCCTATCAGGTCTCAAGGCAAGATTTGGCAAAATACAATTTCAGCAAATCCAATTTTGCCAGGGAACAAAAATAGATTAAATAAACTAAATAAGTCTTCTTCCCATTAAATAAATCAGAAAAGTCTGTCTTGTAACCAGTCCTCTTCAAACAAGTAAAGTCTGCCCATTTTGTGCCGTAGATTTTGTGTCTATGCCTAGTATTTAAACAAAATCATAATTTAAACGACTTCTTTCCTTCATTCACTTTGGAAATTTGGAATTGCAGCAAATCGAATTTTGCCAGGGAACAAAAATAGATCAATTAAACTAAATAAGTCTTCTTCCCATTAAATAAATTAAAAAAGTCTGTCTTGTAACCAGTCCTTTTCAAACAAGTAAAGTCTGCCCATTTTGTGCCGTCGATTTTGTGTTAATGCCTAGTATTTATACAAAATCATAATTTAAAGGACTTCATTCCTTCATTCACTTTGGAAATTTGGAATTGCAGCACATCAAATTTTGCCTGGGAAGAAAAGTAGATTAAATAAATTTAATAAGTCTTACTACTTCCCATTAAATAAATTAAATACGTCTTACTTGTTCCCACTCCTTTACAAAAAAGTAGTTTAAAACGAGGTCCCTTCACTCAACCTTTAACCCTATTTATTCACCTTCTAGGCTAAGTGTTAAAGGCTAAGTGTTAAAGGCTAAGTGTTAAAGGCTAAGTGTTAGAGGCTAAGTGCCAGAGGCTAGGCGCCAGAGGCGAGTTTTTGTGGGCTGAAGTTTTAGTGGGGTTAGTGTGAATACAATCCAAAAGAATACAACAGAATACAATACAATAGAATATAATACATAGATTAAATTCAATAGCTCTTACTACTTCCCATTAAATAAATTAAATACGTCTTACTTGTTCCCAATCCTTTTCAAAAAAGTAGTTTAAAACGAGGGCCCTTCACTCAACCTTTAACCTCAACCCCGCACGTCACATTGTGTTGTATCTGTGAATGTTGGTTGTGGCCAAATGATAGTTTTCTTTCATTCGTTTAGGTTCCACGGTGTTTGTTGGCTATGTTTTCCACTGTCAGAAGGATGAAAATACAAAGTACAACGCTTGGACGTGGGCGAAGACGTCACAGGTGAGTCCTTCCTTCCTATTTATTTACCTTCTAGATGCTAGAGGCTAAGTGTTAGAGGCTAAGTGTTAGAGGCTAAGTGTTAAACACAATACGAACAACACAACGATACTGCACTGAACAACACGATACCGCACTGAGAAACACGATACCGCACTGAACAACACGATACCGCACTGAACAACACCATGCCGCACTGAACACCATGCCACACTGAACAACACCATCCCGCACTGAACAACACCATGCCGCACTAAACAACACCATGCCGCACTGAACGACACCATGCCGCACTGAAAGACACCATCCCGCACTGAACACCATGCCGCACTGAACAACACCATCCTGCACTGAACAACACCATCCCGCACTGAACAACACCATGCCGCACTGAACAACATTATGCCGCACTGAACATTATGCCGCACTGAACAACACCATGCCGCACTGAACAACACCATGCCGCACTGAACAACATTATGCCGCACTGAACAACACCATGCCGCACTGAACAACACCATGCCGCACTGAACAACACCATGCCGCACTGAACAACATTATGCCGCACTGAACAACACCATGCCGCACTGAACAACACCATCCTGCACTGAACAACACCATTCCGCATTGAACACCATGCCGCACTGAACAACACCATCCCGCACTGAACAACACCATCCCGCACTGAACAACACCATGCCGCACTGAACAACATTATGCCGCACTGAACAACATTATGCCGCACTGAACAACACCATGCCGCACTGAACAACACCATGCCGCACTGAACAACACCATGCCGCACTGAACAACACCATGCCGCACTGAACAACATTATAACGCACTGAACAACACCATCCCGCACTGAACAACACCATGCCGCACTAAACAACATTATGCCGCACTGAACAACATTATGCCGAAATGAACAACACCATGCCGCACTGAACAACACCATGCCGCACTGAACAACACCATCCTGCACTGAACAACACCATCCCGCACTGAACAACACCATGCCGCACTGAACAACACCATGCCGCACTGAACAACACCATGCCGCAATGAACAACACCATCCCGCACTGAACAACATTATGCCGCACTGAACAACATTATGCCGCACTGAACAACACCATGCCGCACTGAACAACACCATGCCGCACTGAACAACACCATCCTGCACTGAACAACACCATCCCGCACTGAACAACACCATGCCGCACTGAACAACATTATGGCGCACTGAACAACATTATGCCGCACTGAACAACACCATGCCGCACTGAACAACACCATGCCGCACTGAACAACACCATGCCGCAATGAACAACACCATCCCGCACTGAACAACACCATGCCGCACTGAGCAACACCATGCCGCACTGAACAACACCATCCTGCACTGAACAACACCACGCCGCACTGAACAACACCATTCCGCACTGAACAACACCATGCCGCACTGAACAACATTACGCCGCACTGAACAACACCATGCCGCACTGAACAACACCATGCCGCACTGAACAACACCATGCTGCACTGAACAACATTATGCTGCACTGAACAACACAATCCTGCATTGAACAACACCATGCCGCACTGAACAACACCATCCTGCACTGAACAACACCATCCTGCACTGAACAACACCACCCCGCACTGAACAACACGATCCCGCATTGAACACCATCCCGCACTGAACAACACCATGCCGCACTGAACAACACCATGCCGCACTGAACAACACCATCCTGCACTGAACAACACCATGCCGCACTGAACAACACCATGCCGCACTGAACAACACCATGCCGCACTGAACAACATTATGCCGCACTGAACAACACCATGCCGCACTGAACAACACCATCCCGCACTGAACAACACCATGCCGCATTGAACAACACCATGCCGCACTGAACAACACCATCCTGCACTGAACAACACCATCCCGCACTAAACAACACCATGCCGCACTGAACAACATTATGGCGCACTGGACAACATTATGCCGCACTGAACAACACCATGCCGCACTGAACAACACCATGCCGCACTGAACAACACCATGCCGCACTGAACAACATTATGCCGCACTGAACAACACCATGCCGCACTGAACAACACCATGCCGCACTGAACAACACGATCCCGCATTGAACAACACCATCCTGCACTGAACAACACCATGCCGCACTGAACAACACCATGCCGCACTGAACAACACCATTCCGCACTGAACAACACCATGCCGCACTGAACGACACCATCCTGCACTGAACAACACCATCCCGCACTGAACAACACCATGCCGCATTAAACAACACCATGCCGCACTGAACAACACCATCCTGCACTGAACAACACCATGCCGCACTGAACAACACCATGCCGCACTGAACAACACCATGCCGCACTGAACAACATTATGCCGCACTGAACAACATTATGCCGCACTAAACAACATTATGTCGCACTGAACAACACCATGCCGCACTGAACAACACCATGCTGCACTGAACAACATTATGCCGCACTGAACAACACGAGCCCGCATTGAACAACACCATCCCGCAGTGAACAACACCATGCCGCATTGAACAACACCATGCCGCACTGAACAACACCATGCTGCACTGAACAACATTATGCTGCACTGAACAACACGATCCTGCATTGAACAACACCATGCCGCACTGAACAACACCATCCTGCACTGAACAACACCATGCCGCACTGAACAACACCATGCCGCACTGAACAACATTATGCCGCACTGAAAAACACCATGCCGCACTGAACAACACCATCCCGCACTGAACAACACCATGCCGCATTGAACAACACCATGCCGCACTGAACAACACCATGCTGCACTGAACAACATTATGCTGCACTGAACAACACGATCCTGCATTGAACAACACCATGCCGCACTGAACAACACCATCCTGCACTGAACAACACCATCCTGCACTGAACAACACCACCCCGCATTGAACAACACGATCCCGCATTGAACAACACCATCCCGCACTGAACAACACCATGCCGCACTGAACAACACCATTCCGCACTGAACAACACCATGCCGCACTGAACAACACCATGCCGCACTGAACAACACCATGCCGCACTGAACAACACCATGCCGCACTGAACAACATTATGCCGCACTGAACAACACCATGCCGCACTGAACAACACCATCCCGCACTGAACAACACCATGCCGCATTGAACAACACCATGCCGCACTGAACAACACCATCCTGCACTGAACAACACCATCCCGCACTAAACAACACCATGCCGCACTGAACAACATTATGGCGCACTGGACAACATTATGCCGCACTGAACAACACCATGCCGCACTGAACAACACCATGCCGCACTGAACAACACCATGCCGCACTGAACAACACCATGCCGCACTGAACAACATTATGCCGCACTGAACAACACCATGCCGCACTGAACAACACCATGCCGCACTGAACAACACGATCCCGCATTGAACAACACCATCCTGCACTGAACAACACCATGCCGCACTGAACAACACCATGCCGCACTGAACAACACCATTCCGCACTGAACAACACCATGCCGCACTGAACAACACCATCCTGCACTGAACAACACCATCCCGCACTGAACAACACCATGCCGCATTGAACAACACCATGCCGCACTGAACAACACCATCCTGCACTGAACAACACCATGCCGCACTGAACAACACCATGCCGCACTGAACAACACCATGCCGCACTGAACAACATTATGCCGCACTGAACAACATTATGCCGCACTAAACAACATTATGTCGCACTGAACAACACCATGCCGCACTGAACAACACCATGCTGCACTGAACAACATTATGCCGCACTGAACAACACGATCCCGCATTGAACAACACCATCCCGCAGTGAACAACACCATGCCGCATTGAACAACACCATGCCGCACTGAACAACACCATGCTGCACTGAACAACATTATGCTGCACTGAACAACACGATCCTGCATTGAACAACACCATGCCGCACTGAACAACACCATCCTGCACTGAACAACACCTTTCCACACTGAACAACACCATGCCGCACTGAACAACATTATGCCGCACTGAACAACACCATGCCGCACTGAACAACACCATGCCGCACTGAACAACACCATGCCGCACTGAACAACACCATGCCGCAATGAACAACACCATGCCGCACTGAACAACACCATTCCGCACTGAACAACACCATGCCGCACTGAACAACACCATGCCGCACTGAACAACACCATGCCGCACTGAACAACACCATGCCGCACTGAACAACATTATGCCGCACTGAACAACACCATGCCGCACTGAACAACACCATCCCGCACTGAACAACACCATGCCGCATTGAACAACACCATGCCGCACTGAACAACACCATCCTGCACTGAACAACACCATCCCGCACTGAACAACACCATGCCGCACTGAACAACATTATGGCGCACTGAACAACATTATGCCGCACTGAACAACACCATGCCGCACTGAACAACACCATGCCGCACTGAACAACACCATGCCGCACTGAACAACATTATGCCGCACTGAACAACATTATGCCGCACTGAACAACACCATGCCGCACTGAACAACACCATGCCGCACTGAACAACACCATGCCGCACTGAACAACACGACGTCGCACTGAACAACACGACGCCGCACAGAACAACACGACGCCGCACAGAATAACACAATACCGCACAGAACAACACAATACCGCACAAACAGTTTTAGATAATATTACGTCGCAGTCATGTGACGCGGACATGACGTCAATAGGCGGAACTCACGGCAAAATTATAATCCGTGGGCGTGGCTTGCAACAGGAAGTAGGAAAGCGGCAGTTCTGGCAAACAAGACACAGCTGTTAGTAACACGATGACTAACAAGGCAAATATTTTTGTTTTCAGCTTGCAACTTGACCGTCTAGAGCGTACAAGGTAATTACAACTGTTTTTTTTTAGCCCTGAAAAGCGAGGGAGTGTGGCGTTTGGGAGGAATGTCGAACTCGGCGTCTGCTTCCAGCCACAGACGCCAAATTTCGACGATTATTTCGACTGGTCAACGGTTGTAAATTATTGCGTTGACTAAAAACTTTATTTAACTCTACTCTTAACTTTGCCGTTTCAGATATGCGGGTATTACACCGCGGAAATGACGTCAATAGGCTGAACTCTCGCCAAAATTCAAATCTGTGGGCGCAATGGCCTTGAGCGAGACACCGGATACAAACACGACGATTATCAACAGAAATATCTTTATTTTCCGCTTGCAAGTGGACCGTCTAGAGCGTACACGGTAAGTACAACTCATTGTGTTTAAAAAGATTTACGTTTGTGTAGTTTGCGTTGCGTTGTATCTGTGAATGTTGGTTGAGGCTAAATGTTAATGTTTAATTTCATTCCTTTAGGTTCCACGGTGTTTGTTGGCTGTATGTTTTCCACTGCAAGAAGAGGCTCGTATCATTGACCAGCAGGAGCTACAATGGTGAGTACCCCTTTCGTCTTCCATTTATGTTAAACACTTCCTATTTCATGTCTAACAGTACTCGATTTAACAAATAACCATAAATAAATACAGTGTGGGCAGTCACGTTAACATATGTGATTATCCTGCCTAATATGTTTATCACAAATATGTCACTAATCACTAATATGTTTATTTGTTTATCACAACACCTTTGGACCTTCAGCAATCGATTATTTACCTTCATCTACATAGAGACAGAACGATGGTGTCTTAAACATCTCATTCATTTCACCAAATAACTTCACGCAGGTGGATAACGGCCGTCTCGGTCACGCTATGTTGCGTGATGCAGTTTTGAAGAACCAAATGCATTTATTCAATGAATAAGTCAAGCTAGTTCTATGTTTATGATGTTGTAAGTTACGGTACCGATTGAAGTTGAGTTCGAAGCCAGTGGAAAACAGCGCTGCGTTTGTGCTCTCCAGGTACAAATGTTGTGATCTCTGACTGACGACCGGGCGAGACTCGAGTAAGAGATGTCCAAACGAGCTCCGGCAGGGCGGGCCAAGGCGGAGCGAACGGACGCCCTTCAGGCCGCCAATGACGAGCTGAGAACCAAACTGATGGACGTCCAGTTAGAACTTCAGCAGGAGAAGAACAAGGTGAAAACCTCAACAGACAGACACTGCCTGCCTCCCTGCCTGCCTCCCTGCCTGCCTCCCTGCCTGCCTCCCTCCCTCCCAGTTTTCCCGATGTAGATTAGACATGCGTGTGCCATGACTGTGTCAGCCTACATCAACAAATGCACCGAGGACGTCAGCACCACTAAGAATATCATCACCCGGGGCAACCAACGACCCTGGATGACTGAGGAGGTACGTCAAACGCTACGAGCGCGGAACTCTGCCTTCAAGTCTGGCGACAAGGAGACACTGAGGACAGCGAGAGCCAACTTGAACCGTGCCATCAGGATAGCGAAGCGAGACCGCAGTCGAAAATTTCAGGATCCTTTCCACGACGTCAAAAACATCAGGAGTATGTGGCAAGGCATACGGGCGATTACAGACTACAACTCACCCTCACCCCCCCCGGTGGGTGTAGTTGATGCTGACTTTCTAAATGGTCTAAATAACTTCTTTGGGAGGTTCGAGGCACTAAACGGCACTCCAGCAGTTAAAACTGTCCCCCATCAGGAAGAGGAGGTACTCTGCCTTGACTCCGCCGATGTGTTGAAGACCCTGAGGAGAGTCAACCCCTGTAAGGCCCCTGGCCCCGACAACATTCCTGGGCGTGCGTTCAGGGAATGTGCAAGTCATCTGGCTGGGGTCATCACAGACATTTTTAACACCTCGCTGGGCCAAGCCACAGTGCCGGCGTGCTTTAAGACTGCCTCCATCATTCCGGTGCCGAAGAAACCTCAAATCACCTCATTTAATGATTACCGGCCTGTTGCACTGACTCCGGTTATGATGAAGTGCTTCGAAAGGCTGCTTAAAGGTCACATCGTTTCCAGACTCCCCCTATTATTTGACCCGTTCCAGTTTGCCGACCGGCAAAACCGCTCCACTCAGGACGCCATCTCCTCCGTTCTTCACCTGAGCCTGGCTCACCTGGAGGAGAAGAACACCCATGTGCGGAGGCTGTTCCTGGACTTCAGCTCAGCGTTTAACACCATCATCCCACAGCATCTGGTAGGAAAATTGGAACACCTGGGCTTCAACACCCCCCTTCGCAACTGGCTGCTAGACTTCCTCACCAACAGACCTCAGTCAGTCCGGGTCGGACAGAACACCTCTGATGTCATCACCCTCAGCACAGGCTCCCTTCAGGGCTGCGTCCTGAGCCCCCTGCTGTGCACCCTGATGACACACGACTGCGTCCTCAGGTTCACCACCAATCACATCGTGAAGTCAGCAGACGACACAACGGTGGTGGGGCTCATCAGAGACAACAACGACCTGGACTACAGAGAGGAGGTGGAGCAGCTGGTGGGCTGGTGCAGAGAAAACAGCCTGATCCTGAATGAGGAGAAGATGAAGGAGATCATCGTCGACTTCAGGAACAAACAGCCTCACCACGCTCCACTGATCATCAACAGCTCAGCTGTGGAGGTGGTCAGCACCACCAAATTCCTGGGGGTCCACATCACAGAAGACCTCACCTGGACTATGAACACTACGGCACTGGTCAAGAGGGCACAGAAGCGCTTGTACTTCCTGCGGAGGATGAGGAGAGCCCACCTGCCCCCACCCATCATGAGGACGTTCTACAGGAGCACCATAGAGAGCATTCTGACAAGCTGTCTCTCTGTGTGGTGTGGAGGCTGCACCGCCTCCGATTGGAAGAACGTGAGGAGAGTGGTGAGGACAGCAGAGAGGATCATAGGGGCTCCTCTTCCCTCCATTCAGGACATTTCATCTCAGCGCTGCATGTCCCGTGCCCGTAACATCATCAATGACCCATCACACCCCCACCATGGACTGTTCTCCCTGCTGCCCTCTGGGAAGAAGTTTGCAGCATCCGCTGCAGGTCCACCAGGTTCTGCAACAGCTTTTTCCCTGCTGTCATCAGACTGTTGAACACTAGAACTGTTGAGCTCTAAACTGAACTCTGCATCACACATTCACAGAACTGTACTTTATGACACTACGGACCTCTATCTTGCACTATCTCGCACTACCAACTTTACTGAACTTGTATAAACCCTTTAAATAGAAGTTTAATACATGGTTTAGCATTCCTCTGCACACTCTTGAATACTGTTTTGCCTACTTGCACTATTGCATAATTATCACTGCTGCACTTTATACTTATTTTTAATATATATATATATATATATATATATATATATATATAGTATATATGTATATATATATATTTTCATAGGATATGTTACTTCTATTCAACTGCAATATCACTACTTTGTTGTAAGACGTATGCAACGGAATTTCGTTTTGTATGCACCATGTGCAGACAAGATGACAATAAAGTTTGTCTAAGTCTAAGTCATGTCAGGTCAGCTGTCTGGAGAGAGAGAGAAGTCAGGACCTGCGGGCGGAGCACCACCGTGCCACCGCCGCCATGACGGAACTCAAAAGCAAACTCCATGAGGAGAAGCAGAAAGAGTTAGCCATTACCAGGGAGACATTACTGCGGCAGCATGAAATGGAGCTGATGAGAGTGATCAAAATCAAAGATGGAGAGATCCAGCGACTGAATGCCTTGGTCCTCAGCCTGAGGGACGGCTCCATGGACAAGGTGATCCGCTCTATCCGTGTCTGACTATCCGCACGCCACGTCGGGCTTCGATGCGGCCGCTACCGTATTGTGTAGCTTGTCCCCAGTAAGCGTCGCGGCGCTCCGTTGCGGTCTCAACGGCCCGGTGTGGCGCAATGTCTGCTCAGGTGAGGAGGGGGGGCGCTTTGCTGGCGGAGGTGGAGGAGACGCGGCGGTGTCGGGAGACCGAGCGGTGTCGCCTCCACCAGGAGCGCGGAAGAAGCCCTGGCAGCGGCCCAGCAGGCCTGGCAGTCCCGAGCGGCCGAGCTCCGATCGGCTCATCACCAGCATCGGGAGGAGCTGAGCCGAACCAAGAGAGACTGCGAGAGGGAGATCCGCCGACTGGTAGGACTGATCAGATGCGCGGTGCGTGGCTATGTTCCCAATTTCGTTGTATACCTGCAGTGCAATGACACCTAAGGCATTCTATTCTATTCTATTTCACAAGAAGAAAATGTCCGGTTGCTCGCTTCGCTTTTGTCACAGCAAAGGTGTTCTAGTCGATTCAAGAAAAAAATTGGCCGGTTGCTCTCTTTGTTTTTGTCACAATTCTGGCAAATGAGTTTGCCCGCCTGCCTGAGCGCTCCCCGTTTGTACATCCAGACGGATGAGATCAAGCTGAAAGACAGAGCGGTTAGTGTTTTGGATGAAGCCCTGGGGCCGGCCACGTCCACCGCCTTCAGCTGCAGACTCAGGCTGCCGAGCAGCAGATCGCTGCCCTGAGGGATTCCCAAAGGGCGGGCCTAAACTACCCTGGAAGTGGGGTCAACGCCGCTACTAGCAATCCTCTTCATTGCGTAAGCCACCTCATCACACACTTGCAGTACGCATGACTTAGTTCGTTGCTGGAGGAAGGTAGCACAAAAACAGTTTTGAACTTTGAACGAGTGCTTGTGTGTGTGTGTTGCGGGGCGTTTTCAGTCTCAGGAGGATCGGGACACGCGACGGTTTCATCTGAAAATCGCTGAGCTCAGCGCAGTCATCAGGAAACTGGAGGATCGAAACGCCCTGCTTTCTGAAGAGCGCAATGAACTGGTAATTTATTGACGGCACGCTTGAAGGTTTGCGCTACGTTTGATGCGCGCCATCCAGCGAGGCACCCATTGCGCTTGCTTATTAGTTGAGCGGCGCGGCGAGTCGGTTGCCTGGTAGATGTCTTTTATTGGGAGCCAAAGCCACGATTCCGTTCAAACCGATGCAAAAGGAATGGATACGTTCTGGCCCGCGTGTTGTGCGTCTTTCACATCCCGCACTTCATGCTTGCAGCTAAAGCGACTGAGAGAAACAGAAAGCCAGTTTCTGCCACTCCTGTACAAAAACAAACGCCTGAGCAGGAAGAATGAAGAACTCTCGCTGGTGCTGTGTCGCCTTGAAAACAAAGTGCGCTTTGTCACCCAGGAGAACGAGGAGATGGCAAGCTTGGTAAGTCGACGCGGACAACGGCGGCGTGCCAACAGAGTCCACTGCATTTGTGTTCCACAGAGAAGGCCTAGTTCGCTCAATGACCTGGACCGCGGTTGCGGCCAGCAGGACGGTGAAATGGAGTTCCTTCAAGTTGTGGAGCAGCGGCACATCATCGACGACTTGTCCAAGGTCTTCAGGCAGGCGACTCGGTGCACGTACGGCAGCGCCGCGCTCGCTCGCTGTCGCCAGGAAACCTTTTCCGTCCAAAGCTTGGCCGGCGGCCGCCATCCAAAAAATTGGCCCCTTAAATTCCGACCTTTCAAGCAGGAGCATTGTGCGCACGCGTTTGAACACGCTTTAGACTTGTTTTGCCGTTTTCAGCAGCTCAAAGCTCCCGTTTTGTCAGCGCCTTTGCCACTCGCTGTGCGCTGAAAACGACGGACTTGCCCGGCTGCTCAGCCCGTCAACCATGAGCCGCGAGCGCGACGTCATTGTCCGTAGGCAGCTAGTGGCAAAATGCACCCTGTTAGAGTTGCGCTCGCTCCAACTTATTTTGCAAGAACCACACGGGAGACAAGTAAGTTCTTTTGGACACCTGCAGGTGGAGAGTCCATCCGTTGTACGAATGAAGTCTGACTCTCGGCTCCTGCACGAGCATTTTAATTAAGAGAAACAGGGTGGGTGTAAGAGTGGATTGAATAGAGGAAGCCCTTGACCTCTAGTCAAAACATAGCAAGGGGTGTTTTACGACTTTGTGTAGGAAGGGATAAGCGATAGGGATAAATAAGGGATAAATAATATTATTTATTACAGGTCGCAGTCAAAGTCAAAGCAACACAATGATACGATAAAGATAATCTGGAAAACCCTGACACACCCTGTAGTTGTCACTTTTGGAAAAGACGAGCGTCCCTCCAATCATCGCCGGTGACGTGTTTTTCAGGCTCTGGAGACAGGAGCTCATGTCAGAAATGTCATTGTGAGTCGCGTTTGTTTCTGCGCCGGAGCCGTTCGTTCCCTTTGCATCCAAAGAATCTCAAAGGCGGATTATTTGTGTCGACAGGAGAGAGATTTGCTGCTACGATACCGACGTCGAGAATCTCTGAGGAGGAACAAAGCGTGAGGTCCTGCAAGGTGAGTCTGTTTGTTTGCGGCTGCTTGGTGTTGCGCAAGATGAAATGGCCTTTTTCTCGCTATCGTTCCTCTCGTCGATTCATCGTGAGGTGTCGCTTCAGTTTGTTCAGAGAGATGTTCGCTTCCGCGCCCGCAGGTCATCGAAACATTTTACGGCTACGACGAAGACGTGTTGGTGGACTCGGACGGATCGTCCTTGTCTTTTCACACCGACAGAACCCCCGACACGGAACCCGAAGAGGTAGCCCGCCATTTCTGCCAGCGTATTGGCACCAAACATTCCTCTTCAGCCTGGAATCGGACTCGTCTTTGCGTCGCGGGTGCTTTGTCGCCGGTCTGACTGATTCTGGTACTAGTGCTGTGTTGCATTGGTGTGTGCATGAAGAGGCGGAGCTTCGCTACCGCCAGCTGACGCAAGAATATCAAGCGCTGCAACGAGCCTACGCTCTGCTAGCCCAGACCAGCGAAAGGGGACTACGACGCCGAGAAGGAGATCAAGGTGGCGCCCCTTCCCGCAACCCCCGGCCGGGTCGCAGCCTCCCCGTTCTCACCCAGCCTCGGGTGTTCTCTGGTCTGAAAGGAGGAGGAGGAGCCTCCCTCCTCCTCCTTTCAGACCAGAGAAAAGCTGATGGTAGAAATGGGTCACTATCAAAGCAGAGTAGCAGATCTGGAGTCAGCGCTGAAGCAACAAGGACAGGTAAGCTCATCAATGAGCACACCTTTTTCTCAGACAAAATAGCTACATTCTTCAGTCACTCATCCGTCTGGCATTACTGGACCAACCCCCCCCCCCCCCCCCCCCCCCGAACGTGGCTGGGAAAATGCGGAGAAAAGCAAATGTCATTTTCCAGTCAACCAAAGAATTTGTGGATGAAAATGACACAACATTCCAAAGCTGTCCACGCGTTTGTCTCTTCTAGAATGTCAAGTGGGTGGAGGAGAAGCAGCTGCTGCGTCAGAGCAATCAGCAGTTGGCCGAAAAGGTGACGGAAAGAAAGGCGCTGGGCGGAGTCGCTTGGCGTCACACCTGTCGGGAAGCCCCGCAGATGAGGTCTGACTGTCTTTTCAGGTCAGGCGGATGGAGGCGGAAGAAGCGCGTCTGAAAGAGCACATCCAGGATATCCGAGACCAAAACGAACTGCTTGAGTTCCGCATCCTGGAGCTGGAGGTGGGAAGACTCGCACAAGCGTGTTGAGGCCAGAGATGTGACGGACGGACGGACGGACGGACGGACGGATGCATGCCTCTGCCTTTCAGGAGAGGGAGTGGCGCTCCCCCGTCTTGAAGTTTCTGCAAGTCCGTTTCCCAGACGGCCTCAGCCCTTTGCAGATCTACTGCGAGGCCGAGGGCGTGAGCGTACGTAAGGCGTCCCTCGCAACCCTAACCTTAACCCGAGGTCCCAGAACACCTTACATTGCTCCTTGCGCCTTTCCCCCGGACATCGTCATCAGTGATCTGATGAAGAAGCTGGACATCCTGGGCTATAACGCCGTAAGTGTATGTCGAACTCCTTATGTTCGCACTCCACGAGACTCGGCGGCTCAAATGTGACTTTTGGAAGGCTTTGCGCTGAAAGAAGCTTGTTGACGCTGTGCCTTTGGGCTCTTGCAGAATCTCACCAACGAGGAGCAGGTGGTCGTGATTCACGCCAGGACCCTTCTCACCCTAGCCGAGAAGGTAACGCGCACGTCCACGCACGCTCTCGCATTCTGCTTATGTGACAGCAGCCTTTCCTCAGTGGTTAGAATACATCAAAGTGACCAAGTCAGCACTTCAACAGAAGATGTTGGACATTGAAAGTGAGAAGGTAGACAGACACGCGACATCAGCCAAGGGGAACTCCGGCAATGTGCCCCAACAATTCTGACCTTGAGCTGTGCTAGGATATGTTCTGCAAGCAGAAGGGCTACCTGGATGAAGAGTTGGACTTCAGGAAGTGTTCCATGGACCAGGCTCATAAGGTAAGCCGCCCTCAAATCTCCCGCCGGACCACTGATGGACGAGGATTGCGGCCCAGAGGATCCTGGAGCTGGAGGCCATGTTGTACGAGGCGCTACCGCAGCGGGACTGCCCCGCCACGGACGGCGAAAAAGCCAGCCACGCTGGCGTGAATGACGTGCTGACGGCGGATCAGAGAGAAGAGCTTAGGAGCGCCGTGGACCAATGGAAGCGAGCCCTGATGTGCGAGTTGAGGGAGCGCGACGCTTGCATCCTCCAAGAGAGAATGGATCTGCTGCACAGCGCGCAACAGGTAAGGGCCCAAAGCCAGCCCGGCACTTACTTGCACGCTTACTGGCTTTTGAATGCCACTTTCCATTTGTCCGTCCTAGAGGAACAAAGAGCTGAAAGAATTCATCGAAGCTCAGAAGAGACAAATCAAACAATTGGAGGAGAAGTTTCTGTTTCTCTTTCTATTCTTCTCCTTGGCCTTCATTCTGTGGCCCTAACACCAGCTGGTGAGTGAGCTCCAGCGGCACCGCACTCGACACCTCCGATACACTGCCAGCCGGTCTCAGACGTTGGCAGACGCTCCGATGCCAACGTATACCCCCCGCCACGGTGACAGAGGCACCGCGTCACACCGGCGCTCATCCAATCAGAAGGCAGGAAAAGCAAATTCACATGCAGGGCACTTTTGAACCAGAAGAGAGCGCCACAAAAAACGGTTGTTGCCCCAAACGCGCACTAAAAAGGGTCAGAATAACAAGAGTCCCACTGGCCAGCCGGGGCCACCCGTCCAGCTGTTTCTTCAGGGGGGAAAAAAATTGGAGTCACCGGTGAGTACATTTTGCATTTAGCTCTGCTTTTCTGCTTCTGTCTTCAAGTGTGTGGCATCCTGCGATCAAAGAGTCAGCCAACCCCAAAGCGGTTGACCTCAACGTCCCACCACCATGCCTACCAGAGCAGGTGACGTGATGCTTTGGACATCCTTCCGTCTCAGATGCCCAAAAGTACTCTTTGCCACATCTGCGGCAATACGGTGTCTTTTCAAAGGTGCAAATAAATCCAGCGTGGGCGGAACACGCACGTCTTCGGTTTTTCCCGCTTTGTTTGTGTGACAGCTGTTGTGAAAATTTTATACAAATAAAGTTGTATAGTACAGGTTTGGCCAAGCCGCAACTCCCGAACCGCATGCGGCTCTTTTATGTTCATATCAACATTTGTGTGTGTGTGTGTGTGTGTGTGTGGGGGGGGGGTTGTGCGTGTTGGCTTCACTTGAGTTCAATTTGGTATTTTGGTCAAAAGCGCATGTGGTGAAATTCCACAAAGTAGGATGGGCAAACACATTTCTTTAAACTATGAGTGTCAATTGGGCTCTCGAAATGGCAGGGAAAAGATGCACAGCAAAACAAAAATACGTAGATGAACACAGGACGTTTTAATCAGAGTGGGAAAGTTTCTATTTTTTGTTGAACGTGATGGCAAACCATTCTGCCTGATATGTCAGACCTCAGCGCATTTCAAAGATTCAAATCTTCAGCGCCATGCACTTCAGCTCACTCCATGCTAACATTGATCAGGCGTCGAACCCGCATCATCATGCTTAAGAGGTGGCCATGCTAACCAGTGCGCCATTATGTCAACGCATAATAACTAAGTCTACTGGTCAAAACAGCGGTTACTATATGACGTCGCTACGTCGTGGTCACGTGACGCAGACAAGACGTCAATGGACGTGGGCAGAGTTAACTTGTTTAAAAGGGAGTAGGCAGAAGAAATATTTAATTTATTTAAATCTATTTTGAGTGCACACCATTATGCCAATGCATAACAACTGTAAATCTACTAAACAAAACAGCGGTTGCTATATGACATCTGCCACGTCGTGGTCACGTGACATACGTGACGTCGATGGGCGTAACTTTCGCCGGAATTCAAATCCGCGGGGAGAGTTAACTTGTTTAAAAGAGAGTGGGCAGAAGAATTATTTAATTTATTTAAATCTATTTGGTGTGTGCGCCATTATGTCAATGCATAACAACTGTAAGTCTACTAAACAAAACAGCGGTTGCTATTTGACGTCTGCCACGTCGTGGTCACGTGACGCGGACGTGACGTCGACGCCTACTTTACATCCCACCGATCACAGGACTCCTCGGCTGCATAACCGTGCCCCCTTCCCAACCAATCGGATTTGCTATACGCGAAAACGACGCCAATGGAAAGAGCTTCCGCCCAAATTTAAATCCGTGGGCGTGGCTCGCAGCAGGAAGTAGGAAAATGGCGGCGATGTTGACAAAGACACAGCGGATGGTAACATACGACTAACAAGAGAAATATTTTTATTTTCTGCTTGCAACTGGACCGTCCAGAGCGTACACGGTAAGTACAACTCATCGTTTTTAAAAAGAAGTACTTTTGTTGCCCTGAAAAGCGAGTGAGCGTGGCGTTTGTGGGGGACGTCGAATTTCGACGATTCTTTCTGGTCAACGGTTGTAAATGATTGTGTTGATTAAAAAAGAAAACTTGATGTAACTCTACTTTTAACTGCCGTTTCAGATAGATTTGGAATTGCATCACATCCAATTTTGCCTAGAGCGTACACGGTAAGTAACACTCGTTGTGTTTAAGGAGATTTACGTTTGTAATAGCAGAAGTGTAGCCGCGTTGCGTTGTACGTGTGAATGTTGGTCCGGGCGAAATGTTAATGTTTAATTTCATTCCTTTAGGTTCCACGGTGTTTGTTGGCTGCAAGTTTTCCACTGCAAGAAGAGGCTCATATCATTGACCAGGAGCGAGCTACAATGGTGAGTAGCCATAACATTTATGTTAAACACTTCCTATTTCATGTCTAACAGTACTTGATTTAACAAATAACCATAAATAAATACAGTGTGGGCACTGAAGTTAACATATGTGATTATACTGCCTAATCTGTCACCGAGTAGATTGTTGCAAAGTAATATAAGATCCAAAGTTGTAATTCAGAATAGTTTTCAAAAGAAGGCCATTAGAATTATATACAAGTCTGATTACCCTGAACAAGCTATTAATTAAATCACAAATTCTTCAATTCAAAGATTTGGTAGATTATCAGACAAATAATGTCTAACAGTAATTGATTTAACACATCACGATAAGTAGATTGAGTGTGGGCACTCTCAAGTTAACATATGTGATTATACTGCCTAATCTGTTACAGAGTATGTTGTTGCCAAGTAATGTAGAATAGATCCAAAGTAGTAATCCAGAATAGTTTTGAAGAGGCCATTAGAATGATAAACAAATCTGATTACCTTGAACATAATAACAAGCTAAGTGTTTAATATGTCCTATGAAGTCAAAATTGGGCACCATCATGTGGTGAAATTTGGAATTGCATCACATCCAATTTTGCCTGGGAACAAACAGATTACATAAATCTTAGTTTTGAATAAGCCACTCCTTCTCAAACAAGTAAACTCTGCCCATTTTGCGCAGTAGATGTTCTGTTAATATCTAGTATTTATACAAAGTCATAATTTAAATTGCTTTCAACCTTCATTCATCGGTTCAACCAACATTACTCGCTCTTCTTACCAACTTGTATTGATTTAACTAAGCGTTTAATACTTCCTATCAGGTCTCAAATCGAGATTTGGCAAAATACAATTTCAGCAAATCCAATTTTGCCAGGGAACAAAAATAGATTAAATAAACTAAATAAGTCCTCTTCCCATTAAATAAATCAGAAAAGTCTGTCTTGTAACCAGTCCTCTTCAAACAAGTAAAGTCTGCCCATTTTGTGCCGTAGATTTTGTGTCTATGCCTAGTATTTAAACAAAATCATAATTTAAACGACTTCTTTCCTTCATTCACTTTGGAAATTTGGAATTGCAGCAAATCGAATTTTGGCAGGGAACAAAAATAGATCAATTAAACTAAATAAGTCTTCTTCCCATTAAATAAATTAAAAAAGTCTGTCTTGTAACCAGTCCTTTTCAAACAAGTAAAGTCTGCCCATTTTGTGCCGTCGATTTTGTGTTAATGCCTAGTATTTATACAAAATCATAATTTAAAGGACTTCATTCCTTCATTCACTTTGGAAATTTGGAATTGCAGCACATCAAATTTTGCCTGGGAAGAAAAGTAGATTAAATAAATTTAATAAGTCTTACTACTTCCCATTAAATAAATTAAATACGTCTTACTTGTTCCCACTCCTTTTCAAAACAGTAGTTTAAAACGAGGGCCCTTCACTCAATCTTTAACCTCAACCCCGCACGTTGTGTTGTATCTGTGAATGTTGGTTGTGGCCAAATGATAGTTTTCTTTCATTCGTTTAGGTTCCAAGAAAACTTGATGTAACTCTACTTTTAACTGCCGTTTCAGATAAGCGGGTATTACGTCGCAGTCAAATGCCGCGGATATGACGTAATTGCCCGAACCTCCGCCAAAATTCAAATCTGTTGGCGCGATGGCCGTGAGCCACTGAGCAGCGACGATTATCAACAGAAATATCTTTATTTTCTGCTTGCAACTGGACCGTCTAGAGCGTACACGGTAAGTAACACTCATTGTGTTTAAGGAGATTTACGTTTGTAATAGCAGAAGTGTAGCCGCGTTGCGTTGTACGTGTGAAAATTGGTCGAGGCGAAATGTTAATGTTTAATTTCATTCCTTTAGGTTCCACGGTGTTTGTTGGCTGCAAGTTTTCCACTGCAAGAAGAGGCTCGTATCATTGACCAGGAGCGAGCTACAATGGTGAGTAGCCATAACATTTATGTTAAACACTTCCTATTTCATGTCTAACAGTACTTGATTTAACAAATAACCATAAATAAATACAGTGTGGGCACTGAAGTTAACATATGTGATTATACTGCCTAATCTGTCACGGAGTAGATTGTTGCAAAGTAATATAAGATCCAAAGTTGTAATTCAGAATAGTTTTCAAAAGAAGGCCATTAGAATTATATACAAGTCTGATTACCCTGAACAAGCTATTAATTAAATCACAAATTCTTCAATTCAAAGATTTGGTAGATTATCAGACAAATAATGTCTAACAGTAATTGATTTAACATCACGATAAGTAGATTGAGTGTGGGCACTCTCAAGTTAACAGATATGATTATACTGCCTAATCTGTTACAGAGTATGTTGTTGCCAAGTAATGTAGAATAGATCCAAAGTAGTAATCCAGAATAGTTTTGAAGAGGCCATTAGAATAATAAACAAATCTGATTACCTTGAACATAATAACAAGCTAAGTGTTTAATATGTCCTATGAAGTCAAAATTGGGCACCATCATGTGGTGAAATTTGGAATTGCATCACATCCAATTTTGCCTGGGAACAAACAGATTAAATAAATCTTAGTTTTGAATAAGCCACTCCTTCTCAAACAAGTAAACTCTGCCCATTTCGCGCAGTAGATGTTCTGTTAATATCTAGTATTTATACAAAGTCATAATTTAAATTGCTTTCAACCTTCATTCATCGGTTCAACCAACATTACTCGCTCTTATTACCAACTTGTATTGATTTAACTAAGCGTTTAATACTTCCTATCAGGTCTCAAGGCAAGATTTGGCAAAATACAATTTCAGCAAATCCAATTTTGCCAGGGAACAAAAATAGATTAAATAAACTAAATAAGTCTTCTTCCCATTAAATAAATCAGAAAAGTCTGTCTTGTAACCAGTCCTCTTCAAACAAGTAAAGTCTGCCCATTTTGTGCCGTAGATTTTGTGTCTATGCCTAGTATTTAAACAAAATCATAATTTAAACGACTTCTTTCCTTCATTCACTTTGGAAATTTGGAATTGCAGCAAATCGAATTTTGCCAGGGAACAAAAATAGATCAATTAAACTAAATAAGTCTTCTTCCCATTAAATAAATTAAAAAAGTCTGTCTTGTAACCAGTCCTTTTCAAACAAGTAAAGTCTGCCCATTTTGTGCCGTCGATTTTGTGTTAATGCCTAGTATTTATACAAAATCATAATTTAAAGGACTTCATTCCTTCATTCACTTTGGAAATTTGGAATTGCAGCACATCAAATTTTGCCTGGGAAGAAAAGTAGATTAAATAAATTTAATAAGTCTTACTACTTCCCATTAAATAAATTAAATACGTCTTACTTGTTCCCACTCCTTTACAAAAAAGTAGTTTAAAACGAGGTCCCTTCACTCAACCTTTAACCCTATTTATTCACCTTCTAGGCTAAGTGTTAAAGGCTAAGTGTTAAAGGCTAAGTGTTAAAGGCTAAGTGTTAGAGGCTAAGTGCCAGAGGCTAGGCGCCAGAGGCGAGTTTTTGTGGGCTGAAGTTTTAGTGGGGTTAGTGTGAATACAATCCAAAAGAATACAACAGAATACAATACAATAGAATATAATACATAGATTAAATTCAATAGCTCTTACTACTTCCCATTAAATAAATTAAATACGTCTTACTTGTTCCCAATCCTTTTCAAAAAAGTAGTTTAAAACGAGGGCCCTTCACTCAACCTTTAACCTCAACCCCGCACGTCACATTGTGTTGTATCTGTGAATGTTGGTTGTGGCCAAATGATAGTTTTCTTTCATTCGTTTAGGTTCCACGGTGTTTGTTGGCTATGTTTTCCACTGTCAGAAGGATGAAAATACAAAGTACAACGCTTGGACGTGGGCGAAGACGTCACAGGTGAGTCCTTCCTTCCTATTTATTTACCTTCTAGATGCTAGAGGCTAAGTGTTAGAGGCTAAGTGTTAGAGGCTAAGTGTTAAACACAATACGAACAACACAACGATACTGCACTGAACAACACGATACCGCACTGAGAAACACGATACCGCACTGAACAACACGATACCGCACTGAACAACACCATGCCGCACTGAACACCATGCCACACTGAACAACACCATCCCGCACTGAACAACACCATGCCGCACTAAACAACACCATGCCGCACTGAACAACACCATGCCTCACTGAACGACACCATGCCGCACTGAAAGACACCATGCCGCACTGAACGACACCATGCCGCACTGAAAGACACCATCCCGCACTGAACACCATGCCGCACTGAACAACACCATCCTGCACTGAACAACACCATCCCGCACTGAACAACACCATGCCGCACTGAACAACACCATCCTGCACTGAACATTATGCCGCACTGAACAACACCATGCCGCACTGAACAACACCATGCCGCACTGAACAACATTATGCCGCACTGAACAACACCATGCCGCACTGAACAACACCATGCCGCACTGAACAACACCATGCCGCACTGAACAACATTATGCCGCACTGAACAACACCATGCCGCACTGAACAACACCATCCTGCACTGAACAACACCATTCCGCATTGAACACCATGCCGCACTGAACAACACCATCCCGCACTGAACAACACCATCCCGCACTGAACAACACCATGCCGCACTGAACAACATTATGCCGCACTGAACAACATTATGCCGCACTGAACAACACCATGCCGCACTGAACAACACCATGCCGCACTGAACAACACCATGCCGCACTGAACAACACCATGCCGCACTGAACAACATTATAACGCACTGAACAACACCATCCCGCACTGAACAACACCATGCCGCACTAAACAACATTATGCCGCACTGAACAACATTATGCCGAAATGAACAACACCATGCCGCACTGAACAACACCATGCCGCACTGAACAACACCATCCTGCACTGAACAACACCATCCCGCACTGAACAACACCATGCCGCACTGAACAACACCATGCCGCACTGAACAACACCATGCCGCAATGAACAACACCATCCCGCACTGAACAACATTATGCCGCACTGAACAACATTATGCCGCACTGAACAACACCATGCCGCACTGAACAACACCATGCCGCACTGAACAACACCATCCTGCACTGAACAACACCATCCCGCACTGAACAACACCATGCCGCACTGAACAACATTATGGCGCACTGAACAACATTATGCCGCACTGAACAACACCATGCCGCACTGAACAACACCATGCCGCACTGAACAACACCATGCCGCAATGAACAACACCATCCCGCACTGAACAACACCATGCCGCACTGAGCAACACCATGCCGCACTGAACAACACCATCCTGCACTGAACAACACCACGCCGCACTGAACAACACCATTCCGCACTGAACAACACCATGCCGCACTGAACAACATTACGCCGCACTGAACAACACCATGCCGCACTGAACAACACCATGCCGCACTGAACAACACCATGCTGCACTGAACAACATTATGCTGCACTGAACAACACAATCCTGCATTGAACAACACCATGCCGCACTGAACAACACCATCCTGCACTGAACAACACCATCCTGCACTGAACAACACCACCCCGCACTGAACAACACGATCCCGCATTGAACACCATCCCGCACTGAACAACACCATGCCGCACTGAACAACACCATGCCGCACTGAACAACACCATCCTGCACTGAACAACACCATGCCGCACTGAACAACACCATGCCGCACTGAACAACACCATGCCGCACTGAACAACATTATGCCGCACTGAACAACACCATGCCGCACTGAACAACACCATCCCGCACTGAACAACACCATGCCGCATTGAACAACACCATGCCGCACTGAACAACACCATCCTGCACTGAACAACACCATCCCGCACTAAACAACACCATGCCGCACTGAACAACATTATGGCGCACTGGACAACATTATGCCGCACTGAACAACACCATGCCGCACTGAACAACACCATGCCGCACTGAACAACACCATGCCGCACTGAACAACATTATGCCGCACTGAACAACACCATGCCGCACTGAACAACACCATGCCGCACTGAACAACACGATCCCGCATTGAACAACACCATCCTGCACTGAACAACACCATGCCGCACTGAACAACACCATGCCGCACTGAACAACACCATTCCGCACTGAACAACACCATGCCGCACTGAACGACACCATCCTGCACTGAACAACACCATCCCGCACTGAACAACACCATGCCGCATTAAACAACACCATGCCGCACTGAACAACACCATCCTGCACTGAACAACACCATGCCGCACTGAACAACACCATGCCGCACTGAACAACACCATGCCGCACTGAACAACATTATGCCGCACTGAACAACATTATGCCGCACTAAACAACATTATGTCGCACTGAACAACACCATGCCGCACTGAACAACACCATGCCGCACTGAACAACACCATGCCGCACTGAACAACACCATGCCGCACTGAACAACACCATGCCGCACTGAACAACATTATAACGCACTGAACAACACCATCCCGCACTGAACAACACCATGCCGCACTGAACAACACCATGCCGCACTGAACAACACCATGCCGCACTGAACAACACCATGCCGCACTGAACAACATTATAACGCACTGAACAACACCATCCCGCACTGAACAACACCATCCCGCACTGAACAACACCATCCCGCACTGAACAACACCATGCCGCACTGAACAACATTATGCCGCACTGAACAACATTATGCCGCACTGAACAACACCATGCCGCACTGAACAACACCATGCCGCACTGAACAACACCATGCCGCACTGAACAACACCATGCCGCACTGAACAACATTATAACGCACTGAACAACACCATCCCGCACTGAACAACACCATGCCGCACTAAACAACATTATGCCGCACTGAACAACATTATGCCGAAATGAACAACACCATGCCGCACTGAACAACACCATGCCGCACTGAACAACACCATCCTGCACTGAACAACACCATCCCGCACTGAACAACACCATGCCGCACTGAACAACACCATGCCGCACTGAACAACACCATGCCGCAATGAACAACACCATCCCGCACTGAACAACATTATGCCGCACTGAACAACATTATGCCGCACTGAACAACACCATGCCGCACTGAACAACACCATGCCGCACTGAACAACACCATCCTGCACTGAACAACACCATCCCGCACTGAACAACACCATGCCGCACTGAACAACATTATGGCGCACTGAACAACATTATGCCGCACTGAACAACACCATGCCGCACTGAACAACACCATGCCGCACTGAACAACACCATGCCGCAATGAACAACACCATCCCGCACTGAACAACACCATGCCGCACTGAGCAACACCATGCCGCACTGAACAACACCATCCTGCACTGAACAACACCACGCCGCACTGAACAACACCATTCTGCACTGAACAACACCATGCCGCACTGAACAACATTACGCCGCACTGAACAACACCATGCCGCACTGAACAACACCATGCCGCACTGAACAACACCATGCTGCACTGAACAACATTATGCTGCACTGAACAACACAATCCTGCATTGAACAACACCATGCCGCACTGAACAACACCATCCTGCACTGAACAACACCATCCTGCACTGAACAACACCACCCCGCACTGAACAACACGATCCCGCATTGAACACCATCCCGCACTGAACAACACCATGCCGCACTGAACAACACCATGCCGCACTGAACAACACCATCCTGCACTGAACAACACCATGCCGCACTGAACAACACCATGCCGCACTGAACAACACCATGCCGCACTGAACAACATTATGCCGCACTGAACAACACCATGCCGCACTGAACAACACCATCCCGCACTGAACAACACCATGCCGCATTGAACAACACCATGCCGCACTGAACAACACCATCCTGCACTGAACAACACCATCCCGCACTAAACAACACCATGCCGCACTGAACAACATTATGGCGCACTGGACAACATTATGCCGCACTGAACAACACCATGCCGCACTGAACAACACCATGCCGCACTGAACAACACCATGCCGCACTGAACAACATTATGCCGCACTGAACAACACCATGCCGCACTGAACAACACCATGCCGCACTGAACAACACGATCCCGCATTGAACAACACCATCCTGCACTGAACAACACCATGCCGCACTGAACAACACCATGCCGCACTGAACAACACCATTCCGCACTGAACAACACCATGCCGCACTGAACGACACCATCCTGCACTGAACAACACCATCCCGCACTGAACAACACCATGCCGCATTAAACAACACCATGCCGCACTGAACAACACCATCCTGCACTGAACAACACCATGCCGCACTGAACAACACCATGCCGCACTGAACAACACCATGCCGCACTGAACAACATTATGCCGCACTGAACAACATTATGCCGCACTAAACAACATTATGTCGCACTGAACAACACCATGCCGCACTGAACAACACCATGCTGCACTGAACAACATTATGCCGCACTGAACAACACGAGCCCGCATTGAACAACACCATCCCGCAGTGAACAACACCATGCCGCATTGAACAACACCATGCCGCACTGAACAACACCATGCTGCACTGAACAACATTATGCTGCACTGAACAACACGATCCTGCATTGAACAACACCATGCCGCACTGAACAACACCATCCTGCACTGAACAACACCATGCCGCACTGAACAACACCATGCCGCACTGAACAACATTATGCCGCACTGAAAAACACCATGCCGCACTGAACAACACCATCCCGCACTGAACAACACCATGCCGCATTGAACAACACCATGCCGCACTGAACAACACCATGCTGCACTGAACAACATTATGCTGCACTGAACAACACGATCCTGCATTGAACAACACCATGCCGCACTGAACAACACCATCCTGCACTGAACAACACCATCCTGCACTGAACAACACCACCCCGCATTGAACAACACGATCCCGCATTGAACAACACCATCCCGCACTGAACAACACCATGCCGCACTGAACAACACCATTCCGCACTGAACAACACCATGCCGCACTGAACAACACCATGCCGCACTGAACAACACCATGCCGCACTGAACAACACCATGCCGCACTGAACAACATTATGCCGCACTGAACAACACCATGCCGCACTGAACAACACCATCCCGCACTGAACAACACCATGCCGCATTGAACAACACCATGCCGCACTGAACAACACCATCCTGCACTGAACAACACCATCCCGCACTAAACAACACCATGCCGCACTGAACAACATTATGGCGCACTGGACAACATTATGCCGCACTGAACAACACCATGCCGCACTGAACAACACCATGCCGCACTGAACAACACCATGCCGCACTGAACAACACCATGCCGCACTGAACAACATTATGCCGCACTGAACAACACCATGCCGCACTGAACAACACCATGCCGCACTGAACAACACGATCCCGCATTGAACAACACCATCCTGCACTGAACAACACCATGCCGCACTGAACAACACCATGCCGCACTGAACAACACCATTCCGCACTGAACAACACCATGCCGCACTGAACAACACCATCCTGCACTGAACAACACCATCCCGCACTGAACAACACCATGCCGCATTGAACAACACCATGCCGCACTGAACAACACCATCCTGCACTGAACAACACCATGCCGCACTGAACAACACCATGCCGCACTGAACAACACCATGCCGCACTGAACAACATTATGCCGCACTGAACAACATTATGCCGCACTAAACAACATTATGTCGCACTGAACAACACCATGCCGCACTGAACAACACCATGCTGCACTGAACAACATTATGCCGCACTGAACAACACGATCCCGCATTGAACAACACCATCCCGCAGTGAACAACACCATGCCGCATTGAACAACACCATGCCGCACTGAACAACACCATGCTGCACTGAACAACATTATGCTGCACTGAACAACACGATCCTGCATTGAACAACACCATGCCGCACTGAACAACACCATCCTGCACTGAACAACACCTTTCCACACTGAACAACACCATGCCGCACTGAACAACATTATGCCGCACTGAACAACACCATGCCGCACTGAACAACACCATGCCGCACTGAACAACACCATGCCGCACTGAACAACACCATGCCGCAATGAACAACACCATCCCGCACTGAACAACACCATGCCGCATTGAACAACACCATGCCGCACTGAACAACACCATCCCGCACTGAACAACACCACCCCGCACTGAACAACACGATCCCGCATTGAACAACACCATCCCGGACTGAACAACACCATGCCGCACTGAACAACACCATTCCGCACTGAACAACACCATGCCGCACTGAACAACACCATGCCGCACTGAACAACACCATGCCGCACTGAACAACACCATGCCGCACTGAACAACATTATGCCGCACTGAACAACACCATGCCGCACTGAACAACACCATCCCGCACTGAACAACACCATGCCGCATTGAACAACACCATGCCGCACTGAACAACACCATCCTGCACTGAACAACACCATCCCGCACTGAACAACACCATGCCGCACTGAACAACATTATGGCGCACTGAACAACATTATGCCGCACTGAACAACACCATGCCGCACTGAACAACACCATGCCGCACTGAACAACACCATGCCGCACTGAACAACATTATGCCGCACTGAACAACATTATGCCGCACTGAACAACACCATGCCGCACTGAACAACACCATGCCGCACTGAACAACACCATGCCGCACTGAACAACACGACGTCGCACTGAACAACACGACGCCGCACAGAACAACACGACGCCGCACAGAATAACACAATACCGCACAGAACAACACAATACCGCACAAACAGTTTTAGATAATATTACGTCGCAGTCATGTGACGCGGACATGACGTCAATAGGCGGAACTCACGGCAAAATTATAATCCGTGGGCGTGGCTTGCAACAGGAAGTAGGAAAGCGGCAGTTCTGGCAAACAAGACACAGCTGTTAGTAACACGATGACTAACAAGGCAAATATTTTTGTTTTCAGCTTGCAACTTGACCGTCTAGAGCGTACAAGGTAATTACAACTGTTTTTTTTTAGCCCTGAAAAGCGAGGGAGTGTGGCGTTTGGGAGGAATGTCGAACTCGGCGTCTGCTTCCAGCCACAGACGCCAAATTTCGACGATTATTTCGACTGGTCAACGGTTGTAAATTATTGCGTTGACTAAAAACTTTATTTAACTCTACTCTTAACTTTGCCGTTTCAGATATGCGGGTATTACACCGCGGAAATGACGTCAATAGGCTGAACTCTCGCCAAAATTCAAATCTGTGGGCGCAATGGCCTTGAGCGAGACACCGGATACAAACACGACGATTATCAACAGAAATATCTTTATTTTCCGCTTGCAAGTGGACCGTCTAGAGCGTACACGGTAAGTACAACTCATTGTGTTTAAAAAGATTTACGTTTGTGTAGTTTGCGTTGCGTTGTATCTGTGAATGTTGGTTGAGGCTAAATGTTAATGTTTAATTTCATTCCTTTAGGTTCCACGGTGTTTGTTGGCTGTATGTTTTCCACTGCAAGAAGAGGCTCGTATCATTGACCAGCAGGAGCTACAATGGTGAGTACCCCTTTCGTCTTCCATTTATGTTAAACACTTCCTATTTCATGTCTAACAGTACTCGATTTAACAAATAACCATAAATAAATACAGTGTGGGCAGTCACGTTAACATATGTGATTATCCTGCCTAATATGTTTATCACAAATATGTCACTAATCACTAATATGTTTATTTGTTTATCACAACACCTTTGGACCTTCAGCAATCGATTATTTACCTTCATCTACATAGAGACAGAACGATGGTGTCTTAAACATCTCATTCATTTCACCAAATAACTTCACGCAGGTGGATAACGGCCGTCTCGGTCACGCTATGTTGCGTGATGCAGTTTTGAAGAACCAAATGCATTTATTCAATGAATAAGTCAAGCTAGTTCTATGTTTATGATGTTGTAAGTTACGGTACCGATTGAAGTTGAGTTCGAAGCCAGTGGAAAACAGCGCTGCGTTTGTGCTCTCCAGGTACAAATGTTGTGATCTCTGACTGACGACCGGGCGAGACTCGAGTAAGAGATGTCCAAACGAGCTCCGGCAGGGCGGGCCAAGGCGGAGCGAACGGACGCCCTTCAGGCCGCCAATGACGAGCTGAGAACCAAACTGATGGATGTCCAGTTAGAACTTCAGCAGGAGAAGAACAAGGTGAAAACCTCAACAGACAGACACTGCCTGCCTCCCTGCCTGCCTCCCTGCCTGCCTCCCTGCCTGCCTCCCTCCCTCCCAGTTTTCCCGATGTAGATTAGACATGCGTGTGCCATGACTGTGTCAGCCTACATCAACAAATGCACCGAGGACGTCAGCACCACTAAGAATATCATCACCCGGGGCAACCAACGACCCTGGATGACTGAGGAGGTACGTCAAACGCTACGAGCGCGGAACTCTGCCTTCAAGTCTGGCGACAAGGAGACACTGAGGACAGCGAGAGCCAACTTGAACCGTGCCATCAGGATAGCGAAGCGAGACCGCAGTCGAAAATTTCAGGATCGTTTCCACGACGTCAAAAACATCAGGAGTATGTGGCAAGGCATACGGGCGATTACAGACTACAACTCACCCTCCCCCCCCCCGGTGGGTGTAGTTGATGCTGACTTTCTAAATGGTCTAAATAACTTCTTTGGGAGGTTCGAGGCACTAAACGGCACTCCAGCAGTTAAAACTGTCCCCCATCAGGAAGAGGAGGTACTCTGCCTTGACTCCGCCGATGTGTTGAAGACCCTGAGGAGAGTCAACCCCTGTAAGGCCCCTGGCCCCGACAACATTCCTGGGCGTGTGTTCAGGGAATGTGCAAGTCATCTGGCTGGGGTCATCACAGACATTTTTAACACCTCGCTGGGCCAAGCCACAGTGCCGGCGTGCTTTAAGACTGCCTCCATCATTCCGGTGCCGAAGAAACCTCAAATCACCTCATTTAATGATTACCGGCCTGTTGCACTGACTCCGGTTATGATGAAGTGCTTCGAAAGGCTGCTTAAAGGTCACATCGTTTCCAGACTCCCCCTATTATTTGACCCGTTCCAGTTTGCCGACCGGCAAAACCGCTCCACTCAGGACGCCATCTCCTCCGTTCTTCACCTGAGCCTGGCTCACCTGGAGGAGAAGAACACCCATGTGCGGAGGCTGTTCCTGGACTTCAGCTCAGCGTTTAACACCATCATCCCACAGCATCTGGTAGGAAAATTGGAACACCTGGGCTTCAACACCCCCCTTCGCAACTGGCTGCTAGACTTCCTCACCAACAGACCTCAGTCAGTCCGGGTCGGACAGAACACCTCTGATGTCATCACCCTCAGCACAGGCTCCCTTCAGGGCTGCGTCCTGAGCCCCCTGCTGTGCACCCTGATGACACACGACTGCGTCCTCAGGTTCACCACCAATCACATCGTGAAGTCAGCAGACGACACAACGGTGGTGGGGCTCATCAGAGACAACAACGACCTGGACTACAGAGAGGAGGTGGAGCAGCTGGTGGGCTGGTGCAGAGAAAACAGCCTGATCCTGAATGAGGAGAAGATGAAGGAGATCATCGTCGACTTCAGGAAAAAACAGCCTCACCACGCTCCACTGATCATCAACAGCTCAGCTGTGGAGGTGGTCAGCACCACCAAATTCCTGGGGGTCCACATCACAGAAGACCTCACCTGGACTATGAACACTACGGCACTGGTCAAGAGGGCACAGAAGCGCTTGTACTTCCTGCGGAGGATGAGGAGAGCCCACCTGCCCCCACCCATCATGAGGACGTTCTACAGGAGCACCATAGAGAGCATTCTGACAAGCTGTCTCTCTGTGTGGTGTGGAGGCTGCACCGCCTCCGATTGGAAGAACGTGAGGAGAGTGGTGAGGACAGCAGAGAGGATCATAGGGGCTCCTCTTCCCTCCATTCAGGACATTTCATCTCAGCGCTGCATGTCCCGTGCCCGTAACATCATCAATGACCCATCACACCCCCACCATGGACTGTTCTCCCTGCTGCCCTCTGGGAAGAGGTTTGCAGCATCCGCTGCAGGTCCACCAGGTTCTGCAACAGCTTTTTCCCTGCTGTCATCAGACTGTTGAACACTAGAACTGTTGAGCTCTAAACTGAACTCTGCATCACACATTCACAGAACTGTACTTTATGACACTACGGACCTCTATCTTGCACTATCTCGCACTACCAACTTTACTGAACTTGTATAAACCCTTTAAATAGAAGTTTAATACATGGTTTAGCATTCCTCTGCACACTCTTGAATACTGTTTTGCCTACTTGCACTATTGCATAATTATCACTGCTGCACTTTATACTTATTTTTAATATATATATATATATATATATATATATATAGTATATATGTATATATATATATTTTCATAGGATATGTTACTTCTATTCAACTGCAATATCACTACTTTGTTGTAAGACGTATGCAACGGAATTTCGTTTTGTATGCACCATGTGCAGACAAGATGACAATAAAGTTTGTCTAAGTCTAAGTCATGTCAGGTCAGCTGTCTGGAGAGAGAGAGAAGTCAGGACCTGCGGGCGGAGCACCACCGTGCCACCGCCGCCATGACGGAACTCAAAAGCAAACTCCATGAGGAGAAGCAGAAAGAGTTAGCCATTACCAGGGAGACATTACTGCGGCAGCATGAAATGGAGCTGATGAGAGTGATCAAAATCAAAGATGGAGAGATCCAGCGACTGAATGCCTTGGTCCTCAGCCTGAGGGACGGCTCCATGGACAAGGTGATCCGCTCTATCCGTGTCTGACTATCCGCACGCCACGTCGGGCTTCGATGCGGCCGCTACCGTATTGTGTAGCTTGTCCCCAGTAAGCGTTGCGGCGCTCCGTTGCGGTCTCAACGGCCCGGTGTGGCGCAATGTCTGCTCAGGTGAGGAGGGGGGGCGCTTTGCTGGCGGAGGTGGAGGAGACGCGGCGGTGTCGGGAGACCGAGCGGTGTCGCCTCCACCAGGAGCGCGGAAGAAGCCCTGGCAGCGGCCCAGCAGGCCTGGCAGTCCCGAGCGGCCGAGCTCCGATCGGCTCATCACCAGCATCGGGAGGAGCTGAGCCGAACCAAGAGAGACTGCGAGAGGGAGATCCGCCGACTGGTAGGACTGATCAGATGCGCGGTGCGTGGCTATGTTCCCAATTTCGTTGTATACCTGCAGTGCAATGACACCTAAGGCATTCTATTCTATTCTATTTCACAAGAAGAAAATGTCCGGTTGCTCGCTTCGCTTTTGTCACAGCAAAGGTGTTCTAGTCGATTCAAGAAAAAAATTGGCCGGTTGCTCTCTTTGTTTTTGTCACAATTCTGGCAAATGAGTTTGCCCGCCTGCCTGAGCGCTCCCCGTTTGTACATCCAGACGGATGAGATCAAGCTGAAAGACAGAGCGGTTAGTGTTTTGGATGAAGCCCTGGGGCCGGCCACGTCCACCGCCTTCAGCTGCAGACTCAGGCTGCCGAGCAGCAGATCGCTGCCCTGAGGGATTCCCAAAGGGCGGGCCTAAACTACCCTGGAAGTGGGGTCAACGCCGCTACTAGCAATCCTCTTCATTGCGTAAGCCACCTCATCACACACTTGCAGTACGCATGACTTAGTTCGTTGCTGGAGGAAGGTAGCACAAAAACAGTTTTGAACTTTGAACGAGTGCTTGTGTGTGTGTGTTGCGGGGCGTTTTCAGTCTCAGGAGGATCGGGACACGCGACGGTTTCATCTGAAAATCGCTGAGCTCAGCGCAGTCATCAGGAAACTGGAGGATCGAAACGCCCTGCTTTCTGAAGAGCGCAATGAACTGGTAATTTATTGACGGCACGCTTGAAGGTTTGCGCTACGTTTGATGCGCGCCATCCAGCGAGGCACCCATTGCGCTTGCTTATTAGTTGAGCGGCGCGGCGAGTCGGTTGCCTGGTAGATGTCTTTTATTGGGAGCCAAAGCCACGATTCCGTTCAAACCGATGCAAAAGGAATGGATACGTTCTGGCCCGCGTGTTGTGCGTCTTTCACATCCCGCACTTCATGCTTGCAGCTAAAGCGACTGAGAGAAACAGAAAGCCAGTTTCTGCCACTCCTGTACAAAAACAAACGCCTGAGCAGGAAGAATGAAGAACTCTCGCTGGTGCTGTGTCGCCTTGAAAACAAAGTGCGCTTTGTCACCCAGGAGAACGAGGAGATGGCAAGCTTGGTAAGTCGACGCGGACAACGGCGGCGTGCCAACAGAGTCCACTGCATTTGTGTTCCACAGAGAAGGCCTAGTTCGCTCAATGACCTGGACCGCGGTTGCGGCCAGCAGGACGGTGAAATGGAGTTCCTTCAAGTTGTGGAGCAGCGGCACATCATCGACGACTTGTCCAAGGTCTTCAGGCAGGCGACTCGGTGCACGTACGGCAGCGCCGCGCTCGCTCGCTGTCGCCAGGAAACCTTTTCCGTCCAAAGCTTGGCCGGCGGCCGCCATCCAAAAAATTGGCCCCTTAAATTCCGACCTTTCAAGCAGGAGCATTGTGCGCACGCGTTTGAACACGCTTTAGACTTGTTTTGCCGTTTTCAGCAGCTCAAAGCTCCCGTTTTGTCAGCGCCTTTGCCACTCGCTGTGCGCTGAAAACGACGGACTTGCCCGGCTGCTCAGCCCGTCAACCATGAGCCGCGAGCGCGACGTCATTGTCCGTAGGCAGCTAGTGGCAAAATGCACCCTGTTAGAGTTGCGCTCGCTCCAACTTATTTTGCAAGAACCACACGGGAGACAAGTAAGTTCTTTTGGACACCTGCAGGTGGAGAGTCCATCCGTTGTACGAATGAAGTCTGACTCTCGGCTCCTGCACGAGCATTTTAATTAAGAGAAACAGGGTGGGTGTAAGAGTGGATTGAATAGAGGAAGCCCTTGACCTCTAGTCAAAACATAGCAAGGGGTGTTTTACGACTTTGTGTAGGAAGGGATAAGCGATAGGGATAAATAAGGGATAAATAATATTATTTATTACAGGTCGCAGTCAAAGTCAAAGCAACACAATGATACGATAAAGATAATCTGGAAAACCCTGACACACCCTGTAGTTGTCACTTTTGGAAAAGACGAGCGTCCCTCCAATCATCGCCGGTGACGTGTTTTTCAGGCTCTGGAGACAGGAGCTCATGTCAGAAATGTCATTGTGAGTCGCGTTTGTTTCTGCGCCGGAGCCGTTCGTTCCCTTTGCATCCAAAGAATCTCAAAGGCGGATTATTTGTGTCGACAGGAGAGAGATTTGCTGCTACGATACCGACGTCGAGAATCTCTGAGGAGGAACAAAGCGTGAGGTCCTGCAAGGTGAGTCTGTTTGTTTGCGGCTGCTTGGTGTTGCGCAAGATGAAATGGCCTTTTTCTCGCTATCGTTCCTCTCGTCGATTCATCGTGAGGTGTCGCTTCAGTTTGTTCAGAGAGATGTTCGCTTCCGCGCCCGCAGGTCATCGAAACATTTTACGGCTACGACGAAGACGTGTTGGTGGACTCGGACGGATCGTCCTTGTCTTTTCACACCGACAGAACCCCCGACACGGAACCCGAAGAGGTAGCCCGCCATTTCTGCCAGCGTATTGGCACCAAACATTCCTCTTCAGCCTGGAATCGGACTCGTCTTTGCGTCGCGGGTGCTTTGTCGCCGGTCTGACTGATTCTGGTACTAGTGCTGTGTTGCATTGGTGTGTGCATGAAGAGGCGGAGCTTCGCTACCGCCAGCTGACGCAAGAATATCAAGCGCTGCAACGAGCCTACGCTCTGCTAGCCCAGACCAGCGAAAGGGGACTACGACGCCGAGAAGGAGATCAAGGTGGCGCCCCTTCCCGCAACCCCCGGCCGGGTCGCAGCCTCCCCGTTCTCACCCAGCCTCGGGTGTTCTCTGGTCTGAAAGGAGGAGGAGGAGCCTCCCTCCTCCTCCTTTCAGACCAGAGAAAAGCTGATGGTAGAAATGGGTCACTATCAAAGCAGAGTAGCAGATCTGGAGTCAGCGCTGAAGCAACAAGGACAGGTAAGCTCATCAATGAGCACACCTTTTTCTCAGACAAAATAGCTACATTCTTCAGTCACTCATCCGTCTGGCATTACTGGACCAACCCCCCCCCCCCCCCCCCCCCCCGAACGTGGCTGGGAAAATGCGGAGAAAAGCAAATGTCATTTTCCAGTCAACCAAAGAATTTGTGGATGAAAATGACACAACATTCCAAAGCTGTCCACGCGTTTGTCTCTTCTAGAATGTCAAGTGGGTGGAGGAGAAGCAGCTGCTGCGTCAGAGCAATCAGCAGTTGGCCGAAAAGGTGACGGAAAGAAAGGCGCTGGGCGGAGTCGCTTGGCGTCACACCTGTCGGGAAGCCCCGCAGATGAGGTCTGACTGTCTTTTCAGGTCAGGCGGATGGAGGCGGAAGAAGCGCGTCTGAAAGAGCACATCCAGGATATCCGAGACCAAAACGAACTGCTTGAGTTCCGCATCCTGGAGCTGGAGGTGGGAAGACTCGCACAAGCGTGTTGAGGCCAGAGATGTGACGGACGGACGGACGGACGGACGGACGGATGCATGCCTCTGCCTTTCAGGAGAGGGAGTGGCGCTCCCCCGTCTTGAAGTTTCTGCAAGTCCGTTTCCCAGACGGCCTCAGCCCTTTGCAGATCTACTGCGAGGCCGAGGGCGTGAGCGTACGTAAGGCGTCCCTCGCAACCCTAACCTTAACCCGAGGTCCCAGAACACCTTACATTGCTCCTTGCGCCTTTCCCCCGGACATCGTCATCAGTGATCTGATGAAGAAGCTGGACATCCTGGGCTATAACGCCGTAAGTGTATGTCGAACTCCTTATGTTCGCACTCCACGAGACTCGGCGGCTCAAATGTGACTTTTGGAAGGCTTTGCGCTGAAAGAAGCTTGTTGACGCTGTGCCTTTGGGCTCTTGCAGAATCTCACCAACGAGGAGCAGGTGGTCGTGATTCACGCCAGGACCCTTCTCACCCTAGCCGAGAAGGTAACGCGCACGTCCACGCACGCTCTCGCATTCTGCTTATGTGACAGCAGCCTTTCCTCAGTGGTTAGAATACATCAAAGTGACCAAGTCAGCACTTCAACAGAAGATGTTGGACATTGAAAGTGAGAAGGTAGACAGACACGCGACATCAGCCAAGGGGAACTCCGGCAATGTGCCCCAACAATTCTGACCTTGAGCTGTGCTAGGATATGTTCTGCAAGCAGAAGGGCTACCTGGATGAAGAGTTGGACTTCAGGAAGTGTTCCATGGACCAGGCTCATAAGGTAAGCCGCCCTCAAATCTCCCGCCGGACCACTGATGGACGAGGATTGCGGCCCAGAGGATCCTGGAGCTGGAGGCCATGTTGTACGAGGCGCTACCGCAGCGGGACTGCCCCGCCACGGACGGCGAAAAAGCCAGCCACGCTGGCGTGAATGACGTGCTGACGGCGGATCAGAGAGAAGAGCTTAGGAGCGCCGTGGACCAATGGAAGCGAGCCCTGATGTGCGAGTTGAGGGAGCGCGACGCTTGCATCCTCCAAGAGAGAATGGATCTGCTGCACAGCGCGCAACAGGTAAGGGCCCAAAGCCAGCCCGGCACTTACTTGCACGCTTACTGGCTTTTGAATGCCACTTTCCATTTGTCCGTCCTAGAGGAACAAAGAGCTGAAAGAATTCATCGAAGCTCAGAAGAGACAAATCAAACAATTGGAGGAGAAGTTTCTGTTTCTCTTTCTATTCTTCTCCTTGGCCTTCATTCTGTGGCCCTAACACCAGCTGGTGAGTGAGCTCCAGCGGCACCGCACTCGACACCTCCGATACACTGCCAGCCGGTCTCAGACGTTGGCAGACGCTCCGATGCCAACGTATACCCCCCGCCACGGTGACAGAGGCACCGCGTCACACCGGCGCTCATCCAATCAGAAGGCAGGAAAAGCAAATTCACATGCAGGGCACTTTTGAACCAGAAGAGAGCGCCACAAAAAACGGTTGTTGCCCCAAACGCGCACTAAAAAGGGTCAGAATAACAAGAGTCCCACTGGCCAGCCGGGGCCACCCGTCCAGCTGTTTCTTCAGGGGGGAAAAAAATTGGAGTCACCGGTGAGTACATTTTGCATTTAGCTCTGCTTTTCTGCTTCTGTCTTCAAGTGTGTGGCATCCTGCGATCAAAGAGTCAGCCAACCCCAAAGCGGTTGACCTCAACGTCCCACCACCATGCCTACCAGAGCAGGTGACGTGATGCTTTGGACATCCTTCCGTCTCAGATGCCCAAAAGTACTCTTTGCCACATCTGCGGCAATACGGTGTCTTTTCAAAGGTGCAAATAAATCCAGCGTGGGCGGAACACGCACGTCTTCGGTTTTTCCCGCTTTGTTTGTGTGACAGCTGTTGTGAAAATTTTATACAAATAAAGTTGTATAGTACAGGTTTGGCCAAGCCGCAACTCCCGAACCGCATGCGGCTCTTTTATGTTCATATCAACATTTGTGTGTGTGTGTGTGTGGGGGGGGGGGGGGGGGGGGGTTGTGCGTGTTGGCTTCACTTGAGTTCAATTTGGTATTTTGGTCAAAAGCGCATGTGGTGAAATTCCACAAAGTAGGATGGGCAAACACATTTCTTTAAACTATGAGTGTCAATTGGGCTCTCGAAATGGCAGGGAAAAGATGCACAGCAAAACAAAAATACGTAGATGAACACAGGACGTTTTAATCAGAGTGGGAAAGTTTCTATTTTTTGTTGAACGTGATGGCAAACCATTCTGCCTGATATGTCAGACCTCAGCGCATTTCAAAGATTCAAATCTTCAGCGCCATGCACTTCAGCTCACTCCATGCTAACATTGATCAGGCGTCGAACCCGCATCATCATGCTTAAGAGGTGGCCATGCTAACCAGTGCGCCATTATGTCAACGCATAATAACTAAGTCTACTGGTCAAAACAGCGGTTACTATATGACGTCGCTACGTCGTGGTCACGTGACGCAGACAAGACGTCAATGGACGTGGGCAGAGTTAACTTGTTTAAAAGGGAGTAGGCAGAAGAAATATTTAATTTATTTAAATCTATTTTGAGTGCACACCATTATGCCAATGCATAACAACTGTAAATCTACTAAACAAAACAGCGGTTGCTATATGACATCTGCCACGTCGTGGTCACGTGACATACGTGACGTCGATGGGCGTAACTTTCGCCGGAATTCAAATCCGCGGGGAGAGTTAACTTGTTTAAAAGAGAGTGGGCAGAAGAATTATTTAATTTATTTAAATCTATTTGGTGTGTGCGCCATTATGTCAATGCATAACAACTGTAAGTCTACTAAACAAAACAGCGGTTGCTATTTGACGTCTGCCACGTCGTGGTCACGTGACGCGGACGTGACGTCGACGCCTACTTTACATCCCACCGATCACAGGACTCCTCGGCTGCATAACCGTGCCCCCTTCCCAACCAATCGGATTTGCTATACGCGAAAACGACGCCAATGGAAAGAGCTTCCGCCCAAATTTAAATCCGTGGGCGTGGCTCGCAGCAGGAAGTAGGAAAATGGCGGCGATGTTGACAAAGACACAGCGGATGGTAACATACGACTAACAAGAGAAATATTTTTATTTTCTGCTTGCAACTGGACCGTCCAGAGCGTACACGGTAAGTACAACTCATCGTTTTTAAAAAGAAGTACTTTTGTTGCCCTGAAAAGCGAGTGAGCGTGGCGTTTGTGGGGGACGTCGAATTTCGACGATTCTTTCTGGTCAACGGTTGTAAATGATTGTGTTGATTAAAAAAGAAAACTTGATGTAACTCTACTTTTAACTGCCGTTTCAGATAGATTTGGAATTGCATCACATCCAATTTTGCCTAGAGCGTACACGGTAAGTAACACTCGTTGTGTTTAAGGAGATTTACGTTTGTAATAGCAGAAGTGTAGCCGCGTTGCGTTGTACGTGTGAATGTTGGTCCGGGCGAAATGTTAATGTTTAATTTCATTCCTTTAGGTTCCACGGTGTTTGTTGGCTGCAAGTTTTCCACTGCAAGAAGAGGCTCATATCATTGACCAGGAGCGAGCTACAATGGTGAGTAGCCATAACATTTATGTTAAACACTTCCTATTTCATGTCTAACAGTACTTGATTTAACAAATAACCATAAATAAATACAGTGTGGGCACTGAAGTTAACATATGTGATTATACTGCCTAATCTGTCACCGAGTAGATTGTTGCAAAGTAATATAAGATCCAAAGTTGTAATTCAGAATAGTTTTCAAAAGAAGGCATTAGAATTATATACAAGTCTGATTACCCTGAACAAGCTATTAATTAAATCACAAATTCTTCAATTCAAAGATTTGGTAGATTATCAGACAAATAATGTCTAACAGTAATTGATTTAACACATCACGATAAGTAGATTGAGTGTGGGCACTCTCAAGTTAACATATGTGATTATACTGCCTAATCTGTTACAGAGTATGTTGTTGCCAAGTAATGTAGAATAGATCCAAAGTAGTAATCCAGAATAGTTTTGAAGAGGCCATTAGAATGATAAACAAATCTGATTACCTTGAACATAATAACAAGCTAAGTGTTTAATATGTCCTATGAAGTCAAAATTGGGCACCATCATGTGGTGAAATTTGGAATTGCATCACATCCAATTTTGCCTGGGAACAAACAGATTACATAAATCTTAGTTTTGAATAAGCCACTCCTTCTCAAACAAGTAAACTCTGCCCATTTTGCGCAGTAGATGTTCTGTTAATATCTAGTATTTATACAAAGTCATAATTTAAATTGCTTTCAACCTTCATTCATCGGTTCAACCAACATTACTCGCTCTTATTACCAACTTGTATTGATTTAACTAAGCGTTTAATACTTCCTATCAGGTCTCAAATCGAGATTTGGCAAAATACAATTTCAGCAAATCCAATTTTGCCAGGGAACAAAAATAGATTAAATAAACTAAATAAGTCCTCTTCCCATTAAATAAATCAGAAAAGTCTGTCTTGTAACCAGTCCTCTTCAAACAAGTAAAGTCTGCCCATTTTGTGCCGTAGATTTTGTGTCTATGCCTAGTATTTAAACAAAATCATAATTTAAACGACTTCTTTCCTTCATTCACTTTGGAAATTTGGAATTGCAGCAAATCGAATTTTGGCAGGGAACAAAAATAGATCAATTAAACTAAATAAGTCTTCTTCCCATTAAATAAATTAAAAAAGTCTGTCTTGTAACCAGTCCTTTTCAAACAAGTAAAGTCTGCCCATTTTGTGCCGTCGATTTTGTGTTAATGCCTAGTATTTATACAAAATCATAATTTAAAGGACTTCATTCCTTCATTCACTTTGGAAATTTGGAATTGCAGCACATCAAATTTTGCCTGGGAAGAAAAGTAGATTAAATAAATTTAATAAGTCTTACTACTTCCCATTAAATAAATTAAATACGTCTTACTTGTTCCCACTCCTTTTCAAAACAGTAGTTTAAAACGAGGGCCCTTCACTCAATCTTTAACCTCAACCCCGCACGTTGTGTTGTATCTGTGAATGTTGGTTGTGGCCAAATGATAGTTTTCTTTCATTCGTTTAGGTTCCAAGAAAACTTGATGTAACTCTACTTTTAACTGCCGTTTCAGATAAGCGGGTATTACGTCGCAGTCAAATGCCGCGGATATGACGTAATTGCCCGAACCTCCGCCAAAATTCAAATCTGTTGGCGCGATGGCCGTGAGCCACTGAGCAGCGACGATTATCAACAGAAATATCTTTATTTTCTGCTTGCAACTGGACCGTCTAGAGCGTACACGGTAAGTAACACTCATTGTGTTTAAGGAGATTTACGTTTGTAATAGCAGAAGTGTAGCCGCGTTGCGTTGTACGTGTGAAAATTGGTCGAGGCGAAATGTTAATGTTTAATTTCATTCCTTTAGGTTCCACGGTGTTTGTTGGCTGCAAGTTTTCCACTGCAAGAAGAGGCTCGTATCATTGACCAGGAGCGAGCTACAATGGTGAGTAGCCATAACATTTATGTTAAACACTTCCTATTTCATGTCTAACAGTACTTGATTTAACAAATAACCATAAATAAATACAGTGTGGGCACTGAAGTTAACATATGTGATTATACTGCCTAATCTGTCACGGAGTAGATTGTTGCAAAGTAATATAAGATCCAAAGTTGTAATTCAGAATAGTTTTCAAAAGAAGGCCATTAGAATTATATACAAGTCTGATTACCCTGAACAAGCTATTAATTAAATCACAAATTCTTCAATTCAAAGATTTGGTAGATTATCAGACAAATAATGTCTAACAGTAATTGATTTAACACATCACGATAAGTAGATTGAGTGTGGGCACTCTCAAGTTAACATATGTGATTATACTGCCTAATCTGTTACAGAGTATGTTGTTGCCAAGTAATGTAGAATAGATCCAAAGTAGTAATCCAGAATAGTTTTGAAGAGGCCATTAGAATGATAAACAAATCTGATTACCTTGAACATAATAACAAGCTAAGTGTTTAATATGTCCTATGAAGTCAAAATTGGGCACCATCATGTGGTGAAATTTGGAATTGCATCACATCCAATTTTGCCTGGGAACAAACAGATTACATAAATCTTAGTTTTGAATAAGCCACTCCTTCTCAAACAAGTAAACTCTGCCCATTTTGCGCAGTAGATGTTCTGTTAATATCTAGTATTTATACAAAGTCATAATTTAAATTGCTTTCAACCTTCATTCATCGGTTCAACCAACATTACTCGCTCTTATTACCAACTTGTATTGATTTAACTAAGCGTTTAATACTTCCTATCAGGTCTCAAATCGAGATTTGGCAAAATACAATTTCAGCAAATCCAATTTTGCCAGGGAACAAAAATAGATTAAATAAACTAAATAAGTCCTCTTCCCATTAAATAAATCAGAAAAGTCTGTCTTGTAACCAGTCCTCTTCAAACAAGTAAAGTCTGCCCATTTTGTGCCGTAGATTTTGTGTCTATGCCTAGTATTTAAACAAAATCATAATTTAAACGACTTCTTTCCTTCATTCACTTTGGAAATTTGGAATTGCAGCAAATCGAATTTTGGCAGGGAACAAAAATAGATCAATTAAACTAAATAAGTCTTCTTCCCATTAAATAAATTAAAAAAGTCTGTCTTGTAACCAGTCCTTTTCAAACAAGTAAAGTCTGCCCATTTTGTGCCGTCGATTTTGTGTTAATGCCTAGTATTTATACAAAATCATAATTTAAAGGACTTCATTCCTTCATTCACTTTGGAAATTTGGAATTGCAGCACATCAAATTTTGCCTGGGAAGAAAAGTAGATTAAATAAATTTAATAAGTCTTACTACTTCCCATTAAATAAATTAAATACGTCTTACTTGTTCCCACTCCTTTTCAAAACAGTAGTTTAAAACGAGGGCCCTTCACTCAATCTTTAACCTCAACCCCGCACGTTGTGTTGTATCTGTGAATGTTGGTTGTGGCCAAATGATAGTTTTCTTTCATTCGTTTAGGTTCCAAGTAAACTTGATGTAACTCTACTTTTAACTGCCGTTTCAGATAAGCGGGTATTACGTCGCAGTCATGTGCCGTGGATATGACGTAATTGCCCGAACCTCCGCCAAAATTCAAATCTGTTGGCGCGATGGCCGTGAGCCACTGAGCAGCGACGATTATCAACAGAAATATCTTTATTTTCTGCTTGCAACTTGACCGTCTAGAGCGTACACGGTAAGTAACACTCATTGTGTTTAAGGAGATTTACGTTTGTAATAGCAGAAGTGTAGCCGCGTTGCGTTGTACGTGTGAAAATTGGTCGAGGCGAAATGTTAATGTTTAATTTCATTCCTTTAGGTTCCACGGTGTTTGTTGGCTGCAAGTTTTCCACTGCAAGAAGAGGCTCGTATCATTGACCAGGAGCGAGCTACAATGGTGAGTAGCCATAACATTTATGTTAAACACTTCCTATTTCATGTCTAACAGTACTTGATTTAACAAATAACCATAAATAAATACAGTGTGGGCACTGAAGTTAACATATGTGATTATACTGCCTAATCTGTCACGGAGTAGATTGTTGCAAAGTAATATAAGATCCAAAGTTGTAATTCAGAATAGTTTTCAAAAGAAGGCCATTAGAATTATATACAAGTCTGATTACCCTTAACATAACAACAAGCTATTAATTAAATCACAAATTCTTCAATTCAAAGATTTGGTAGATTATCAGACAAATAATGTCTAACAGTAATTGATTTAACACATCACGATAAGTAGATTGAGTGTGGGCACTCTCAAGTTAACAGATATGATTATACTGCCTAATCTGTTACAGAGTATGTTGTTGCCAAGTAATGTAGAATAGATCCAAAGTAGTAATCCAGAATAGTTTTGAAGAGGCCATTAGAATAATAAACAAATCTGATTACCTTGAACATAATAACAAGCTAAGTGTTTAATATGTCCTATGAAGTCAAAATTGGGCACCATCATGTGGTGAAATTTGGAATTGCATCACATCCAATTTTGCCTGGGAACAAACAGATTAAATAAATCTTAGTTTTGAATAAGCCACTCCTTCTCAAACAAGTAAACTCTGCCCATTTCGCGCAGTAGATGTTCTGTTAATATCTAGTATTTATACAAAGTCATAATTTAAATTGCTTTCAACCTTCATTCATCGGTTCAACCAACATTACTCGCTCTTATTACCAACTTGTATTGATTTAACTAAGCGTTTAATACTTCCTATCAGGTCTCAAGGCAAGATTTGGCAAAATACAATTTCAGCAAATCCAATTTTGCCAGGGAACAAAAATAGATTAAATAAACTAAATAAGTCTTCTTCCCATTAAATAAATCAGAAAAGTCTGTCTTGTAACCAGTCCTCTTCAAACAAGTAAAGTCTGCCCATTTTGTGCCGTAGATTTTGTGTCTATGCCTAGTATTTAAACAAAATCATAATTTAAACGACTTCTTTCCTTCATTCACTTTGGAAATTTGGAATTGCAGCAAATCGAATTTTGCCAGGGAACAAAAATAGATCAATTAAACTAAATAAGTCTTCTTCCCATTAAATAAATTAAAAAAGTCTGTCTTGTAACCAGTCCTTTTCAAATAAGTAAAGTCTGCCCATTTTGTGCCGTCGATTTTGTGTTAATGCCTAGTATTTATACAAAATCATAATTTAAAGGACTTCATTCCTTCATTCACTTTGGAAATTTGGAATTGCAGCACATCAAATTTTGCCTGGGAAGAAAAGTAGATTAAATACATTTAATAAGTCTTACTACTTCCCATTAAATAAATTAAATACGTCTTACTTGTTCCCACTCCTTTTCAAAAAAGTAGTTTAAAACGAGGTCCCTTCACTCAACCTTTAACCCTATTTATTCACCTTCTAGGCTAAGTGTTAAAGGCTAAGTGTTAAAGGCTAAGTGTTAAAGGCTAAGTGTTAGAGGCTAAGTGCCAGAGGCTAGGCGCCAGAGGCGAGTTTTTGTGGGCTGAAGTTTTAGTGGGGTTAGTGTGAATACAATCCAAAAGAATACAACAGAATACAATACAATAGAATATAATACATAGATTAAATTCAATAGCTCTTACTACTTCCCATTAAATAAATTAAATACGTCTTACTTGTTCCCAATCCTTTTCAAAAACGTAGTTTAAAACGAGGGCCCTTCACTCAACCTTTAACCTCAACCCCGCACGTCACATTGTGTTGTATCTGTGAATGTTGGTTGTGGCCAAATGATAGTTTTCTTTCATTCGTTTAGGTTCCACGGTGTTTGTTGGCTATGTTTTCCACTGTCAGAAGGATGAAAATACAAAGTACAACGCTTGGACGTGGGCGAAGGCGTCACCGGTGAGTCCTTCCTTCCTATTTATTTACCTTCTAGATGCTAGAGGCTAAGTGTTAGAGGCTAAGTGTTAGAGGCTAAGTGTTAAACACAATACGAACAACACAACGATACTGCACTGAACAACACGATACCGCACTGAGAAACACGATACCGCACTGAACAACACGATACCGCACTGAACAACACCATGCCGCACTGAACACCATGCCACACTGAACAACACCATCCCGCACTGAACAACACCATGCCGCACTAAACAACACCATGCCGCACTGAACAACACCATGCCTCACTGAACGACACCATGCCGCACTGAAAGACACCATGCCGCACTGAACGACACCATGCCGCACTGAAAGACACCATCCCGCACTGAACACCATGCCGCACTGAACAACACCATCCTGCACTGAACAACACCATCCCGCACTGAACAACACCATGCCGCACTGAACAACATTATGCCGCACTGAACATTATGCCGCACTGAACAACACCATGCCGCACTGAACAACACCATGCCGCACTGAACAACATTATGCCGCACTGAACAACACCATGCCGCACTGAACAACACCATGCCGCACTGAACAACACCATGCCGCACTGAACAACATTATGCCGCACTGAACAACACCATGCCGCACTGAACAACACCATCCCGCACTGAACAACACCATGCCGCACTGAACAACATTATGCCGCACTGAACAACATTATGCCGCACTGAACAACACCATGCCGCACTGAACAACACCATGCCGCACTGAACAACACCATGCCGCACTGAACAACATTATAACGCACTGAACAACACCATCCCGCACTGAACAACACCATGCCGCACTAAACAACATTATGCCGCACTGAACAACATTATGCCGAAATGAACAACACCATGCCGCACTGAACAACACCATGCCGCACTGAACAACACCATCCCGCACTGAACAACACCATCCCGCACTGAACAACACCATGCCGCACTGAACAACACCATGCCGCACTGAACAACACCATGCCGCAATGAACAACACCATCCCGCAATGAACAACACCATCCCGCACTGAACAACATTATGCCGCACTGAACAACATTATGCCGCACTGAACAACATTATGCCGCACTGAACAACACCATGCCGCACTGAACAACACCATGCCGCACTGAACAACATTATGCCGCACTGAACAACATTATGCCGCACTGAACAACATTATGCCGCACTGAACAACATTATGCCGCACTGAACAACACCATGCCGCACTGAACAACACCATGCCGCACTGAACAACACCATGCCGCACTGAACAACACCATGCCGCACTGAACAACACGATCCCGCATTGAACAACACCATGCCGCACTGAACAACACCATCCTGCACTGAACAACACCATGCCGCACTGAACAACACCATGCCGCACTGAACAACATTATGGCGCACTGAACAACATTATGCCGCACTGAACAACACCATGCCGCACTGAACAACACCATGCCGCACTGAACAACACCATGCCGCAATAAACAACACCATCCCGCACTGAACAACACCATGCCGCACTGAGCAACACCATGCCGCACTGAACAACACCATCCCGTACTGAACAACACCATGCCGCACTGAACAACACCATTCCGCACTGAACAACACCATGCCGCACTGAACAACACCATGCCGCAATGAACAACACCATCCCGCAATGAACAACACCATCCCGCACTGAACAACATTATGCCGCACTGAACAACATTATGCCGCACTGAACAACATTATGCCGCACTGAACAACACCATGCCGCACTGAACAACACCATGCCGCACTGAACAACATTATGCCGCACTGAACAACATTATGCCGCACTGAACAACATTATGCCGCACTGAACAACATTATGCCGCACTGAACAACACCATGCCGCACTGAACAACACCATGCCGCACTGAACAACACCATGCCGCACTGAACAACACCATGCCGCACTGAACAACACGATCCCGCATTGAACAACACCATGCCGCACTGAACAACACCATCCTGCACTGAACAACACCATGCCGCACTGAACAACACCATGCCGCACTGAACAACATTATGGCGCACTGAACAACATTATGCCGCACTGAACAACACCATGCCGCACTGAACAACACCATGCCGCACTGAACAACACCATGCCGCAATAAACAACACCATCCCGCACTGAACAACACCATGCCGCACTGAGCAACACCATGCCGCACTGAACAACACCATCCCGTACTGAACAACACCATGCCGCACTGAACAACACCATTCCGCACTGAACAACACCATGCCGCACTGAACAACATTACGCTGCACTGAACAACACCATGCCGCACTGAACAACATTATAACGCACTGAACAACACCATCCCGCACTGAACAACACCAAGCCGCACTAAACAACATTATGCCGCACTGAACAACACCATGCCGCACTGAACAACACCATCCTGCACTGAACAACACCATTCCGCATTGAACACCATGCCGCACTGAACAACACCATCCCGCACTGAACAACACCATCCCGCACTGAACAACACCATGCCGCACTGAACAACATTATGCCGCACTGAACAACATTATGCCGCACTGAACAACACCATGCCGCACTGAACAACACCATGCCGCACTGAACAACACCATGCCGCACTGAACAACATTATAACGCACTGAACAACACCATCCCGCACTGAACAACACCATGCCGCGCTAAACAACATTATGCCGCACTGAACAACATTATGCCGAAATGAACAACACCATGCCGCACTGAACAACACCATGCCGCACTGAACAACACCATCCTGCACTGAACAACACCATCCCGCACTGAACAACACCATGCCGCACTGAACAACACCATGCCGCACTGAACAACACCATGCCGCACTGAACAACACCATGCCGCACTGAACAACACCATGCCGCACTGAACAACACCATGCCGCACTGAACAACATTATGCCGCACTGAACAACATTATGTCGCACTGAACAACACCATGCCGCACTGAACAACACCATGCCGCACTGAACAACACCATGCCGCACTGAACAACACCATGCCGCACTGAACAACACCATGCCGCACTGAACAACACCATGCCGCACTGAACAACACCATGCCGCACTGAACAACATTATGCCGCACTGAACAACACTATGTCGTACTGAACAACACCATGCCGCACTGAACAACACCATGCCGCACTGAACAACATTATGCCGCACTGAAAAACACCATGCCGCACTGAACAACACCATCCCGCGCTGAACAACACCATGCCGCATTGAACAACACCATGCCGCACTGAACAACACCATGCTGCACTGAACAACATTATGCTGCACTGAACAACACGATCCTGCATTGAACAACACCATGCCGCACTGAACAACACCATCCTGCACTGAACAACACCATCCTGCACTGAACAACACCACCCCGCACTGAACAACACGATCCCGCATTGAACAACACCATCCCGCACTGAACAACACCATGCCGCACTGAACAACACCATTCCGCACTGAACAACACCATGCCGCACTGAACAACACCATGCCGCACTGAACAACACCATGCCGCACTGAACAACACCATGCCGCACTGAACAACACCATGCCGCACTGAACAACACCATGCCGCACTGAACAACATTATGCCGCACTGAACAACACCATGCCGCACTGAACAACACCATCCCGCACTGAACAACACCATGCCGCATTGAACAACACCATGCCGCACTGAACAACACCATCCTGCACTGAACAACACCATCCCGCACTAAACAACACCATGCCGCACTGAACAACATTATGGCGCACTGGACAACATTATGCCGCACTGAACAACACCATGCCGCACTGAACAACACCATGCCGCACTGAACAACACCATGCCGCACTGAACAACATTATGCCGCACTGAACAACACCATGCCGCACTGAACAACACCATGCCGCACTGAACAACACGATCCCGCATTGAACAACACCATCCTGCACTGAACAACACCATGCCGCACTGAACAACACCATGCCGCACTGAACAACACCATTCCGCACTGAACAACACCATGCCGCACTGAACAACACCATCCTGCACTGAACAACACCATCCCGCACTGAACAACACCATGCCGCATTAAACAACACCATGCCGCACTGAACAACACCATCCTGCACTGAACAACACCATGCCGCACTGAACAACACCATGCCGCACTGAACAACACCATGCCGCACTGAACAACATTATGCCGCACTGAACAACATTATGCTGCACTAAACAACATTATGTCGCACTGAACAACACCATGCCGCACTGAACAACACCATGCTGCACTAAACAACATTATGCCGCACTGAACAACACGATCCCGCATTGAACAACACCATCCCGCAGTGAACAACACCATGCCGCATTGAACAACACCATGCCGCACTGAACAACACCATGCTGCACTGAACAACATTATGCTGCACTGAACAACACGATCCTGCATTGAACAACACCATGCCGCACTGAACAACACCATCCTGCACTGAACAACACCATGCCGCACTGAACAACACCATGCCGCACTGAACAACATTATGCCGCACTGAAAAACACCATGCCGCACTGAACAACACCATCCCGCACTGAACAACACCATGCCGCATTGAACAACACCATGCCGCACTGAACAACACCATGCTGCACTGAACAACATTATGCTGCACTGAACAACACGATCCTGCATTGAACAACACCATGCCGCACTGAACAACACCATCCTGCACTGAACAACACCATCCTGCACTGAACAACACCACCCCGCACTGAACAACACGATCCCGCATTGAACAACACCATCCCGCACTGAACAACACCATGCCGCACTGAACAACACCATTCCGCACTGAACAACACCATGCCGCACTGAACAACACCATGCCGCACTGAACAACACCATGCCGCACTGAACAACACCATGCCGCACTGAACAACATTATGCCGCACTGAACAACACCATGCCGCACTGAACAACACCATCCCGCACTGAACAACACCATGCTGCATTGAACAACACCATGCCGCACTGAACAACACCATCCTGTACTGAACAACACCATCCCGCACTAAACAACACCATGCCGCACTGAACAACATTATGGCGCACTGGACAACATTATGCCGCACTGAACAACACCATGCCGCACTGAACAACACCATGCCGCACTGAACAACACCATGCCGCACTGAACAACATTATGCCGCACTGAACAACACCATGCCGCACTGAACAACACCATGCCGCACTGAACAACACGATCCCGCATTGAACAACACCATCCTGCACTGAACAACACCATGCCGCACTGAACAACACCATGCCGCACTGAACAACACCATTCCGCACTGAACAACACCATGCCGCACTGAACAACACCATCCTGCACTGAACAACACCATCCCGCACTGAACAACACCATGCCGCATTGAACAACACCATGCCGCACTGAACAACACCATCCTGCACTGAACAACACCATGCCGCACTGAACAACACCATGCCGCACTGAACAACACCATGCCGCACTGAACATTATGCCGCACTGAACAACATTATGCCGCACTGAACAACATTATGTCGCACTGAACAACACCATGCCGCACTGAACAACACCATGCTGCACTGAACAACATTATGCCGCACTGAACAACACGATCCCGCATTGAACAACACCATCCCGCAGTGAACAACACCATGCCGCATTGAACAACACCATGCCGCACTGAACAACACCATGCTGCACTGAACAACATTATGCTGCACTGAACAACACGATCCTGCATTGAACAACACCATGCCGCACTGAACAACACCATCCTGCACTGAACAACACCTTTCCACACTGAACAACACCATGCCGCACTGAACAACATTATGCCGCACTGAACAACACCATGCCGCACTGAACAACACCATGCCGCACTGAACAACACCATGCCGCAATGAACAACACCATCCCGCACTGAACAACACCATGCCGCATTGAACAACACCATGCCGCACTGAACAACACCATCCCGCACTGAACAACACCACCCCGCACTGAACAACACGATCCCGCATTGAACAACACCATCCCGGACTGAACAACACCATGCCGCACTGAACAACACCATGCCGCACTGAACAACACCATTCCGCACTGAACAACACCATGCCGCACTGAACAACACCATGCCGCACTGAACAACACCATGCCGCACTGAACAACACCATGCCGCACTGAACAACATTATGCCGCACTGAACAACACCATGCCGCACTGAACAACACCATCCCGCACTGAACAACACCATGCCGCATTGAACAACACCATGCCGCACTGAACAACACCATCCTGCACTGAACAACACCATCCCGCACTGAACAACACCATGCCGCACTGAACAACATTATGGCGCACTGAACAACATTATGCCGCACTGAACAACACCATGCCGCACTGAACAACACCATGCCGCACTGAACAACACCATGCCGCACTGAACAACATTATGCCGCACTGAACAACATTATGCCGCACTGAACAACACCATGTCGCACTGAACAACACCATGCCGCACTGAACAACACCATGCCGCACTGAACAACACGACGTCGCACTGAACAACACGACGCCGCACAGAACAACACGACGCCGCACAGAATAACACAATACCGCACAGAACAACACAATACTGCACAAACAGTTTTAGATAATATTACGTCGCAGTCATGTGACGCGGACATGACGTCAATAGGCGGAACTCACGGCAAAATTATAATCCGTGGGCGTGGCTTGCAACAGGAAGTAGGAAAGCGGCAGTTCTGGCAAACAAGACACAGCGGTTAGTAACACGATGACTAACAAGGCAAATATTTTTGTTTTCAGCTTGCAACTTGACCGTCTAGAGCGTACAAGGTAATTACAACTGTTTTTTTTTAGCCCTGAAAAACGAGGGAGTGTGGCGTTTGGGAGGAATGTCGAACTCGGCGTCTGCTTCCAGCCACAGACGCCAAATTTCGACGATTATTTCGACTGGTCAACGGTTGTAAATTATTGCGTTGACTAAAAACTTTATTTAACTCTACTCTTAACTTTGCCGTTTCAGATATGCGGGTATTACACCGCGGAAATGACGTCAATAGGCTGAACTCTCGCCAAAATTCAAATCTGTGGGCGCAATGGCCTTGAGCGAGACACCGGATACAAACACGACGATTATCAACAGAAATATCTTTATTTTCTGCTTGCAAGTGGACCGTCTAGAGCGTACACGGTAAGTACAACTCATTGTGTTTAAAAAGATTTACGTTTGTGTAGTTTGCGTTGCGTTGTATCTGTGAATGTTGGTTGAGGCTAAATGTTAATGTTTAATTTCATTCCTTTAGGTTCCACGGTGTTTGTTGGCTGTATGTTTTCCACTGCAAGAAGAGGCTCGTATCATTGACCAGCAGGAGCTACAATGGTGAGTACCCCTTTCGTCTTCCATTTATGTTAAACACTTCCTATTTCATGTCTAACAGTACTCGATTTAACAAATAACCATAAATAAATACAGTGTGGGCAGTCACGTTAACATATGTGATTATCCTGCCTAATATGTTTATCACAAATATGTCACTAATCACTAATATGTTTATTTGTTTATCACAACACCTTTGGACCTTCAGCAATCGATTATTTACCTTCATCTACATAGAGACAGAACGATGGTGTCTTAAACATCTCATTCATTTCACCAAATAACTTCACGCAGGTGGATAACGGCCGTCTCGGTCACGCTATGTTGCGTGATGCAGTTTTGAAGAACCAAATGCATTTATTCAATGAATAAGTCAAGCTAGTTCTATGTTTATGATGTTGTAAGTTACGGTACCGATTGAAGTTGAGTTCGAAGCCAGTGGAAAACAGCGCTGCGTTTGTGCTCTCCAGGTACAAATGTTGTGATCTCTGACTGACGACCGGGCGAGACTCGAGTAAGAGATGTCCAAACGAGCTCCGGCAGGGCGGGCCAAGGCGGAGCGAACGGACGCCCTTCAGGCCGCCAATGACGAGCTGAGAACCAAACTGATGGACGTCCAGTTAGAACTTCAGCAGGAGAAGAACAAGGTGAAAACCTCAACAGACAGACACTGCCTGCCTCCCTGCCTGCCTCCCTGCCTGCCTCCCTGCCTGCCTCCCTCCCTCCCAGTTTTCCCGATGTAGATTAGACATGCGTGTGCCATGACTGTGTCAGCCTACATCAACAAATGCACCGAGGACGTCAGCACCACTAAGAATATCATCACCCGGGGCAACCAACGACCCTGGATGACTGAGGAGGTACGTCAAACGCTACGAGCGCGGAACTCTGCCTTCAAGTCTGGCGACAAGGAGACACTGAGGACAGCGAGAGCCAACTTGAACCGTGCCATCAGGATAGCGAAGCGAGACCGCAGTCGAAAATTTCAGGATCCTTTCCACGACGTCAAAAACATCAGGAGTATGTGGCAAGGCATACGGGCGATTACAGACTACAACTCACCCTCACCCCCCCCGGTGGGTGTAGTTGATGCTGACTTTCTAAATGGTCTAAATAACTTCTTTGGGAGGTTCGAGGCACTAAACGGCACTCCAGCAGTTAAAACTGTCCCCCATCAGGAAGAGGAGGTACTCTGCCTTGACTCCGCCGATGTGTTGAAGACCCTGAGGAGAGTCAACCCCTGTAAGGCCCCTGGCCCCGACAACATTCCTGGGCGTGCGTTCAGGGAATGTGCAAGTCATCTGGCTGGGGTCATCACAGACATTTTTAACACCTCGCTGGGCCAAGCCACAGTGCCGGCGTGCTTTAAGACTGCCTCCATCATTCCGGTGCCGAAGAAACCTCAAATCACCTCATTTAATGATTACCGGCCTGTTGCACTGACTCCGGTTATGATGAAGTGCTTCGAAAGGCTGCTTAAAGGTCACATCGTTTCCAGACTCCCCCTATTATTTGACCCGTTCCAGTTTGCCGACCGGCAAAACCGCTCCACTCAGGACGCCATCTCCTCCGTTCTTCACCTGAGCCTGGCTCACCTGGAGGAGAAGAACACCCATGTGCGGAGGCTGTTCCTGGACTTCAGCTCAGCGTTTAACACCATCATCCCACAGCATCTGGTAGGAAAATTGGAACACCTGGGCTTCAACACCCCCCTTCGCAACTGGCTGCTAGACTTCCTCACCAACAGACCTCAGTCAGTCCGGGTCGGACAGAACACCTCTGATGTCATCACCCTCAGCACAGGCTCCCTTCAGGGCTGCGTCCTGAGCCCCCTGCTGTGCACCCTGATGACACACGACTGCGTCCTCAGGTTCACCACCAATCACATCGTGAAGTCAGCAGACGACACAACGGTGGTGGGGCTCATCAGAGACAACAACGACCTGGACTACAGAGAGGAGGTGGAGCAGCTGGTGGGCTGGTGCAGAGAAAACAGCCTGATCCTGAATGAGGAGAAGATGAAGGAGATCATCGTCGACTTCAGGAACAAACAGCCTCACCACGCTCCACTGATCATCAACAGCTCAGCTGTGGAGGTGGTCAGCACCACCAAATTCCTGGGGGTCCACATCACAGAAGACCTCACCTGGACTATGAACACTACGGCACTGGTCAAGAGGGCACAGAAGCGCTTGTACTTCCTGCGGAGGATGAGGAGAGCCCACCTGCCCCCACCCATCATGAGGACGTTCTACAGGAGCACCATAGAGAGCATTCTGACAAGCTGTCTCTCTGTGTGGTGTGGAGGCTGCACCGCCTCCGATTGGAAGAACGTGAGGAGAGTGGTGAGGACAGCAGAGAGGATCATAGGGGCTCCTCTTCCCTCCATTCAGGACATTTCATCTCAGCGCTGCATGTCCCGTGCCCGTAACATCATCAATGACCCATCACACCCCCACCATGGACTGTTCTCCCTGCTGCCCTCTGGGAAGAAGTTTGCAGCATCCGCTGCAGGTCCACCAGGTTCTGCAACAGCTTTTTCCCTGCTGTCATCAGACTGTTGAACACTAGAACTGTTGAGCTCTAAACTGAACTCTGCATCACACATTCACAGAACTGTACTTTATGACACTACGGACCTCTATCTTGCACTATCTCGCACTACCAACTTTACTGAACTTGTATAAACCCTTTAAATAGAAGTTTAATACATGGTTTAGCATTCCTCTGCACACTCTTGAATACTGTTTTGCCTACTTGCACTATTGCATAATTATCACTGCTGCACTTTATACTTATTTTTAATATATATATATATATATATATATATATATAGTATATATGTATATATATATTTTCATAGGATATGTTACTTCTATTCAACTGCAATATCACTACTTTGTTGTAAGACGTATGCAACGGAATTTCGTTTTGTATGCACCATGTGCAGACAAGATGACAATAAAGTTTGTCTAAGTCTAAGTCATGTCAGGTCAGCTGTCTGGAGAGAGAGAGAAGTCAGGACCTGCGGGCGGAGCACCACCGTGCCACCGCCGCCATGACGGAACTCAAAAGCAAACTCCATGAGGAGAAGCAGAAAGAGTTAGCCATTACCAGGGAGACATTACTGCGGCAGCATGAAATGGAGCTGATGAGAGTGATCAAAATCAAAGATGGAGAGATCCAGCGACTGAATGCCTTTGTCCTCAGCCTGAGGGACGGCTCCATGGACAAGGTGATCCGCTCTATCCGTGTCTGACTATCCGCACGCCACGTCGGGCTTCGATGCGGCCGCTACCGTATTGTGTAGCTTGTCCCCAGTAAGCGTCGCGGCGCTCCGTTGCGGTCTCAACGGCCCGGTGTGGCGCAATGTCTGCTCAGGTGAGGAGGGGGGGGCGCTTTGCTGGCGGAGGTGGAGGAGACGCGGCGGTGTCGGGAGACCGAGCGGTGTCGCCTCCACCAGGAGCGCGGAAGAAGCCCTGGCAGCGGCCCAGCAGGCCTGGCAGTCCCGAGCGGCCGAGCTCCGATCGGCTCATCACCAGCATCGGGAGGAGCTGAGCCGAACCAAGAGAGACTGCGAGAGGGAGATCCGCCGACTGGTAGGACTGATCAGATGCGCGGTGCGTGGCTATGTTCCCAATTTCGTTGTATACCTGCAGTGCAATGACACCTAAGGCATTCTATTCTATTCTATTTCACAAGAAGAAAATGTCCGGTTGCTCGCTTCGCTTTTGTCACAGCAAAGGTGTTCTAGTCGATTCAAGAAAAAAATTGGCCGGTTGCTCTCTTTGTTTTTGTCACAATTCTGGCAAATGAGTTTGCCCGCCTGCCTGAGCGCTCCCCGTTTGTACATCCAGACGGATGAGATCAAGCTGAAAGACAGAGCGGTTAGTGTTTTGGATGAAGCCCTGGGGCCGGCCACGTCCACCGCCTTCAGCTGCAGACTCAGGCTGCCGAGCAGCAGATCGCTGCCCTGAGGGATTCCCAAAGGGCGGGCCTAAACTACCCTGGAAGTGGGGTCAACGCCGCTACTAGCAATCCTCTTCATTGCGTAAGCCACCTCATCACACACTTGCAGTACGCATGACTTAGTTCGTTGCTGGAGGAAGGTAGCACAAAAACAGTTTTGAACTTTGAACGAGTGCTTGTGTGTGTGTGTTGCGGGGCGTTTTCAGTCTCAGGAGGATCGGGACACGCGACGGTTTCATCTGAAAATCGCTGAGCTCAGCGCAGTCATCAGGAAACTGGAGGATCGAAACGCCCTGCTTTCTGAAGAGCGCAATGAACTGATAATTTATTGACGGCACGCTTGAAGGTTTGCGCTACGTTTGATGCGCGCCATCCAGCGAGGCACCCATTGCGCTTGCTTATTAGTTGAGCGGCGCGGCGAGTCGGTTGCCTGGTAGATGTCTTTTATTGGGAGCCAAAGCCACGATTCCGTTCAAACCGATGCAAAAGGAATGGATACGTTCTGGCCCGCGTGTTGTGCGTCTTTCACATCCCGCACTTCATGCTTGCAGCTAAAGCGACTGAGAGAAACAGAAAGCCAGTTTCTGCCACTCCTGTACAAAAACAAACACCTGAGCAGGAAGAATGAAGAACTCTCGCTGGTGCTGTGTCGCCTTGAAAACAAAGTGCGCTTTGTCACCCAGGAGAACGAGGAGATGGCAAGCTTGGTAAGTCGACGCGGACAACGGCGGCGTGCCAACAGAGTCCACTGCATTTGTGTTCCACAGAGAAGGCCTAGTTCGCTCAATGACCTGGACCGCGGTTGCGGCCAGCAGGACGGTGAAATGGAGTTCCTTCAAGTTGTGGAGCAGCGGCACATCATCGACGACTTGTCCAAGGTCTTCAGGCAGGCGACTCGGTGCACGTACGGCAGCGCCGCGCTCGCTCGCTGTCGCCAGGAAACCTTTTCCGTCCAAAGCTTGGCCGGCGGCCGCCATCCAAAAAATTGGCCCCTTAAATTCCGACCTTTCAAGCAGGAGCATTGTGCGCACGCGTTTGAACACGCTTTAGACTTGTTTTGCCGTTTTCAGCAGCTCAAAGCTCCCGTTTTGTCAGCGCCTTTGCCACTCGCTGTGCGCTGAAAACGACGGACTTGCCCGGCTGCTCAGCCCGTCAACCATGAGCCGCGAGCGCGACGTCATTGTCCGTAGGCAGCTAGTGGCAAAATGCACCCTGTTAGAGTTGCGCTCGCTCCAACTTATTTTGCAAGAACCACACGGGAGACAAGTAAGTTCTTTTGGACACCTGCAGGTGGAGAGTCCATCCGTTGTACGAATGAAGTCTGACTCTCGGCTCCTGCACGAGCATTTTAATTAAGAGAAACAGGGTGGGTGTAAGAGTGGATTGAATAGAGGAAGCCCTTGACCTCTAGTCAAAACATAGCAAGGGGTGTTTTACGACTTTGTGTAGGAAGGGATAAACGATAGGGATAAATAAGGGATAAATAATATTATTTATTACAGGTCGCAGTCAAAGTCAAAGCAACACAATGATACGATAAAGATAATCTGGAAAACCCTGACACACCCTGTAGTTGTCACTTTTGGAAAAGACGAGCGTCCCTCCAATCATCGCCGGTGACGTGTTTTTCAGGCTCTGGAGACAGGAGCTCATGTCAGAAATGTCATTGTGAGTCGCGTTTGTTTCTGCGCCGGAGCCGTTCGTTCCCTTTGCATCCAAAGAATCTCAAAGGCGGATTATTTGTGTCGACAGGAGAGAGATTTGCTGCTACGATACCGACGTCGAGAATCTCTGAGGAGGAACAAAGCGTGAGGTCCTGCAAGGTGAGTCTGTTTGTTTGCGGCTGCTTGGTGTTGCGCAAGATGAAATGGCCTTTTTCTCGCTATCGTTCCTCTCGTCGATTCATCGTGAGGTGTCGCTTCAGTTTGTTCAGAGAGATGTTTGCTTCCGCGCCCGCAGGTCATCGAAACATTTTACGGCTACGACGAAGACGTGTTGGTGGACTCGGACGGATCGTCCTTGTCTTTTCACACCGACAGAACCCCCGACACGGAACCCGAAGAGGTAGCCCGCCATTTCTGCCAGCGTATTGTCACCAAACATTCCTCTTCAGCCTGGAATCGGACTCGTCTTTGCGTCGCGGGTGCTTTGTCGCCGGTCTGACTGATTCTGGTACTAGTGCTGTGTTGCATTGGTGTGTGCATGAAGAGGCGGAGCTTCGCTACCGCCAGCTGACGCAAGAATATCAAGCGCTGCAACGAGCCTACGCTCTGCTAGCCCAGACCAGCGAAGGGGACTACGACGCCGAGAAGGAGATCAAGGTGGCGCCCCTTCCCGCAACCCCCGGCCGGGTCGCAGCCTCCCCGTTCTCACCCAGCCTCGGGTGTTCTCTGGTCTGAAAGGAGGAGGAGGAGCCTCCCTCCTCCTCCTTTCAGACCAGAGAAAAGCTGATGGTAGAAATGGGTCACTATCAAAGCAGAGTAGCAGATCTGGAGTCAGCGCTGAAGCAACAAGGACAGGTAAGCTCATCAATGAGCACACCTTTTTCTCAGACAAAATAGCTACATTCTTCAGTCACTCATCCATCTGGCATTACTGGACCAACCCCCCCCCCGAACGTGGCTGGGAAAATGCGGAGAAAAGCAAATGTCATTTTCCAGTCAACCAAAGAATTTGTGGATGAAAATGACACAACATTCCAAAGCTGTCCACGCGTTTGTCTCTTCTAGAATGTCAAGTGGGTGGAGGAGAAGCAGCTGCTGCGTCAGAGCAATCAGCAGTTGGCCGAAAAGGTGACGGAAAGAAAGGCGCTGGGCGGAGTCGCTTGGCGTCACACCTGTCGGGAAGCCCCGCAGATGAGGTCTGACTGTCTTTTCAGGTCAGGCGGATGGAGGCGGAAGAAGCGCGTCTGAAAGAGCACATCCAGGATATCCGAGACCAAAACGAACTGCTTGAGTTCCGCATCCTGGAGCTGGAGGTGGGAAGACTCGCACAAGCGTGTTGAGGCCAGAGATGTGACGGACGGACGGACGGACGGACGGACGGATGCATGCCTCTGCCTTTCAGGAGAGGGAGTGGCGCTCCCCCGTCTTGAAGTTTCTGCAAGTCCGTTTCCCAGACGGCCTCAGCCCTTTGCAGATCTACTGCGAGGCCGAGGGCGTGAGCGTACGTAAGGCGTCCCTCGCAACCCTAACCTTAACCCGAGGTCCCAGAACACCTTACATTGCTCCTTGCGCCTTTCCCCCGGACATCGTCATCAGTGATCTGATGAAGAAGCTGGACATCCTGGGCTATAACGCCGTAAGTGTATGTCGAACTCCTTATGTTCGCACTCCACGAGACTCGGCGGCTCAAATGTGACTTTTGGAAGGCTTTGCGCCGAAAGAAGCTTGTTGACGCTGTGCCTTTGGGCTCTTGCAGAATCTCACCAACGAGGAGCAGGTGGTCGTGATTCACGCCAGGACCCTTCTCACCCTAGCCGAGAAGGTAACGCGCACGTCCACGCACGCTCTCGCATTCTGCTTATGTGACAGCAGCCTTTCCTCAGTGGTTAGAATACATCAAAGTGACCAAGTCAGCACTTCAACAGAAGATGTTGGACATTGAAAGTGAGAAGGTAGACAGACACGCGACATCAGCCAAGGGGAACTCCGGCAATGTGCCCCAACAATTCTGACCTTGAGCTGTGCTAGGATATGTTCTGCAAGCAGAAGGGCTACCTGGATGAAGAGTTGGACTTCAGGAAGTGTTCCATGGACCAGGCTCATAAGGTAAGCCGCCCTCAAATCTCCCGCCGGACCACTGATGGACGAGGATTGCGGCCCAGAGGATCCTGGAGCTGGAGGCCATGTTGTACGAGGCGCTACCGCAGCGGGACTGCCCCGCCACGGACGGCGAAAAAGCCAGCCACGCTGGCGTGAATGACGTGCTGACGGCGGATCAGAGAGAAGAGCTTAGGAGCGCCGTGGACCAATGGAAGCGAGCCCTGATGTGCGAGTTGAGGGAGCGCGACGCTTGCATCCTCCAAGAGAGAATGGATCTGCTGCACAGCGCGCAACAGGTAAGGGCCCAAAGCCAGCCCGGCACTTACTTGCACGCTTACTGGCTTTTGAATGCCACTTTCCATTTGTCCGTCCTAGAGGAACAAAGAGCTGAAAGAATTCATCGAAGCTCAGAAGAGACAAATCAAACAATTGGAGGAGAAGTTTCTGTTTCTCTTTCTATTCTTCTCCTTGGCCTTCATTCTGTGGCCCTAACACCAGCTGGTGAGTGAGCTCCAGCGGCACCGCACTCGACACCTCCGATACACTGCCAGCCGGTCTCAGACGTTGGCAGACGCTCCGATGCCAACGTATACCCCCCGCCACGGTGACAGAGGCACCGCGTCACACCGGCGCTCATCCAATCAGAAGGCAGGAAAAGCAAATTCACATGCAGGGCACTTTTGAACCAGAAGAGAGCGCCACAAAAAACGGTTGTTGCCCCAAACGCGCACTAAAAAGGGTCAGAATAACAAGAGTCCCACTGGCCAGCCGGGGCCACCCGTCCAGCTGTTTCTTCAGGGGGGAAAAAAATTGGAGTCACCGGTGAGTACATTTTGCATTTAGCTCTGCTTTTCTGCTTCTGTCTTCAAGTGTGTGGCATCCTGCGATCAAAGATTCAGCCAACCCCAAAGCGGTTGACCTCAACGTCCCACCACCATGCCTACCAGAGCAGGATACGTGATGCTTTGGACATCCTTCCGTCTCAGATGCCCAAAAGTACTCTTTGCCACATCTGCGGCAATACGGTGTCTTTTCAAAGGTGCAAATAAATCCAGCGTGGGCGGAACACGCACGTCTTCGTTTTTTCCCGCTTTGTTTGTGTGACAGCTGTTGTGAAAATTTTATACAAATAAAGTTGTATAGTACAGGTTTGGCCAAGCCGCAACTCCCGAACCGCATGCGGCTCTTTTATGTTCATATCAACATTTGTGTGTGTGTGTGTGTGGGGGGGGGGGGGGGGGGGTTGTGCGTGTTGGCTTCACTTGAGTTCAATTTGGTATTTTGGTCAAAAGCGCATGTGGTGAAATTCCACAAAGTAGGATGGGCAAACACATTTCTTTAAACTATGAGTGTCAATTGGGCTCTCGAAATGGCAGGGAAAAGATGCACAGCAAAACGAAAATACGTAGATGAACACAGGACGTTTTAATCAGAGTGGGAAAGTTTCTATTTTTTGTTGAACGTGATGGCAAACCATTCTGCCTGATATGTCAGACCTCAGCGCATTTCAAAGATTCAAATCTTCAGCGCCATGCACTTCAGCTCACTCCATGCTAACATTGATCAGGCGTCGAACCCGCATCATCATGCTTAAGAGGTGGCCATGATAACCAGTGCGCCATTATGTCAACGCATAATAACTAAGTCTACTGGTCAAAACAGCGGTTACTATATGACGTCGCTACGTCGTGGTCACGTGACGCAGACAAGGCGTCAATGGACGTGGGCAGAGTTAACTTGTTTAAAAGGGAGTAGGCAGAAGAAATATTTAATTTATTTAAATCTATTTTGAGTGCACACCATTATGCCAATGCATAACAACTGTAAATCTACTAAACAAAACAGCGGTTGCTATATGACATCTGCCACGTCGTGGTCACGTGACATACGTGACGTCGATGGGCGTAACTTTCGCCGGAATTCAAATCCGCGGGGAGAGTTAACTTGTTTAAAAGAGAGTGGGCAGAAGAATTATTTAATTTATTTAAATCTATTTGGTGTGTGCGCCATTATGTCAATGCATAACAACTGTAAGTCTACTAAACAAAACAGCGGTTGCTATATGACGTCTGCCACGTCGTGGTCACGTGACGCGGACGTGACGTCGACGCCTACTTTACATCCCACCGATCACAGGACCCCTCGGCTGCATAACCGTGCCCCCTTCCCAACCAATCGGATTTGCTATACGCGAAAACGACGCCAATGGAAAGAGCTTCCGCCCAAATTTAAATCCGTGGGCGTGGCTCGCAGCAGGAAGTAGGAAAATGGCGGCGATGTTGACAAAGACACAGCGGATGGTAACATACGACTAACAAGAGAAATATTTTTATTTTCTGCTTGCAACTGGACCGTCCAGAGCGTACACGGTAAGTACAACTCATCGTTTTTAAAAAGAAGTACTTTTGTTGCCCTGAAAAGCGAGTGAGCGTGGCGTTTGTGGGGGACGTCGAATTTCGACGATTCTTTCTGGTCAACGGTTGTAAATGATTGTGTTGATTAAAAAAGAAAACTTGATGTAACTCTACTTTTAACTGCCGTTTCAGATAGATTTGGAATTGCATCACATCCAATTTTGCCTAGAGCGTACACGGTAAGTAACACTCATTGTGTTTAAGGAGATTTACGTTTGTAATAGCAGAAGTGTAGCCGCGTTGCGTTGTACGTGTGAAAATTGGTCGAGGCGAAATGTTAATGTTTAATTTCATTCCTTTAGGTTCCACGGTGTTTGTTGGCTGCAAGTTTTCCACTGCAAGAAGAGGCTCGTATCATTGACCAGGAGCGAGCTACAATGGTGAGTAGCCATAACATTTATGTTAAACACTTCCTATTTCATGTCTAACAGTACTTGATTTAACAAATAACCATAAATAAATACAGTGTGGGCACTGAAGTTAACATATGTGATTATACTGCCTAATCTGTCACGGAGTAGATTGTTGCAAAGTAATATAAGATCCAAAGTTGTAATTCAGAATAGTTTTCAAAAGAAGGCCATTAGAATTATATACAAGTCTGATTACCCTGAACAAGCTATTAATTAAATCACAAATTCTTCAATTCAAAGATTTGGTAGATTATCAGACAAATAATGTCTAACAGTAATTGATTTAACACATCACGATAAGTAGATTGAGTGTGGGCACTCTCAAGTTAACATATGTGATTATACTGCCTAATCTGTTACAGAGTATGTTGTTGCCAAGTAATGTAGAATAGATCCAAAGTAGTAATCCAGAATAGTTTTGAAGAGGCCATTAGAATGATAAACAAATCTGATTACCTTGAACATAATAACAAGCTAAGTGTTTAATATGTCCTATGAAGTCAAAATTGGGCACCATCATGTGGTGAAATTTGGAATTGCATCACATCCAATTTTGCCTGGGAACAAACAGATTACATAAATCTTAGTTTTGAATAAGCCACTCCTTCTCAAACAAGTAAACTCTGCCCATTTTGCGCAGTAGATGTTCTGTTAATATCTAGTATTTATACAAAGTCATAATTTAAATTGCTTTCAACCTTCATTCATCGGTTCAACCAACATTACTCGCTCTTATTACCAACTTGTATTGATTTAACTAAGCGTTTAATACTTCCTATCAGGTCTCAAATCGAGATTTGGCAAAATACAATTTCAGCAAATCCAATTTTGCCAGGGAACAAAAATAGATTAAATAAACTAAATAAGTCCTCTTCCCATTAAATAAATCAGAAAAGTCTGTCTTGTAACCAGTCCTCTTCAAACAAGTAAAGTCTGCCCATTTTGTGCCGTAGATTTTGTGTCTATGCCTAGTATTTAAACAAAATCATAATTTAAACGACTTCTTTCCTTCATTCACTTTGGAAATTTGGAATTGCAGCAAATCGAATTTTGGCAGGGAACAAAAATAGATCAATTAAACTAAATAAGTCTTCTTCCCATTAAATAAATTAAAAAAGTCTGTCTTGTAACCAGTCCTTTTCAAACAAGTAAAGTCTGCCCATTTTGTGCCGTCGATTTTGTGTTAATGCCTAGTATTTATACAAAATCATAATTTAAAGGACTTCATTCCTTCATTCACTTTGGAAATTTGGAATTGCAGCACATCAAATTTTGCCTGGGAAGAAAAGTAGATTAAATAAATTTAATAAGTCTTACTACTTCCCATTAAATAAATTAAATACGTCTTACTTGTTCCCACTCCTTTTCAAAACAGTAGTTTAAAACGAGGGCCCTTCACTCAATCTTTAACCTCAACCCCGCACGTTGTGTTGTATCTGTGAATGTTGGTTGTGGCCAAATGATAGTTTTCTTTCATTCGTTTAGGTTCCAAGTAAACTTGATGTAACTCTACTTTTAACTGCCGTTTCAGATAAGCGGGTATTACGTCGCAGTCATGTGCCGTGGATATGACGTAATTGCCCGAACCTCCGCCAAAATTCAAATCTGTTGGCGCGATGGCCGTGAGCCACTGAGCAGCGACGATTATCAACAGAAATATCTTTATTTTCTGCTTGCAACTTGACCGTCTAGAGCGTACACGGTAAGTAACACTCATTGTGTTTAAGGAGATTTACGTTTGTAATAGCAGAAGTGTAGCCGCGTTGCGTTGTACGTGTGAAAATTGGTCGAGGCGAAATGTTAATGTTTAATTTCATTCCTTTAGGTTCCACGGTGTTTGTTGGCTGCAAGTTTTCCACTGCAAGAAGAGGCTCGTATCATTGACCAGGAGCGAGCTACAATGGTGAGTAGCCATAACATTTATGTTAAACACTTCCTATTTCATGTCTAACAGTACTTGATTTAACAAATAACCATAAATAAATACAGTGTGGGCACTGAAGTTAACATATGTGATTATACTGCCTAATCTGTCACGGAGTAGATTGTTGCAAAGTAATATAAGATCCAAAGTTGTAATTCAGAATAGTTTTCAAAAGAAGGCCATTAGAATTATATACAAGTCTGATTACCCTTAACATAACAACAAGCTATTAATTAAATCACAAATTCTTCAATTCAAAGATTTGGTAGATTATCAGACAAATAATGTCTAACAGTAATTGATTTAACACATCACGATAAGTAGATTGAGTGTGGGCACTCTCAAGTTAACAGATATGATTATACTGCCTAATCTGTTACAGAGTATGTTGTTGCCAAGTAATGTAGAATAGATCCAAAGTAGTAATCCAGAATAGTTTTGAAGAGGCCATTAGAATAATAAACAAATCTGATTACCTTGAACATAATAACAAGCTAAGTGTTTAATATGTCCTATGAAGTCAAAATTGGGCACCATCATGTGGTGAAATTTGGAATTGCATCACATCCAATTTTGCCTGGGAACAAACAGATTAAATAAATCTTAGTTTTGAATAAGCCACTCCTTCTCAAACAAGTAAACTCTGCCCATTTCGCGCAGTAGATGTTCTGTTAATATCTAGTATTTATACAAAGTCATAATTTAAATTGCTTTCAACCTTCATTCATCGGTTCAACCAACATTACTCGCTCTTATTACCAACTTGTATTGATTTAACTAAGCGTTTAATACTTCCTATCAGGTCTCAAGGCAAGATTTGGCAAAATACAATTTCAGCAAATCCAATTTTGCCAGGGAACAAAAATAGATTAAATAAACTAAATAAGTCTTCTTCCCATTAAATAAATCAGAAAAGTCTGTCTTGTAACCAGTCCTCTTCAAACAAGTAAAGTCTGCCCATTTTGTGCCGTAGATTTTGTGTCTATGCCTAGTATTTAAACAAAATCATAATTTAAACGACTTCTTTCCTTCATTCACTTTGGAAATTTGGAATTGCAGCAAATCGAATTTTGCCAGGGAACAAAAATAGATCAATTAAACTAAATAAGTCTTCTTCCCATTAAATAAATTAAAAAAGTCTGTCTTGTAACAGGTCCTTTTCAAATAAGTAAAGTCTGCCCATTTTGTGCCGTCGATTTTGTGTTAATGCCTAGTATTTATACAAAATCATAATTTAAAGGACTTCATTCCTTCATTCACTTTGGAAATTTGGAATTGCAGCACATCAAATTTTGCCTGGGAAGAAAAGTAGATTAAATACATTTAATAAGTCTTACTACTTCCCATTAAATAAATTAAATACGTCTTACTTGTTCCCACTCCTTTTCAAAAAAGTAGTTTAAAACGAGGTCCCTTCACTCAACCTTTAACCCTATTTATTCACCTTCTAGGCTAAGTGTTAAAGGCTAAGTGTTAAAGGCTAAGTGTTAAAGGCTAAGTGTTAGAGGCTAAGTGCCAGAGGCTAGGCGCCAGAGGCGAGTTTTTGTGGGCTGAAGTTTTAGTGGGGTTAGTGTGAATACAATCCAAAAGAATACAACAGAATACAATACAATAGAATATAATACATAGATTAAATTCAATAGCTCTTACTACTTCCCATTAAATAAATTAAATACGTCTTACTTGTTCCCAATCCTTTTCAAAAACGTAGTTTAAAACGAGGGCCCTTCACTCAACCTTTAACCTCAACCCCGCACGTCACATTGTGTTGTATCTGTGAATGTTGGTTGTGGCCAAATGATAGTTTTCTTTCATTCGTTTAGGTTCCACGGTGTTTGTTGGCTATGTTTTCCACTGTCAGAAGGATGAAAATACAAAGTACAACGCTTGGACGTGGGCGAAGGCGTCACCGGTGAGTCCTTCCTTCCTATTTATTTACCTTCTAGATGCTAGAGGCTAAGTGTTAGAGGCTAAGTGTTAGAGGCTAAGTGTTAAACACAATACGAACAACACAACGATACTGCACTGAACAACACGATACCGCACTGAGAAACACGATACCGCACTGAACAACACGATACCGCACTGAACAACACCATGCCGCACTGAACACCATGCCACACTGAACAACACCATCCCGCACTGAACAACACCATGCCGCACTAAACAACACCATGCCGCACTGAACAACACCATGCCTCACTGAACGACACCATGCCGCACTGAAAGACACCATGCCGCACTGAACGACACCATGCCGCACTGAAAGACACCATCCCGCACTGAACACCATGCCGCACTGAACAACACCATCCTGCACTGAACAACACCATCCCGCACTGAACAACACCATGCCGCACTGAACAACATTATGCCGCACTGAACATTATGCCGCACTGAACAACACCATGCCGCACTGAACAACACCATGCCGCACTGAACAACATTATGCCGCACTGAACAACACCATGCCGCACTGAACAACACCATGCCGCACTGAACAACACCATGCCGCACTGAACAACATTATGCCGCACTGAACAACACCATGCCGCACTGAACAACACCATCCCGCACTGAACAACACCATGCCGCACTGAACAACATTATGCCGCACTGAACAACATTATGCCGCACTGAACAACACCATGCCGCACTGAACAACACCATGCCGCACTGAACAACACCATGCCGCACTGAACAACATTATAACGCACTGAACAACACCATCCCGCACTGAACAACACCATGCCGCACTAAACAACATTATGCCGCACTGAACAACATTATGCCGAAATGAACAACACCATGCCGCACTGAACAACACCATGCCGCACTGAACAACACCATCCCGCACTGAACAACACCATCCCGCACTGAACAACACCATGCCGCACTGAACAACACCATGCCGCACTGAACAACACCATGCCGCAATGAACAACACCATCCCGCAATGAACAACACCATCCCGCACTGAACAACATTATGCCGCACTGAACAACATTATGCCGCACTGAACAACATTATGCCGCACTGAACAACACCATGCCGCACTGAACAACACCATGCCGCACTGAACAACATTATGCCGCACTGAACAACATTATGCCGCACTGAACAACATTATGCCGCACTGAACAACATTATGCCGCACTGAACAACACCATGCCGCACTGAACAACACCATGCCGCACTGAACAACACCATGCCGCACTGAACAACACCATGCCGCACTGAACAACACGATCCCGCATTGAACAACACCATGCCGCACTGAACAACACCATCCTGCACTGAACAACACGATGCCGCACTGAACAACACCATGCCGCACTGAACAACATTATGGCGCACTGAACAACATTATGCCGCACTGAACAACACCATGCCGCACTGAACAACACCATGCCGCACTGAACAACACCATGCCGCAATAAACAACACCATCCCGCACTGAACAACACCATGCCGCACTGAGCAACACCATGCCGCACTGAACAACACCATCCCGTACTGAACAACACCATGCCGCACTGAACAACACCATTCCGCACTGAACAACACCATGCCGCACTGAACAACACCATGCCGCAATGAACAACACCATCCCGCAATGAACAACACCATCCCGCACTGAACAACATTATGCCGCACTGAACAACATTATGCCGCACTGAACAACATTATGCCGCACTGAACAACACCATGCCGCACTGAACAACACCATGCCGCACTGAACAACATTATGCCGCACTGAACAACATTATGCCGCACTGAACAACATTATGCCGCACTGAACAACATTATGCCGCACTGAACAACACCATGCCGCACTGAACAACACCATGCCGCACTGAACAACACCATGCCGCACTGAACAACACCATGCCGCACTGAACAACACGATCCCGCATTGAACAACACCATGCCGCACTGAACAACACCATCCTGCACTGAACAACACCATGCCGCACTGAACAACACCATGCCGCACTGAACAACATTATGGCGCACTGAACAACATTATGCCGCACTGAACAACACCATGCCGCACTGAACAACACCATGCCGCACTGAACAACACCATGCCGCAATAAACAACACCATCCCGCACTGAACAACACCATGCCGCACTGAGCAACACCATGCCGCACTGAACAACACCATCCCGTACTGAACAACACCATGCCGCACTGAACAACACCATTCCGCACTGAACAACACCATGCCGCACTGAACAACATTACGCTGCACTGAACAACACCATGCCGCACTGAACAACATTATAACGCACTGAACAACACCATCCCGCACTGAACAACACCAAGCCGCACTAAACAACATTATGCCGCACTGAACAACACCATGCCGCACTGAACAACACCATCCTGCACTGAACAACACCATTCCGCATTGAACACCATGCCGCACTGAACAACACCATCCCGCACTGAACAACACCATCCCGCACTGAACAACACCATGCCGCACTGAACAACATTATGCCGCACTGAACAACATTATGCCGCACTGAACAACACCATGCCGCACTGAACAACACCATGCCGCACTGAACAACACCATGCCGCACTGAACAACATTATAACGCACTGAACAACACCATCCCGCACTGAACAACACCATGCCGCGCTAAACAACATTATGCCGCACTGAACAACATTATGCCGAAATGAACAACACCATGCCGCACTGAACAACACCATGCCGCACTGAACAACACCATCCTGCACTGAACAACACCATCCCGCACTGAACAACACCATGCCGCACTGAACAACACCATGCCGCACTGAACAACACCATGCCGCACTGAACAACACCATGCCGCACTGAACAACACCATGCCGCACTGAACAACACCATGCCGCACTGAACAACATTATGCCGCACTGAACAACATTATGTCGCACTGAACAACACCATGCCGCACTGAACAACACCATGCCGCACTGAACAACACCATGCCGCACTGAACAACACCATGCCGCACTGAACAACACCATGCCGCACTGAACAACACCATGCCGCACTGAACAACACCATGCCGCACTGAACAACATTATGCCGCACTGAACAACACTATGTCGCACTGAACAACACCATGCCGCACTGAACAACACCATGCCGCACTGAACAACATTATGCCGCACTGAAAAACACCATGCCGCACTGAACAACACCATCCCGCGCTGAACAACACCATGCCGCATTGAACAACACCATGCCGCACTGAACAACACCATGCTGCACTGAACAACATTATGCTGCACTGAACAACACGATCCTGCATTGAACAACACCATGCCGCACTGAACAACACCATCCTGCACTGAACAACACCATCCTGCACTGAACAACACCACCCCGCACTGAACAACACGATCCCGCATTGAACAACACCATCCCGCACTGAACAACACCATGCCGCACTGAACAACACCATTCCGCACTGAACAACACCATGCCGCACTGAACAACACCATGCCGCACTGAACAACACCATGCCGCACTGAACAACACCATGCCGCACTGAACAACACCATGCCGCACTGAACAACACCATGCCGCACTGAACAACATTATGCCGCACTGAACAACACCATGCCGCACTGAACAACACCATCCCGCACTGAACAACACCATGCCGCATTGAACAACACCATGCCGCACTGAACAACACCATCCTGCACTGAACAACACCATCCCGCACTAAACAACACCATGCCGCACTGAACAACATTATGGCGCACTGGACAACATTATGCCGCACTGAACAACACCATGCCGCACTGAACAACACCATGCCGCACTGAACAACACCATGCCGCACTGAACAACACCATGCCGCACTGAACAACATTATGCCGCACTGAACAACACCATGCCGCACTGAACAACACCATGCCGCACTGAACAACACGATCCCGCATTGAACAACACCATCCTGCACTGAACAACACCATGCCGCACTGAACAACACCATGCCGCACTGAACAACACCATTCCGCACTGAACAACACCATGCCGCACTGAACAACACCATCCTGCACTGAACAACACCATCCCGCACTGAACAACACCATGCCGCATTAAACAACACCATGCCGCACTGAACAACACCATCCTGCACTGAACAACACCATGCCGCACTGAACAACACCATGCCGCACTGAACAACACCATGCCGCACTGAACAACATTATGCCGCACTGAACAACATTATGCTGCACTAAACAACATTATGTCGCACTGAACAACACCATGCCGCACTGAACAACACCATGCTGCACTAAACAACATTATGCCGCACTGAACAACACGATCCCGCATTGAACAACACCATCCCGCAGTGAACAACACCATGCCGCATTGAACAACACCATGCCGCACTGAACAACACCATGCTGCACTGAACAACATTATGCTGCACTGAACAACACGATCCTGCATTGAACAACACCATGCCGCACTGAACAACACCATCCTGCACTGAACAACACCATGCCGCACTGAACAACACCATGCCGCACTGAACAACATTATGCCGCACTGAAAAACACCATGCCGCACTGAACAACACCATCCCGCACTGAACAACACCATGCCGCATTGAACAACACCATGCCGCACTGAACAACACCATGCTGCACTGAACAACATTATGCTGCACTGAACAACACGATCCTGCATTGAACAACACCATGCCGCACTGAACAACACCATCCTGCACTGAACAACACCATCCTGCACTGAACAACACCACCCCGCACTGAACAACACGATCCCGCATTGAACAACACCATCCCGCACTGAACAACACCATGCCGCACTGAACAACACCATTCCGCACTGAACAACACCATGCCGCACTGAACAACACCATGCCGCACTGAACAACACCATGCCGCACTGAACAACACCATGCCGCACTGAACAACATTATGCCGCACTGAACAACACCATGCCGCACTGAACAACACCATCCCGCACTGAACAACACCATGCTGCATTGAACAACACCATGCCGCACTGAACAACACCATCCTGTACTGAACAACACCATCCCGCACTAAACAACACCATGCCGCACTGAACAACATTATGGCGCACTGGACAACATTATGCCGCACTGAACAACACCATGCCGCACTGAACAACACCATGCCGCACTGAACAACACCATGCCGCACTGAACAACATTATGCCGCACTGAACAACACCATGCCGCACTGAACAACACCATGCCGCACTGAACAACACGATCCCGCATTGAACAACACCATCCTGCACTGAACAACACCATGCCGCACTGAACAACACCATGCCGCACTGAACAACACCATTCCGCACTGAACAACACCATGCCGCACTGAACAACACCATCCTGCACTGAACAACACCATCCCGCACTGAACAACACCATGCCGCATTGAACAACACCATGCCGCACTGAACAACACCATCCTGCACTGAACAACACCATGCCGCACTGAACAACACCATGCCGCACTGAACAACACCATGCCGCACTGAACATTATGCCGCACTGAACAACATTATGCCGCACTGAACAACATTATGTCGCACTGAACAACACCATGCCGCACTGAACAACACCATGCTGCACTGAACAACATTATGCCGCACTGAACAACACGATCCCGCATTGAACAACACCATCCCGCAGTGAACAACACCATGCCGCATTGAACAACACCATGCCGCACTGAACAACACCATGCTGCACTGAACAACATTATGCTGCACTGAACAACACGATCCTGCATTGAACAACACCATGCCGCACTGAACAACACCATCCTGCACTGAACAACACCTTTCCACACTGAACAACACCATGCCGCACTGAACAACATTATGCCGCACTGAACAACACCATGCCGCACTGAACAACACCATGCCGCACTGAACAACACCATGCCGCACTGAACAACACCATGCCGCAATGAACAACACCATCCCGCACTGAACAACACCATGCCGCATTGAACAACACCATGCCGCACTGAACAACACCATCCCGCACTGAACAACACCACCCCGCACTGAACAACACGATCCCGCATTGAACAACACCATCCCGGACTGAACAACACCATGCCGCACTGAACAACACCATGCCGCACTGAACAACACCATTCCGCACTGAACAACACCATGCCGCACTGAACAACACCATGCCGCACTGAACAACACCATGCCGCACTGAACAACACCATGCCGCACTGAACAACATTATGCCGCACTGAACAACACCATGCCGCACTGAACAACACCATCCCGCACTGAACAACACCATGCCGCATTGAACAACACCATGCCGCACTGAACAACACCATCCTGCACTGAACAACACCATCCCGCACTGAACAACACCATGCCGCACTGAACAACATTATGGCGCACTGAACAACATTATGCCGCACTGAACAACACCATGCCGCACTGAACAACACCATGCCGCACTGAACAACACCATGCCGCACTGAACAACATTATGCCGCACTGAACAACATTATGCCGCACTGAACAACACCATGTCGCACTGAACAACACCATGCCGCACTGAACAACACCATGCCGCACTGAACAACACGACGTCGCACTGAACAACACGACGCCGCACAGAACAACACGACGCCGCACAGAATAACACAATACCGCACAGAACAACACAATACTGCACAAACAGTTTTAGATAATATTACGTCGCAGTCATGTGACGCGGACATGACGTCAATAGGCGGAACTCACGGCAAAATTATAATCCGTGGGCGTGGCTTGCAACAGGAAGTAGGAAAGCGGCAGTTCTGGCAAACAAGACACAGCGGTTAGTAACACGATGACTAACAAGGCAAATATTTTTGTTTTCAGCTTGCAACTTGACCGTCTAGAGCGTACAAGGTAATTACAACTGTTTTTTTTTAGCCCTGAAAAACGAGGGAGTGTGGCGTTTGGGAGGAATGTCGAACTCGGCGTCTGCTTCCAGCCACAGACGCCAAATTTCGACGATTATTTCGACTGGTCAACGGTTGTAAATTATTGCGTTGACTAAAAACTTTATTTAACTCTACTCTTAACTTTGCCGTTTCAGATATGCGGGTATTACACCGCGGAAATGACGTCAATAGGCTGAACTCTCGCCAAAATTCAAATCTGTGGGCGCAATGGCCTTGAGCGAGACACCGGATACAAACACGACGATTATCAACAGAAATATCTTTATTTTCTGCTTGCAAGTGGACCGTCTAGAGCGTACACGGTAAGTACAACTCATTGTGTTTAAAAAGATTTACGTTTGTGTAGTTTGCGTTGCGTTGTATCTGTGAATGTTGGTTGAGGCTAAATGTTAATGTTTAATTTCATTCCTTTAGGTTCCACGGTGTTTGTTGGCTGTATGTTTTCCACTGCAAGAAGAGGCTCGTATCATTGACCAGCAGGAGCTACAATGGTGAGTACCCCTTTCGTCTTCCATTTATGTTAAACACTTCCTATTTCATGTCTAACAGTACTCGATTTAACAAATAACCATAAATAAATACAGTGTGGGCAGTCACGTTAACATATGTGATTATCCTGCCTAATATGTTTATCACAAATATGTCACTAATCACTAATATGTTTATTTGTTTATCACAACACCTTTGGACCTTCAGCAATCGATTATTTACCTTCATCTACATAGAGACAGAACGATGGTGTCTTAAACATCTCATTCATTTCACCAAATAACTTCACGCAGGTGGATAACGGCCGTCTCGGTCACGCTATGTTGCGTGATGCAGTTTTGAAGAACCAAATGCATTTATTCAATGAATAAGTCAAGCTAGTTCTATGTTTATGATGTTGTAAGTTACGGTACCGATTGAAGTTGAGTTCGAAGCCAGTGGAAAACAGCGCTGCGTTTGTGCTCTCCAGGTACAAATGTTGTGATCTCTGACTGACGACCGGGCGAGACTCGAGTAAGAGATGTCCAAACGAGCTCCGGCAGGGCGGGCCAAGGCGGAGCGAACGGACGCCCTTCAGGCCGCCAATGACGAGCTGAGAACCAAACTGATGGACGTCCAGTTAGAACTTCAGCAGGAGAAGAACAAGGTGAAAACCTCAACAGACAGACACTGCCTGCCTCCCTGCCTGCCTCCCTGCCTGCCTCCCTGCCTGCCTCCCTCCCTCCCAGTTTTCCCGATGTAGATTAGACATGCGTGTGCCATGACTGTGTCAGCCTACATCAACAAATGCACCGAGGACGTCAGCACCACTAAGAATATCATCACCCGGGGCAACCAACGACCCTGGATGACTGAGGAGGTACGTCAAACGCTACGAGCGCGGAACTCTGCCTTCAAGTCTGGCGACAAGGAGACACTGAGGACAGCGAGAGCCAACTTGAACCGTGCCATCAGGATAGCGAAGCGAGACCGCAGTCGAAAATTTCAGGATCCTTTCCACGACGTCAAAAACATCAGGAGTATGTGGCAAGGCATACGGGCGATTACAGACTACAACTCACCCTCACCCCCCCCGGTGGGTGTAGTTGATGCTGACTTTCTAAATGGTCTAAATAACTTCTTTGGGAGGTTCGAGGCACTAAACGGCACTCCAGCAGTTAAAACTGTCCCCCATCAGGAAGAGGAGGTACTCTGCCTTGACTCCGCCGATGTGTTGAAGACCCTGAGGAGAGTCAACCCCTGTAAGGCCCCTGGCCCCGACAACATTCCTGGGCGTGCGTTCAGGGAATGTGCAAGTCATCTGGCTGGGGTCATCACAGACATTTTTAACACCTCGCTGGGCCAAGCCACAGTGCCGGCGTGCTTTAAGACTGCCTCCATCATTCCGGTGCCGAAGAAACCTCAAATCACCTCATTTAATGATTACCGGCCTGTTGCACTGACTCCGGTTATGATGAAGTGCTTCGAAAGGCTGCTTAAAGGTCACATCGTTTCCAGACTCCCCCTATTATTTGACCCGTTCCAGTTTGCCGACCGGCAAAACCGCTCCACTCAGGACGCCATCTCCTCCGTTCTTCACCTGAGCCTGGCTCACCTGGAGGAGAAGAACACCCATGTGCGGAGGCTGTTCCTGGACTTCAGCTCAGCGTTTAACACCATCATCCCACAGCATCTGGTAGGAAAATTGGAACACCTGGGCTTCAACACCCCCCTTCGCAACTGGCTGCTAGACTTCCTCACCAACAGACCTCAGTCAGTCCGGGTCGGACAGAACACCTCTGATGTCATCACCCTCAGCACAGGCTCCCTTCAGGGCTGCGTCCTGAGCCCCCTGCTGTGCACCCTGATGACACACGACTGCGTCCTCAGGTTCACCACCAATCACATCGTGAAGTCAGCAGACGACACAACGGTGGTGGGGCTCATCAGAGACAACAACGACCTGGACTACAGAGAGGAGGTGGAGCAGCTGGTGGGCTGGTGCAGAGAAAACAGCCTGATCCTGAATGAGGAGAAGATGAAGGAGATCATCGTCGACTTCAGGAACAAACAGCCTCACCACGCTCCACTGATCATCAACAGCTCAGCTGTGGAGGTGGTCAGCACCACCAAATTCCTGGGGGTCCACATCACAGAAGACCTCACCTGGACTATGAACACTACGGCACTGGTCAAGAGGGCACAGAAGCGCTTGTACTTCCTGCGGAGGATGAGGAGAGCCCACCTGCCCCCACCCATCATGAGGACGTTCTACAGGAGCACCATAGAGAGCATTCTGACAAGCTGTCTCTCTGTGTGGTGTGGAGGCTGCACCGCCTCCGATTGGAAGAACGTGAGGAGAGTGGTGAGGACAGCAGAGAGGATCATAGGGGCTCCTCTTCCCTCCATTCAGGACATTTCATCTCAGCGCTGCATGTCCCGTGCCCGTAACATCATCAATGACCCATCACACCCCCACCATGGACTGTTCTCCCTGCTGCCCTCTGGGAAGAAGTTTGCAGCATCCGCTGCAGGTCCACCAGGTTCTGCAACAGCTTTTTCCCTGCTGTCATCAGACTGTTGAACACTAGAACTGTTGAGCTCTAAACTGAACTCTGCATCACACATTCACAGAACTGTACTTTATGACACTACGGACCTCTATCTTGCACTATCTCGCACTACCAACTTTACTGAACTTGTATAAACCCTTTAAATAGAAGTTTAATACATGGTTTAGCATTCCTCTGCACACTCTTGAATACTGTTTTGCCTACTTGCACTATTGCATAATTATCACTGCTGCACTTTATACTTATTTTTAATATATATATATATATATATATATATATAGTATATATGTATATATATATTTTCATAGGATATGTTACTTCTATTCAACTGCAATATCACTACTTTGTTGTAAGACGTATGCAACGGAATTTCGTTTTGTATGCACCATGTGCAGACAAGATGACAATAAAGTTTGTCTAAGTCTAAGTCATGTCAGGTCAGCTGTCTGGAGAGAGAGAGAAGTCAGGACCTGCGGGCGGAGCACCACCGTGCCACCGCCGCCATGACGGAACTCAAAAGCAAACTCCATGAGGAGAAGCAGAAAGAGTTAGCCATTACCAGGGAGACATTACTGCGGCAGCATGAAATGGAGCTGATGAGAGTGATCAAAATCAAAGATGGAGAGATCCAGCGACTGAATGCCTTGGTCCTCAGCCTGAGGGACGGCTCCATGGACAAGGTGATCCGCTCTATCCGTGTCTGACTATCCGCACGCCACGTCGGGCTTCGATGCGGCCGCTACCGTATTGTGTAGCTTGTCCCCAGTAAGCGTCGCGGCGCTCCGTTGCGGTCTCAACGGCCCGGTGTGGCGCAATGTCTGCTCAGGTGAGGAGGGGGGGGCGCTTTGCTGGCGGAGGTGGAGGAGACGCGGCGGTGTCGGGAGACCGAGCGGTGTCGCCTCCACCAGGAGCGCGGAAGAAGCCCTGGCAGCGGCCCAGCAGGCCTGGCAGTCCCGAGCGGCCGAGCTCCGATCGGCTCATCACCAGCATCGGGAGGAGCTGAGCCGAACCAAGAGAGACTGCGAGAGGGAGATCCGCCGACTGGTAGGACTGATCAGATGCGCGGTGCGTGGCTATGTTCCCAATTTCGTTGTATACCTGCAGTGCAATGACACCTAAGGCATTCTATTCTATTCTATTTCACAAGAAGAAAATGTCCGGTTGCTCGCTTCGCTTTTGTCACAGCAAAGGTGTTCTAGTCGATTCAAGAAAAAAATTGGCCGGTTGCTCTCTTTGTTTTTGTCACAATTCTGGCAAATGAGTTTGCCCGCCTGCCTGAGCGCTCCCCGTTTGTACATCCAGACGGATGAGATCAAGCTGAAAGACAGAGCGGTTAGTGTTTTGGATGAAGCCCTGGGGCCGGCCACGTCCACCGCCTTCAGCTGCAGACTCAGGCTGCCGAGCAGCAGATCGCTGCCCTGAGGGATTCCCAAAGGGCGGGCCTAAACTACCCTGGAAGTGGGGTCAACGCCGCTACTAGCAATCCTCTTCATTGCGTAAGCCACCTCATCACACACTTGCAGTACGCATGACTTAGTTCGTTGCTGGAGGAAGGTAGCACAAAAACAGTTTTGAACTTTGAACGAGTGCTTGTGTGTGTGTGTTGCGGGGCGTTTTCAGTCTCAGGAGGATCGGGACACGCGACGGTTTCATCTGAAAATCGCTGAGCTCAGCGCAGTCATCAGGAAACTGGAGGATCGAAACGCCCTGCTTTCTGAAGAGCGCAATGAACTGATAATTTATTGACGGCACGCTTGAAGGTTTGCGCTACGTTTGATGCGCGCCATCCAGCGAGGCACCCATTGCGCTTGCTTATTAGTTGAGCGGCGCGGCGAGTCGGTTGCCTGGTAGATGTCTTTTATTGGGAGCCAAAGCCACGATTCCGTTCAAACCGATGCAAAAGGAATGGATACGTTCTGGCCCGCGTGTTGTGCGTCTTTCACATCCCGCACTTCATGCTTGCAGCTAAAGCGACTGAGAGAAACAGAAAGCCAGTTTCTGCCACTCCTGTACAAAAACAAACACCTGAGCAGGAAGAATGAAGAACTCTCGCTGGTGCTGTGTCGCCTTGAAAACAAAGTGCGCTTTGTCACCCAGGAGAACGAGGAGATGGCAAGCTTGGTAAGTCGACGCGGACAACGGCGGCGTGCCAACAGAGTCCACTGCATTTGTGTTCCACAGAGAAGGCCTAGTTCGCTCAATGACCTGGACCGCGGTTGCGGCCAGCAGGACGGTGAAATGGAGTTCCTTCAAGTTGTGGAGCAGCGGCACATCATCGACGACTTGTCCAAGGTCTTCAGGCAGGCGACTCGGTGCACGTACGGCAGCGCCGCGCTCGCTCGCTGTCGCCAGGAAACCTTTTCCGTCCAAAGCTTGGCCGGCGGCCGCCATCCAAAAAATTGGCCCCTTAAATTCCGACCTTTCAAGCAGGAGCATTGTGCGCACGCGTTTGAACACGCTTTAGACTTGTTTTGCCGTTTTCAGCAGCTCAAAGCTCCCGTTTTGTCAGCGCCTTTGCCACTCGCTGTGCGCTGAAAACGACGGACTTGCCCGGCTGCTCAGCCCGTCAACCATGAGCCGCGAGCGCGACGTCATTGTCCGTAGGCAGCTAGTGGCAAAATGCACCCTGTTAGAGTTGCGCTCGCTCCAACTTATTTTGCAAGAACCACACGGGAGACAAGTAAGTTCTTTTGGACACCTGCAGGTGGAGAGTCCATCCGTTGTACGAATGAAGTCTGACTCTCGGCTCCTGCACGAGCATTTTAATTAAGAGAAACAGGGTGGGTGTAAGAGTGGATTGAATAGAGGAAGCCCTTGACCTCTAGTCAAAACATAGCAAGGGGTGTTTTACGACTTTGTGTAGGAAGGGATAAACGATAGGGATAAATAAGGGATAAATAATATTATTTATTACAGGTCGCAGTCAAAGTCAAAGCAACACAATGATACGATAAAGATAATCTGGAAAACCCTGACACACCCTGTAGTTGTCACTTTTGGAAAAGACGAGCGTCCCTCCAATCATCGCCGGTGACGTGTTTTTCAGGCTCTGGAGACAGGAGCTCATGTCAGAAATGTCATTGTGAGTCGCGTTTGTTTCTGCGCCGGAGCCGTTCGTTCCCTTTGCATCCAAAGAATCTCAAAGGCGGATTATTTGTGTCGACAGGAGAGAGATTTGCTGCTACGATACCGACGTCGAGAATCTCTGAGGAGGAACAAAGCGTGAGGTCCTGCAAGGTGAGTCTGTTTGTTTGCGGCTGCTTGGTGTTGCGCAAGATGAAATGGCCTTTTTCTCGCTATCGTTCCTCTCGTCGATTCATCGTGAGGTGTCGCTTCAGTTTGTTCAGAGAGATGTTTGCTTCCGCGCCCGCAGGTCATCGAAACATTTTACGGCTACGACGAAGACGTGTTGGTGGACTCGGACGGATCGTCCTTGTCTTTTCACACCGACAGAACCCCCGACACGGAACCCGAAGAGGTAGCCCGCCATTTCTGCCAGCGTATTGTCACCAAACATTCCTCTTCAGCCTGGAATCGGACTCGTCTTTGCGTCGCGGGTGCTTTGTCGCCGGTCTGACTGATTCTGGTACTAGTGCTGTGTTGCATTGGTGTGTGCATGAAGAGGCGGAGCTTCGCTACCGCCAGCTGACGCAAGAATATCAAGCGCTGCAACGAGCCTACGCTCTGCTAGCCCAGACCAGCGAAGGGGACTACGACGCCGAGAAGGAGATCAAGGTGGCGCCCCTTCCCGCAACCCCCGGCCGGGTCGCAGCCTCCCCGTTCTCACCCAGCCTCGGGTGTTCTCTGGTCTGAAAGGAGGAGGAGGAGCCTCCCTCCTCCTCCTTTCAGACCAGAGAAAAGCTGATGGTAGAAATGGGTCACTATCAAAGCAGAGTAGCAGATCTGGAGTCAGCGCTGAAGCAACAAGGACAGGTAAGCTCATCAATGAGCACACCTTTTTCTCAGACAAAATAGCTACATTCTTCAGTCACTCATCCGTCTGGCATTACTGGACCAACCCCCCCCCCCCCCCCCCCCCCCGAACGTGGCTGGGAAAATGCGGAGAAAAGCAAATGTCATTTTCCAGTCAACCAAAGAATTTGTGGATGAAAATGACACAACATTCCAAAGCTGTCCACGCGTTTGTCTCTTCTAGAATGTCAAGTGGGTGGAGGAGAAGCAGCTGCTGCGTCAGAGCAATCAGCAGTTGGCCGAAAAGGTGACGGAAAGAAAGGCGCTGGGCGGAGTCGCTTGGCGTCACACCTGTCGGGAAGCCCCGCAGATGAGGTCTGACTGTCTTTTCAGGTCAGGCGGATGGAGGCGGAAGAAGCGCGTCTGAAAGAGCACATCCAGGATATCCGAGACCAAAACGAACTGCTTGAGTTCCGCATCCTGGAGCTGGAGGTGGGAAGACTCGCACAAGCGTGTTGAGGCCAGAGATGTGACGGACGGACGGACGGACGGACGGACGGACGGATGCATGCCTCTGCCTTTCAGGAGAGGGAGTGGCGCTCCCCCGTCTTGAAGTTTCTGCAAGTCCGTTTCCCAGACGGCCTCAGCCCTTTGCAGATCTACTGCGAGGCCGAGGGCGTGAGCGTACGTAAGGCGTCCCTCGCAACCCTAACCTTAACCCGAGGTCCCAGAACACCTTACATTGCTCCTTGCGCCTTTCCCCCGGACATCGTCATCAGTGATCTGATGAAGAAGCTGGACATCCTGGGCTATAACGCCGTAAGTGTATGTCGAACTCCTTATGTTCGCACTCCACGAGACTCGGCGGCTCAAATGTGACTTTTGGAAGGCTTTGCGCCGAAAGAAGCTTGTTGACGCTGTGCCTTTGGGCTCTTGCAGAATCTCACCAACGAGGAGCAGGTGGTCGTGATTCACGCCAGGACCCTTCTCACCCTAGCCGAGAAGGTAACGCGCACGTCCACGCACGCTCTCGCATTCTGCTTATGTGACAGCAGCCTTTCCTCAGTGGTTAGAATACATCAAAGTGACCAAGTCAGCACTTCAACAGAAGATGTTGGACATTGAAAGTGAGAAGGTAGACAGACACGCGACATCAGCCAAGGGGAACTCCGGCAATGTGCCCCAACAATTCTGACCTTGAGCTGTGCTAGGATATGTTCTGCAAGCAGAAGGGCTACCTGGATGAAGAGTTGGACTTCAGGAAGTGTTCCATGGACCAGGCTCATAAGGTAAGCCGCCCTCAAATCTCCCGCCGGACCACTGATGGACGAGGATTGCGGCCCAGAGGATCCTGGAGCTGGAGGCCATGTTGTACGAGGCGCTACCGCAGCGGGACTGCCCCGCCACGGACGGCGAAAAAGCCAGCCACGCTGGCGTGAATGACGTGCTGACGGCGGATCAGAGAGAAGAGCTTAGGAGCGCCGTGGACCAATGGAAGCGAGCCCTGATGTGCGAGTTGAGGGAGCGCGACGCTTGCATCCTCCAAGAGAGAATGGATCTGCTGCACAGCGCGCAACAGGTAAGGGCCCAAAGCCAGCCCGGCACTTACTTGCACGCTTACTGGCTTTTGAATGCCACTTTCCATTTGTCCGTCCTAGAGGAACAAAGAGCTGAAAGAATTCATCGAAGCTCAGAAGAGACAAATCAAACAATTGGAGGAGAAGTTTCTGTTTCTCTTTCTATTCTTCTCCTTGGCCTTCATTCTGTGGCCCTAACACCAGCTGGTGAGTGAGCTCCAGCGGCACCGCACTCGACACCTCCGATACACTGCCAGCCGGTCTCAGACGTTGGCAGACGCTCCGATGCCAACGTATACCCCCCGCCACGGTGACAGAGGCACCGCGTCACACCGGCGCTCATCCAATCAGAAGGCAGGAAAAGCAAATTCACATGCAGGGCACTTTTGAACCAGAAGAGAGCGCCACAAAAAACGGTTGTTGCCCCAAACGCGCACTAAAAAGGGTCAGAATAACAAGAGTCCCACTGGCCAGCCGGGGCCACCCGTCCAGCTGTTTCTTCAGGGGGGAAAAAAATTGGAGTCACCGGTGAGTACATTTTGCATTTAGCTCTGCTTTTCTGCTTCTGTCTTCAAGTGTGTGGCATCCTGCGATCAAAGATTCAGCCAACCCCAAAGCGGTTGACCTCAACGTCCCACCACCATGCCTACCAGAGCAGGATACGTGATGCTTTGGACATCCTTCCGTCTCAGATGCCCAAAAGTACTCTTTGCCACATCTGCGGCAATACGGTGTCTTTTCAAAGGTGCAAATAAATCCAGCGTGGGCGGAACACGCACGTCTTCGTTTTTTCCCGCTTTGTTTGTGTGACAGCTGTTGTGAAAATTTTATACAAATAAAGTTGTATAGTACAGGTTTGGCCAAGCCGCAACTCCCGAACCGCATGCGGCTCTTTTATGTTCATATCAACATTTGTGTGTGTGTGTGTGTGTGTGTGGGGGGGGGGGGGTTGTGCGTGTTGGCTTCACTTGAGTTCAATTTGGTATTTTGGTCAAAAGCGCATGTGGTGAAATTCCACAAAGTAGGATGGGCAAACACATTTCTTTAAACTATGAGTGTCAATTGGGCTCTCGAAATGGCAGGGAAAAGATGCACAGCAAAACGAAAATACGTAGATGAACACAGGACGTTTTAATCAGAGTGGGAAAGTTTCTATTTTTTGTTGAACGTGATGGCAAACCATTCTGCCTGATATGTCAGACCTCAGCGCATTTCAAAGATTCAAATCTTCAGCGCCATGCACTTCAGCTCACTCCATGCTAACATTGATCAGGCGTCGAACCCGCATCATCATGCTTAAGAGGTGGCCATGATAACCAGTGCGCCATTATGTCAACGCATAATAACTAAGTCTACTGGTCAAAACAGCGGTTACTATATGACGTCGCTACGTCGTGGTCACGTGACGCAGACAAGGCGTCAATGGACGTGGGCAGAGTTAACTTGTTTAAAAGGGAGTAGGCAGAAGAAATATTTAATTTATTTAAATCTATTTTGAGTGCACACCATTATGCCAATGCATAACAACTGTAAATCTACTAAACAAAACAGCGGTTGCTATATGACATCTGCCACGTCGTGGTCACGTGACATACGTGACGTCGATGGGCGTAACTTTCGCCGGAATTCAAATCCGCGGGGAGAGTTAACTTGTTTAAAAGAGAGTGGGCAGAAGAATTATTTAATTTATTTAAATCTATTTGGTGTGTGCGCCATTATGTCAATGCATAACAACTGTAAGTCTACTAAACAAAACAGCGGTTGCTATATGACGTCTGCCACGTCGTGGTCACGTGACGCGGACGTGACGTCGACGCCTACTTTACATCCCACCGATCACAGGACCCCTCGGCTGCATAACCGTGCCCCCTTCCCAACCAATCGGATTTGCTATACGCGAAAACGACGCCAATGGAAAGAGCTTCCGCCCAAATTTAAATCCGTGGGCGTGGCTCGCAGCAGGAAGTAGGAAAATGGCGGCGATGTTGACAAAGACACAGCGGATGGTAACATACGACTAACAAGAGAAATATTTTTATTTTCTGCTTGCAACTGGACCGTCCAGAGCGTACACGGTAAGTACAACTCATCGTTTTTAAAAAGAAGTACTTTTGTTGCCCTGAAAAGCGAGTGAGCGTGGCGTTTGTGGGGGACGTCGAATTTCGACGATTCTTTCTGGTCAACGGTTGTAAATGATTGTGTTGATTAAAAAAGAAAACTTGATGTAACTCTACTTTTAACTGCCGTTTCAGATAGATTTGGAATTGCATCACATCCAATTTTGCCTAGAGCGTACACGGTAAGTAACACTCGTTGTGTTTAAGGAGATTTACGTTTGTAATAGCAGAAGTGTAGCCGCGTTGCGTTGTACGTGTGAATGTTGGTCCGGGCGAAATGTTAATGTTTAATTTCATTCCTTTAGGTTCCACGGTGTTTGTTGGCTGCAAGTTTTCCACTGCAAGAAGAGGCTCATATCATTGACCAGGAGCGAGCTACAATGGTGAGTAGCCATAACATTTATGTTAAACACTTCCTATTTCATGTCTAACAGTACTTGATTTAACAAATAACCATAAATAAATACAGTGTGGGCACTGAAGTTAACATATGTGATTATACTGCCTAATCTGTCACCGAGTAGATTGTTGCAAAGTAATATAAGATCCAAAGTTGTAATTCAGAATAGTTTTCAAAAGAAGGCCATTAGAATTATATACAAGTCTGATTACCCTGAACAAGCTATTAATTAAATCACAAATTCTTCAATTCAAAGATTTGGTAGATTATCAGACAAATAATGTCTAACAGTAATTGATTTAACACATCACGATAAGTAGATTGAGTGTGGGCACTCTCAAGTTAACATATGTGATTATACTGCCTAATCTGTTACAGAGTATGTTGTTGCCAAGTAATGTAGAATAGATCCAAAGTAGTAATCCAGAATAGTTTTGAAGAGGCCATTAGAATGATAAACAAATCTGATTACCTTGAACATAATAACAAGCTAAGTGTTTAATATGTCCTATGAAGTCAAAATTGGGCACCATCATGTGGTGAAATTTGGAATTGCATCACATCCAATTTTGCCTGGGAACAAACAGATTACATAAATCTTAGTTTTGAATAAGCCACTCCTTCTCAAACAAGTAAACTCTGCCCATTTTGCGCAGTAGATGTTCTGTTAATATCTAGTATTTATACAAAGTCATAATTTAAATTGCTTTCAACCTTCATTCATCGGTTCAACCAACATTACTCGCTCTTATTACCAACTTGTATTGATTTAACTAAGCGTTTAATACTTCCTATCAGGTCTCAAATCGAGATTTGGCAAAATACAATTTCAGCAAATCCAATTTTGCCAGGGAACAAAAATAGATTAAATAAACTAAATAAGTCCTCTTCCCATTAAATAAATCAGAAAAGTCTGTCTTGTAACCAGTCCTCTTCAAACAAGTAAAGTCTGCCCATTTTGTGCCGTAGATTTTGTGTCTATGCCTAGTATTTAAACAAAATCATAATTTAAACGACTTCTTTCCTTCATTCACTTTGGAAATTTGGAATTGCAGCAAATCGAATTTTGGCAGGGAACAAAAATAGATCAATTAAACTAAATAAGTCTTCTTCCCATTAAATAAATTAAAAAAGTCTGTCTTGTAACCAGTCCTTTTCAAACAAGTAAAGTCTGCCCATTTTGTGCCGTCGATTTTGTGTTAATGCCTAGTATTTATACAAAATCATAATTTAAAGGACTTCATTCCTTCATTCACTTTGGAAATTTGGAATTGCAGCACATCAAATTTTGCCTGGGAAGAAAAGTAGATTAAATAAATTTAATAAGTCTTACTACTTCCCATTAAATAAATTAAATACGTCTTACTTGTTCCCACTCCTTTTCAAAACAGTAGTTTAAAACGAGGGCCCTTCACTCAATCTTTAACCTCAACCCCGCACGTTGTGTTGTATCTGTGAATGTTGGTTGTGGCCAAATGATAGTTTTCTTTCATTCGTTTAGGTTCCAAGAAAACTTGATGTAACTCTACTTTTAACTGCCGTTTCAGATAAGCGGGTATTACGTCGCAGTCAAATGCCGTGGATATGACGTAATTGCCCGAACCTCCGCCAAAATTCAAATCTGTTGGCGCGATGGCCGTGAGCCACTGAGCAGCGACGATTATCAACAGAAATATCTTTATTTTCTGCTTGCAACTGGACCGTCTAGAGCGTACACGGTAAGTAACACTCATTGTGTTTAAGGAGATTTACGTTTGTAATAGCAGAAGTGTAGCCGCGTTGCGTTGTACGTGTGAAAATTGGTCGAGGCGAAATGTTAATGTTTAATTTCATTCCTTTAGGTTCCACGGTGTTTGTTGGCTGCAAGTTTTCCACTGCAAGAAGAGGCTCGTATCATTGACCAGGAGCGAGCTACAATGGTGAGTAGCCATAACATTTATGTTAAACACTTCCTATTTCATGTCTAACAGTACTTGATTTAACAAATAACCATAAATAAATACAGTGTGGGCACTGAAGTTAACATATGTGATTATACTGCCTAATCTGTCACGGAGTAGATTGTTGCAAAGTAATATAAGATCCAAAGTTGTAATTCAGAATAGTTTTCAAAAGAAGGCCATTAGAATTATATACAAGTCTGATTACCCTGAACAAGCTATTAATTAAATCACAAATTCTTCAATTCAAAGATTTGGTAGATTATCAGACAAATAATGTCTAACAGTAATTGATTTAACACATCACGATAAGTAGATTGAGTGTGGGCACTCTCAAGTTAACATATGTGATTATACTGCCTAATCTGTTACAGAGTATGTTGTTGCCAAGTAATGTAGAATAGATCCAAAGTAGTAATCCAGAATAGTTTTGAAGAGGCCATTAGAATGATAAACAAATCTGATTACCTTGAACATAATAACAAGCTAAGTGTTTAATATGTCCTATGAAGTCAAAATTGGGCACCATCATGTGGTGAAATTTGGAATTGCATCACATCCAATTTTGCCTGGGAACAAACAGATTACATAAATCTTAGTTTTGAATAAGCCACTCCTTCTCAAACAAGTAAACTCTGCCCATTTTGCGCAGTAGATGTTCTGTTAATATCTAGTATTTATACAAAGTCATAATTTAAATTGCTTTCAACCTTCATTCATCGGTTCAACCAACATTACTCGCTCTTATTACCAACTTGTATTGATTTAACTAAGCGTTTAATACTTCCTATCAGGTCTCAAATCGAGATTTGGCAAAATACAATTTCAGCAAATCCAATTTTGCCAGGGAACAAAAATAGATTAAATAAACTAAATAAGTCCTCTTCCCATTAAATAAATCAGAAAAGTCTGTCTTGTAACCAGTCCTCTTCAAACAAGTAAAGTCTGCCCATTTTGTGCCGTAGATTTTGTGTCTATGCCTAGTATTTAAACAAAATCATAATTTAAACGACTTCTTTCCTTCATTCACTTTGGAAATTTGGAATTGCAGCAAATCGAATTTTGGCAGGGAACAAAAATAGATCAATTAAACTAAATAAGTCTTCTTCCCATTAAATAAATTAAAAAAGTCTGTCTTGTAACCAGTCCTTTTCAAACAAGTAAAGTCTGCCCATTTTGTGCCGTCGATTTTGTGTTAATGCCTAGTATTTATACAAAATCATAATTTAAAGGACTTCATTCCTTCATTCACTTTGGAAATTTGGAATTGCAGCACATCAAATTTTGCCTGGGAAGAAAAGTAGATTAAATAAATTTAATAAGTCTTACTACTTCCCATTAAATAAATTAAATACGTCTTACTTGTTCCCACTCCTTTTCAAAACAGTAGTTTAAAACGAGGGCCCTTCACTCAATCTTTAACCTCAACCCCGCACGTTGTGTTGTATCTGTGAATGTTGGTTGTGGCCAAATGATAGTTTTCTTTCATTCGTTTAGGTTCCAAGAAAACTTGATGTAACTCTACTTTTAACTGCCGTTTCAGATAAGCGGGTATTACGTCGCAGTCAAGTGCCGCGGATATGACGTAATTGCCCGAACCTCCGCCAAAATTCAAATCTGTTGGCGCGATGGCCGTGAGCCACTGAGCAGCGACGATTATCAACAGAAATATCTTTATTTTCTGCTTGCAACTGGACCGTCTAGAGCGTACACGGTAAGTAACACTCATTGTGTTTAAGGAGATTTACGTTTGTAATAGCAGAAGTGTAGCCGCGTTGCGTTGTACGTGTGAAAATTGGTCGAGGCGAAATGTTAATGTTTAATTTCATTCCTTTAGGTTCCACGGTGTTTGTTGGCTGCAAGTTTTCCACTGCAAGAAGAGGCTCGTATCATTGACCAGGAGCGAGCTACAATGGTGAGTAGCCATAACATTTATGTTAAACACTTCCTATTTCATGTCTAACAGTACTTGATTTAACAAATAACCATAAATAAATACAGTGTGGGCACTGAAGTTAACATATGTGATTATACTGCCTAATCTGTCACGGAGTAGATTGTTGCAAAGTAATATAAGATCCAAAGTTGTAATTCAGAATAGTTTTCAAAAGAAGGCCATTAGAATTATATACAAGTCTGATTACCCTGAACAAGCTATTAATTAAATCACAAATTCTTCAATTCAAAGATTTGGTAGATTATCAGACAAATAATGTCTAACAGTAATTGATTTAACACATCACGATAAGTAGATTGAGTGTGGGCACTCTCAAGTTAACATATGTGATTATACTGCCTAATCTGTTACAGAGTATGTTGTTGCCAAGTAATGTAGAATAGATCCAAAGTAGTAATCCAGAATAGTTTTGAAGAGGCCATTAGAATGATAAACAAATCTGATTACCTTGAACATAATAACAAGCTAAGTGTTTAATATGTCCTATGAAGTCAAAATTGGGCACCATCATGTGGTGAAATTTGGAATTGCATCCAATTTTGCCTGGGAACAAACAGATTACATAAATCTTAGTTTTGAATAAGCCACTCCTTCTCAAACAAGTAAACTCTGCCCATTTTGCGCAGTAGATGTTCTGTTAATATCTAGTATTTATACAAAGTCATAATTTAAATTGCTTTCAACCTTCATTCATCGGTTCAACCAACATTACTCGCTCTTATTACCAACTTGTATTGATTTAACTAAGCGTTTAATACTTCCTATCAGGTCTCAAATCGAGATTTGGCAAAATACAATTTCAGCAAATCCAATTTTGCCAGGGAACAAAAATAGATTAAATAAACTAAATAAGTCCTCTTCCCATTAAATAAATCAGAAAAGTCTGTCTTGTAACCAGTCCTCTTCAAACAAGTAAAGTCTGCCCATTTTGTGCCGTAGATTTTGTGTCTATGCCTAGTATTTAAACAAAATCATAATTTAAACGACTTCTTTCCTTCATTCACTTTGGAAATTTGGAATTGCAGCAAATCGAATTTTGGCAGGGAACAAAAATAGATCAATTAAACTAAATAAGTCTTCTTCCCATTAAATAAATTAAAAAAGTCTGTCTTGTAACCAGTCCTTTTCAAACAAGTAAAGTCTGCCCATTTTGTGCCGTCGATTTTGTGTTAATGCCTAGTATTTATACAAAATCATAATTTAAAGGACTTCATTCCTTCATTCACTTTGGAAATTTGGAATTGCAGCACATCAAATTTTGCCTGGGAAGAAAAGTAGATTAAATAAATTTAATAAGTCTTACTACTTCCCATTAAATAAATTAAATACGTCTTACTTGTTCCCACTCCTTTTCAAAACAGTAGTTTAAAACGAGGGCCCTTCACTCAATCTTTAACCTCAACCCCGCACGTTGTGTTGTATCTGTGAATGTTGGTTGTGGCCAAATGATAGTTTTCTTTCATTCGTTTAGGTTCCAAGAAAACTTGATGTAACTCTACTTTTAACTGCCGTTTCAGATAAGCGGGTATTACGTCGCAGTCAAGTGCCGCGGATATGACGTAATTGCCCGAACCTCCGCCAAAATTCAAATCTGTTGGCGCGATGGCCGTGAGCCACTGAGCAGCGACGATTATCAACAGAAATATCTTTATTTTCTGCTTGCAACTGGACCGTCTAGAGCGTACACGGTAAGTAACACTCATTGTGTTTAAGGAGATTTACGTTTGTAATAGCAGAAGTGTAGCCGCGTTGCGTTGTACGTGTGAAAATTGGTCGAGGCGAAATGTTAATGTTTAATTTCATTCCTTTAGGTTCCACGGTGTTTGTTGGCTGCAAGTTTTCCACTGCAAGAAGAGGCTCGTATCATTGACCAGGAGCGAGCTACAATGGTGAGTAGCCATAACATTTATGTTAAACACTTCCTATTTCATGTCTAACAGTACTTGATTTAACAAATAACCATAAATAAATACAGTGTGGGCACTGAAGTTAACATATGTGATTATACTGCCTAATCTGTCACGGAGTAGATTGTTGCAAAGTAATATAAGATCCAAAGTTGTAATTCAGAATAGTTTTCAAAAGAAGGCCATTAGAATTATATACAAGTCTGATTACCCTGAACAAGCTATTAATTAAATCACAAATTCTTCAATTCAAAGATTTGGTAGATTATCAGACAAATAATGTCTAACAGTAATTGATTTAACACATCACGATAAGTAGATTGAGTGTGGGCACTCTCAAGTTAACATATGTGATTATACTGCCTAATCTGTTACAGAGTATGTTGTTGCCAAGTAATGTAGAATAGATCCAAAGTAGTAATCCAGAATAGTTTTGAAGAGGCCATTAGAATGATAAACAAATCTGATTACCTTGAACATAATAACAAGCTAAGTGTTTAATATGTCCTATGAAGTCAAAATTGGGCACCATCATGTGGTGAAATTTGGAATTGCATCACATCCAATTTTGCCTGGGAACAAACAGATTACATAAATCTTAGTTTTGAATAAGCCACTCCTTCTCAAACAAGTAAACTCTGCCCATTTTGCGCAGTAGATGTTCTGTTAATATCTAGTATTTATACAAAGTCATAATTTAAATTGCTTTCAACCTTCATTCATCGGTTCAACCAACATTACTCGCTCTTATTACCAACTTGTATTGATTTAACTAAGCGTTTAATACTTCCTATCAGGTCTCAAATCGAGATTTGGCAAAATACAATTTCAGCAAATCCAATTTTGCCAGGGAACAAAAATAGATTAAATAAACTAAATAAGTCCTCTTCCCATTAAATAAATCAGAAAAGTCTGTCTTGTAACCAGTCCTCTTCAAACAAGTAAAGTCTGCCCATTTTGTGCCGTAGATTTTGTGTCTATGCCTAGTATTTAAACAAAATCATAATTTAAACGACTTCTTTCCTTCATTCACTTTGGAAATTTGGAATTGCAGCAAATCGAATTTTGGCAGGGAACAAAAATAGATCAATTAAACTAAATAAGTCTTCTTCCCATTAAATAAATTAAAAAAGTCTGTCTTGTAACCAGTCCTTTTCAAACAAGTAAAGTCTGCCCATTTTGTGCCGTCGATTTTGTGTTAATGCCTAGTATTTATACAAAATCATAATTTAAAGGACTTCATTCCTTCATTCACTTTGGAAATTTGGAATTGCAGCACATCAAATTTTGCCTGGGAAGAAAAGTAGATTAAATAAATTTAATAAGTCTTACTACTTCCCATTAAATAAATTAAATACGTCTTACTTGTTCCCACTCCTTTTCAAAACAGTAGTTTAAAACGAGGGCCCTTCACTCAATCTTTAACCTCAACCCCGCACGTTGTGTTGTATCTGTGAATGTTGGTTGTGGCCAAATGATAGTTTTCTTTCATTCGTTTAGGTTCCAAGAAAACTTGATGTAACTCTACTTTTAACTGCCGTTTCAGATAAGCGGGTATTACGTCGCAGTCAAGTGCCGCGGATATGACGTAATTGCCCGAACCTCCGCCAAAATTCAAATCTGTTGGCGCGATGGCCGTGAGCCACTGAGCAGCGACGATTATCAACAGAAATATCTTTATTTTCTGCTTGCAACTGGACCGTCTAGAGCGTACACGGTAAGTAACACTCATTGTGTTTAAGGAGATTTACGTTTGTAATAGCAGAAGTGTAGCCGCGTTGCGTTGTACGTGTGAAAATTGGTCGAGGCGAAATGTTAATGTTTAATTTCATTCCTTTAGGTTCCACGGTGTTTGTTGGCTGCAAGTTTTCCACTGCAAGAAGAGGCTCGTATCATTGACCAGGAGCGAGCTACAATGGTGAGTAGCCATAACATTTATGTTAAACACTTCCTATTTCATGTCTAACAGTACTCGATTTAACAAATAACCATAAATAAATACAGTGTGGGCAGTCACGTTAACATATGTGATTATCCTGCCTAATATGTTTATCACAAATATGTCACTAATCACTAATATGTTTATTTGTTTATCACAACACCTTTGGACCTTCAGCAATCGATTATTTACCTTCATCTACATAGAGACAGAACGATGGTGTCTTAAACATCTCATTCATTTCACCAAATAACTTCACGCAGGTGGATAACGGCCGTCTCGGTCACGCTATGTTGCGTGATGCAGTTTTGAAGAACCAAATGCATTTATTCAATGAATAAGTCAAGCTAGTTCTATGTTTATGATGTTGTAAGTTACGGTACCGATTGAAGTTGAGTTCGAAGCCAGTGGAAAACAGCGCTGCGTTTGTGCTCTCCAGGTACAAATGTTGTGATCTCTGACTGACGACCGGGCGAGACTCGAGTAAGAGATGTCCAAACGAGCTCCGGCAGGGCGGGCCAAGGCGGAGCGAACGGACGCCCTTCAGGCCGCCAATGACGAGCTGAGAACCAAACTGATGGACGTCCAGTTAGAACTTCAGCAGGAGAAGAACAAGGTGAAAACCTCAACAGACAGACACTGCCTGCCTCCCTGCCTGCCTCCCTGCCTGCCTCCCTGCCTGCCTCCCTCCCTCCCAGTTTTCCCGATGTAGATTAGACATGCGTGTGCCATGACTGTGTCAGCCTACATCAACAAATGCACCGAGGACGTCAGCACCACTAAGAATATCATCACCCGGGGCAACCAACGACCCTGGATGACTGAGGAGGTACGTCAAACGCTACGAGCGCGGAACTCTGCCTTCAAGTCTGGCGACAAGGAGACACTGAGGACAGCGAGAGCCAACTTGAACCGTGCCATCAGGATAGCGAAGCGAGACCGCAGTCGAAAATTTCAGGATCCTTTCCACGACGTCAAAAACATCAGGAGTATGTGGCAAGGCATACGGGCGATTACAGACTACAACTCACCCTCACCCCCCCCGGTGGGTGTAGTTGATGCTGACTTTCTAAATGGTCTAAATAACTTCTTTGGGAGGTTCGAGGCACTAAACGGCACTCCAGCAGTTAAAACTGTCCCCCATCAGGAAGAGGAGGTACTCTGCCTTGACTCCGCCGATGTGTTGAAGACCCTGAGGAGAGTCAACCCCTGTAAGGCCCCTGGCCCCGACAACATTCCTGGGCGTGCGTTCAGGGAATGTGCAAGTCATCTGGCTGGGGTCATCACAGACATTTTTAACACCTCGCTGGGCCAAGCCACAGTGCCGGCGTGCTTTAAGACTGCCTCCATCATTCCGGTGCCGAAGAAACCTCAAATCACCTCATTTAATGATTACCGGCCTGTTGCACTGACTCCGGTTATGATGAAGTGCTTCGAAAGGCTGCTTAAAGGTCACATCGTTTCCAGACTCCCCCTATTATTTGACCCGTTCCAGTTTGCCGACCGGCAAAACCGCTCCACTCAGGACGCCATCTCCTCCGTTCTTCACCTGAGCCTGGCTCACCTGGAGGAGAAGAACACCCATGTGCGGAGGCTGTTCCTGGACTTCAGCTCAGCGTTTAACACCATCATCCCACAGCATCTGGTAGGAAAATTGGAACACCTGGGCTTCAACACCCCCCTTCGCAACTGGCTGCTAGACTTCCTCACCAACAGACCTCAGTCAGTCCGGGTCGGACAGAACACCTCTGATGTCATCACCCTCAGCACAGGCTCCCTTCAGGGCTGCGTCCTGAGCCCCCTGCTGTGCACCCTGATGACACACGACTGCGTCCTCAGGTTCACCACCAATCACATCGTGAAGTCAGCAGACGACACAACGGTGGTGGGGCTCATCAGAGACAACAACGACCTGGACTACAGAGAGGAGGTGGAGCAGCTGGTGGGCTGGTGCAGAGAAAACAGCCTGATCCTGAATGAGGAGAAGATGAAGGAGATCATCGTCGACTTCAGGAACAAACAGCCTCACCACGCTCCACTGATCATCAACAGCTCAGCTGTGGAGGTGGTCAGCACCACCAAATTCCTGGGGGTCCACATCACAGAAGACCTCACCTGGACTATGAACACTACGGCACTGGTCAAGAGGGCACAGAAGCGCTTGTACTTCCTGCGGAGGATGAGGAGAGCCCACCTGCCCCCACCCATCATGAGGACGTTCTACAGGAGCACCATAGAGAGCATTCTGACAAGCTGTCTCTCTGTGTGGTGTGGAGGCTGCACCGCCTCCGATTGGAAGAACGTGAGGAGAGTGGTGAGGACAGCAGAGAGGATCATAGGGGCTCCTCTTCCCTCCATTCAGGACATTTCATCTCAGCGCTGCATGTCCCGTGCCCGTAACATCATCAATGACCCATCACACCCCCACCATGGACTGTTCTCCCTGCTGCCCTCTGGGAAGAAGTTTGCAGCATCCGCTGCAGGTCCACCAGGTTCTGCAACAGCTTTTTCCCTGCTGTCATCAGACTGTTGAACACTAGAACTGTTGAGCTCTAAACTGAACTCTGCATCACACATTCACAGAACTGTACTTTATGACACTACGGACCTCTATCTTGCACTATCTCGCACTACCAACTTTACTGAACTTGTATAAACCCTTTAAATAGAAGTTTAATACATGGTTTAGCATTCCTCTGCACACTCTTGAATACTGTTTTGCCTACTTGCACTATTGCATAATTATCACTGCTGCACTTTATACTTATTTTTAATATATATATATATATATATATATATATAGTATATATGTATATATATATTTTCATAGGATATGTTACTTCTATTCAACTGCAATATCACTACTTTGTTGTAAGACGTATGCAACGGAATTTCGTTTTGTATGCACCATGTGCAGACAAGATGACAATAAAGTTTGTCTAAGTCTAAGTCATGTCAGGTCAGCTGTCTGGAGAGAGAGAGAAGTCAGGACCTGCGGGCGGAGCACCACCGTGCCACCGCCGCCATGACGGAACTCAAAAGCAAACTCCATGAGGAGAAGCAGAAAGAGTTAGCCATTACCAGGGAGACATTACTGCGGCAGCATGAAATGGAGCTGATGAGAGTGATCAAAATCAAAGATGGAGAGATCCAGCGACTGAATGCCTTGGTCCTCAGCCTGAGGGACGGCTCCATGGACAAGGTGATCCGCTCTATCCGTGTCTGACTATCGGCACGCCACGTCGGGCTTCGATGCGGCCGCTACCGTATTGTGTAGCTTGTCCCCAGTAAGCGTCGCGGCGCTCCGTTGCGGTCTCAACGGCCCGGTGTGGCGCAATGTCTGCTCAGGTGAGGAGGGGGGGGCGCTTTGCTGGCGGAGGTGGAGGAGACGCGGCGGTGTCGGGAGACCGAGCGGTGTCGCCTCCACCAGGAGCGCGGAAGAAGCCCTGGCAGCGGCCCAGCAGGCCTGGCAGTCCCGAGCGGCCGAGCTCCGATCGGCTCATCACCAGCATCGGGAGGAGCTGAGCCGAACCAAGAGAGACTGCGAGAGGGAGATCCGCCGACTGGTAGGACTGATCAGATGCGCGGTGCGTGGCTATGTTCCCAATTTCGTTGTATACCTGCAGTGCAATGACACCTAAGGCATTCTATTCTATTCTATTTCACAAGAAGAAAATGTCCGGTTGCTCGCTTCGCTTTTGTCACAGCAAAGGTGTTCTAGTCGATTCAAGAAAAAAATTGGCCGGTTGCTCTCTTTGTTTTTGTCACAATTCTGGCAAATGAGTTTGCCCGCCTGCCTGAGCGCTCCCCGTTTGTACATCCAGACGGATGAGATCAAGCTGAAAGACAGAGCGGTTAGTGTTTTGGATGAAGCCCTGGGGCCGGCCACGTCCACCGCCTTCAGCTGCAGACTCAGGCTGCCGAGCAGCAGATCGCTGCCCTGAGGGATTCCCAAAGGGCGGGCCTAAACTACCCTGGAAGTGGGGTCAACGCCGCTACTAGCAATCCTCTTCATTGCGTAAGCCACCTCATCACACACTTGCAGTACGCATGACTTAGTTCGTTGCTGGAGGAAGGTAGCACAAAAACAGTTTTGAACTTTGAACGAGTGCTTGTGTGTGTGTGTTGCGGGGCGTTTTCAGTCTCAGGAGGATCGGGACACGCGACGGTTTCATCTGAAAATCGCTGAGCTCAGCGCAGTCATCAGGAAACTGGAGGATCGAAACGCCCTGCTTTCTGAAGAGCGCAATGAACTGATAATTTATTGACGGCACGCTTGAAGGTTTGCGCTACGTTTGATGCGCGCCATCCAGCGAGGCACCCATTGCGCTTGCTTATTAGTTGAGCGGCGCGGCGAGTCGGTTGCCTGGTAGATGTCTTTTATTGGGAGCCAAAGCCACGATTCCGTTCAAACCGATGCAAAAGGAATGGATACGTTCTGGCCCGCGTGTTGTGCGTCTTTCACATCCCGCACTTCATGCTTGCAGCTAAAGCGACTGAGAGAAACAGAAAGCCAGTTTCTGCCACTCCTGTACAAAAACAAACACCTGAGCAGGAAGAATGAAGAACTCTCGCTGGTGCTGTGTCGCCTTGAAAACAAAGTGCGCTTTGTCACCCAGGAGAACGAGGAGATGGCAAGCTTGGTAAGTCGACGCGGACAACGGCGGCGTGCCAACAGAGTCCACTGCATTTGTGTTCCACAGAGAAGGCCTAGTTCGCTCAATGACCTGGACCGCGGTTGCGGCCAGCAGGACGGTGAAATGGAGTTCCTTCAAGTTGTGGAGCAGCGGCACATCATCGACGACTTGTCCAAGGTCTTCAGGCAGGCGACTCGGTGCACGTACGGCAGCGCCGCGCTCGCTCGCTGTCGCCAGGAAACCTTTTCCGTCCAAAGCTTGGCCGGCGGCCGCCATCCAAAAAATTGGCCCCTTAAATTCCGACCTTTCAAGCAGGAGCATTGTGCGCACGCGTTTGAACACGCTTTAGACTTGTTTTGCCGTTTTCAGCAGCTCAAAGCTCCCGTTTTGTCAGCGCCTTTGCCACTCGCTGTGCGCTGAAAACGACGGACTTGCCCGGCTGCTCAGCCCGTCAACCATGAGCCGCGAGCGCGACGTCATTGTCCGTAGGCAGCTAGTGGCAAAATGCACCCTGTTAGAGTTGCGCTCGCTCCAACTTATTTTGCAAGAACCACACGGGAGACAAGTAAGTTCTTTTGGACACCTGCAGGTGGAGAGTCCATCCGTTGTACGAATGAAGTCTGACTCTCGGCTCCTGCACGAGCATTTTAATTAAGAGAAACAGGGTGGGTGTAAGAGTGGATTGAATAGAGGAAGCCCTTGACCTCTAGTCAAAACATAGCAAGGGGTGTTTTACGACTTTGTGTAGGAAGGGATAAACGATAGGGATAAATAAGGGATAAATAATATTATTTATTACAGGTCGCAGTCAAAGTCAAAGCAACACAATGATACGATAAAGATAATCTGGAAAACCCTGACACACCCTGTAGTTGTCACTTTTGGAAAAGACGAGCGTCCCTCCAATCATCGCCGGTGACGTGTTTTTCAGGCTCTGGAGACAGGAGCTCATGTCAGAAATGTCATTGTGAGTCGCGTTTGTTTCTGCGCCGGAGCCGTTCGTTCCCTTTGCATCCAAAGAATCTCAAAGGCGGATTATTTGTGTCGACAGGAGAGAGATTTGCTGCTACGATACCGACGTCGAGAATCTCTGAGGAGGAACAAAGCGTGAGGTCCTGCAAGGTGAGTCTGTTTGTTTGCGGCTGCTTGGTGTTGCGCAAGATGAAATGGCCTTTTTCTCGCTATCGTTCCTCTCGTCGATTCATCGTGAGGTGTCGCTTCAGTTTGTTCAGAGAGATGTTTGCTTCCGCGCCCGCAGGTCATCGAAACATTTTACGGCTACGACGAAGACGCGTTGGTGGACTCGGACGGATCGTCCTTGTCTTTTCACACCGACAGAACCCCCGACACGGAACCCGAAGAGGTAGCCCGCCATTTCTGCCAGCGTATTGTCACCAAACATTCCTCTTCAGCCTGGAATCGGACTCGTCTTTGCGTCGCGGGTGCTTTGTCGCCGGTCTGACTGATTCTGGTACTAGTGCTGTGTTGCATTGGTGTGTGCATGAAGAGGCGGAGCTTCGCTACCGCCAGCTGACGCAAGAATATCAAGCGCTGCAACGAGCCTACGCTCTGCTAGCCCAGACCAGCGAAGGGGACTACGACGCCGAGAAGGAGATCAAGGTGGCGCCCCTTCCCGCAACCCCCGGCCGGGTCGCAGCCTCCCCGTTCTCACCCAGCCTCGGGTGTTCTCTGGTCTGAAAGGAGGAGGAGGAGCCTCCCTCCTCCTCCTTTCAGACCAGAGAAAAGCTGATGGTAGAAATGGGTCACTATCAAAGCAGAGTAGCAGATCTGGAGTCAGCGCTGAAGCAACAAGGACAGGTAAGCTCATCAATGAGCACACCTTTTTCTCAGACAAAATAGCTACATTCTTCAGTCACTCATCCGTCTGGCATTACTGGACCAACCCCCCCCCCCCCCCCCCCCCCCCGAACGTGGCTGGGAAAATGCGGAGAAAAGCAAATGTCATTTTCCAGTCAACCAAAGAATTTGTGGATGAAAATGACACAACATTCCAAAGCTGTCCACGCGTTTGTCTCTTCTAGAATGTCAAGTGGGTGGAGGAGAAGCAGCTGCTGCGTCAGAGCAATCAGCAGTTGGCCGAAAAGGTGACGGAAAGAAAGGCGCTGGGCGGAGTCGCTTGGCGTCACACCTGTCGGGAAGCCCCGCAGATGAGGTCTGACTGTCTTTTCAGGTCAGGCGGATGGAGGCGGAAGAAGCGCGTCTGAAAGAGCACATCCAGGATATCCGAGACCAAAACGAACTGCTTGAGTTCCGCATCCTGGAGCTGGAGGTGGGAAGACTCGCACAAGCGTGTTGAGGCCAGAGATGTGACGGACGGACGGACGGACGGACGGACGGACGGATGCATGCCTCTGCCTTTCAGGAGAGGGAGTGGCGCTCCCCCGTCTTGAAGTTTCTGCAAGTCCGTTTCCCAGACGGCCTCAGCCCTTTGCAGATCTACTGCGAGGCCGAGGGCGTGAGCGTACGTAAGGCGTCCCTCGCAACCCTAACCTTAACCCGAGGTCCCAGAACACCTTACATTGCTCCTTGCGCCTTTCCCCCGGACATCGTCATCAGTGATCTGATGAAGAAGCTGGACATCCTGGGCTATAACGCCGTAAGTGTATGTCGAACTCCTTATGTTCGCACTCCACGAGACTCGGCGGCTCAAATGTGACTTTTGGAAGGCTTTGCGCCGAAAGAAGCTTGTTGACGCTGTGCCTTTGGGCTCTTGCAGAATCTCACCAACGAGGAGCAGGTGGTCGTGATTCACGCCAGGACCCTTCTCACCCTAGCCGAGAAGGTAACGCGCACGTCCACGCACGCTCTCGCATTCTGCTTATGTGACAGCAGCCTTTCCTCAGTGGTTAGAATACATCAAAGTGACCAAGTCAGCACTTCAACAGAAGATGTTGGACATTGAAAGTGAGAAGGTAGACAGACACGCGACATCAGCCAAGGGGAACTCCGGCAATGTGCCCCAACAATTCTGACCTTGAGCTGTGCTAGGATATGTTCTGCAAGCAGAAGGGCTACCTGGATGAAGAGTTGGACTTCAGGAAGTGTTCCATGGACCAGGCTCATAAGGTAAGCCGCCCTCAAATCTCCCGCCGGACCACTGATGGACGAGGATTGCGGCCCAGAGGATCCTGGAGCTGGAGGCCATGTTGTACGAGGCGCTACCGCAGCGGGACTGCCCCGCCACGGACGGCGAAAAAGCCAGCCACGCTGGCGTGAATGACGTGCTGACGGCGGATCAGAGAGAAGAGCTTAGGAGCGCCGTGGACCAATGGAAGCGAGCCCTGATGTGCGAGTTGAGGGAGCGCGACGCTTGCATCCTCCAAGAGAGAATGGATCTGCTGCACAGCGCGCAACAGGTAAGGGCCCAAAGCCAGCCCGGCACTTACTTGCACGCTTACTGGCTTTTGAATGCCACTTTCCATTTGTCCGTCCTAGAGGAACAAAGAGCTGAAAGAATTCATCGAAGCTCAGAAGAGACAAATCAAACAATTGGAGGAGAAGTTTCTGTTTCTCTTTCTATTCTTCTCCTTGGCCTTCATTCTGTGGCCCTAACACCAGCTGGTGAGTGAGCTCCAGCGGCACCGCACTCGACACCTCCGATACACTGCCAGCCGGTCTCAGACGTTGGCAGACGCTCCGATGCCAACGTATACCCCCCGCCACGGTGACAGAGGCACCGCGTCACACCGGCGCTCATCCAATCAGAAGGCAGGAAAAGCAAATTCACATGCAGGGCACTTTTGAACCAGAAGAGAGCGCCACAAAAAACGGTTGTTGCCCCAAACGCGCACTAAAAAGGGTCAGAATAACAAGAGTCCCACTGGCCAGCCGGGGCCACCCGTCCAGCTGTTTCTTCAGGGGGGAAAAAAATTGGAGTCACCGGTGAGTACATTTTGCATTTAGCTCTGCTTTTCTGCTTCTGTCTTCAAGTGTGTGGCATCCTGCGATCAAAGATTCAGCCAACCCCAAAGCGGTTGACCTCAACGTCCCACCACCATGCCTACCAGAGCAGGATACGTGATGCTTTGGACATCCTTCCGTCTCAGATGCCCAAAAGTACTCTTTGCCACATCTGCGGCAATACGGTGTCTTTTCAAAGGTGCAAATAAATCCAGCGTGGGCGGAACACGCACGTCTTCGTTTTTTCCCGCTTTGTTTGTGTGACAGCTGTTGTGAAAATTTTATACAAATAAAGTTGTATAGTACAGGTTTGGCCAAGCCGCAACTCCCGAACCGCATGCGGCTCTTTTATGTTCATATCAACATTTGTGTGTGTGTGTGTGTGGGGGGGGGGGGGGGGGGGGGGTTGTGCGTGTTGGCTTCACTTGAGTTCAATTTGGTATTTTGGTCAAAAGCGCATGTGGTGAAATTCCACAAAGTAGGATGGGCAAACACATTTCTTTAAACTATGAGTGTCAATTGGGCTCTCGAAATGGCAGGGAAAAGATGCACAGCAAAACGAAAATACGTAGATGAACACAGGACGTTTTAATCAGAGTGGGAAAGTTTCTATTTTTTGTTGAACGTGATGGCAAACCATTCTGCCTGATATGTCAGACCTCAGCGCATTTCAAAGATTCAAATCTTCAGCGCCATGCACTTCAGCTCACTCCATGCTAACATTGATCAGGCGTCGAACCCGCATCATCATGCTTAAGAGGTGGCCATGATAACCAGTGCGCCATTATGTCAACGCATAATAACTAAGTCTACTGGTCAAAACAGCGGTTACTATATGACGTCGCTACGTCGTGGTCACGTGACGCAGACAAGGCGTCAATGGACGTGGGCAGAGTTAACTTGTTTAAAAGGGAGTAGGCAGAAGAAATATTTAATTTATTTAAATCTATTTTGAGTGCACACCATTATGCCAATGCATAACAACTGTAAATCTACTAAACAAAACAGCGGTTGCTATATGACATCTGCCACGTCGTGGTCACGTGACATACGTGACGTCGATGGGCGTAACTTTCGCCGGAATTCAAATCCGCGGGGAGAGTTAACTTGTTTAAAAGAGAGTGGGCAGAAGAATTATTTAATTTATTTAAATCTATTTGGTGTGTGCGCCATTATGTCAATGCATAACAACTGTAAGTCTACTAAACAAAACAGCGGTTGCTATATGACGTCTGCCACGTCGTGGTCACGTGACGCGGACGTGACGTCGACGCCTACTTTACATCCCACCGATCACAGGACCCCTCGGCTGCATAACCGTGCCCCCTTCCCAACCAATCGGATTTGCTATACGCGAAAACGACGCCAATGGAAAGAGCTTCCGCCCAAATTTAAATCCGTGGGCGTGGCTCGCAGCAGGAAGTAGGAAAATGGCGGCGATGTTGACAAAGACACAGCGGATGGTAACATACGACTAACAAGAGAAATATTTTTATTTTCTGCTTGCAACTGGACCGTCCAGAGCGTACACGGTAAGTACAACTCATCGTTTTTAAAAAGAAGTACTTTTGTTGCCCTGAAAAGCGAGTGAGCGTGGCGTTTGTGGGGGACGTCGAATTTCGACGATTCTTTCTGGTCAACGGTTGTAAATGATTGTGTTGATTAAAAAAGAAAACTTGATGTAACTCTACTTTTAACTGCCGTTTCAGATAGATTTGGAATTGCATCACATCCAATTTTGCCTAGAGCGTACACGGTAAGTAACACTCGTTGTGTTTAAGGAGATTTACGTTTGTAATAGCAGAAGTGTAGCCGCGTTGCGTTGTACGTGTGAATGTTGGTCCGGGCGAAATGTTAATGTTTAATTTCATTCCTTTAGGTTCCACGGTGTTTGTTGGCTGCAAGTTTTCCACTGCAAGAAGAGGCTCATATCATTGACCAGGAGCGAGCTACAATGGTGAGTAGCCATAACATTTATGTTAAACACTTCCTATTTCATGTCTAACAGTACTTGATTTAACAAATAACCATAAATAAATACAGTGTGGGCACTGAAGTTAACATATGTGATTATACTGCCTAATCTGTCACCGAGTAGATTGTTGCAAAGTAATATAAGATCCAAAGTTGTAATTCAGAATAGTTTTCAAAAGAAGGCCATTAGAATTATATACAAGTCTGATTACCCTGAACAAGCTATTAATTAAATCACAAATTCTTCAATTCAAAGATTTGGTAGATTATCAGACAAATAATGTCTAACAGTAATTGATTTAACACATCACGATAAGTAGATTGAGTGTGGGCACTCTCAAGTTAACATATGTGATTATACTGCCTAATCTGTTACAGAGTATGTTGTTGCCAAGTAATGTAGAATAGATCCAAAGTAGTAATCCAGAATAGTTTTGAAGAGGCCATTAGAATGATAAACAAATCTGATTACCTTGAACATAATAACAAGCTAAGTGTTTAATATGTCCTATGAAGTCAAAATTGGGCACCATCATGTGGTGAAATTTGGAATTGCATCACATCCAATTTTGCCTGGGAACAAACAGATTACATAAATCTTAGTTTTGAATAAGCCACTCCTTCTCAAACAAGTAAACTCTGCCCATTTTGCGCAGTAGATGTTCTGTTAATATCTAGTATTTATACAAAGTCATAATTTAAATTGCTTTCAACCTTCATTCATCGGTTCAACCAACATTACTCGCTCTTATTACCAACTTGTATTGATTTAACTAAGCGTTTAATACTTCCTATCAGGTCTCAAATCGAGATTTGGCAAAATACAATTTCAGCAAATCCAATTTTGCCAGGGAACAAAAATAGATTAAATAAACTAAATAAGTCCTCTTCCCATTAAATAAATCAGAAAAGTCTGTCTTGTAACCAGTCCTCTTCAAACAAGTAAAGTCTGCCCATTTTGTGCCGTAGATTTTGTGTCTATGCCTAGTATTTAAACAAAATCATAATTTAAACGACTTCTTTCCTTCATTCACTTTGGAAATTTGGAATTGCAGCAAATCGAATTTTGGCAGGGAACAAAAATAGATCAATTAAACTAAATAAGTCTTCTTCCCATTAAATAAATTAAAAAAGTCTGTCTTGTAACCAGTCCTTTTCAAACAAGTAAAGTCTGCCCATTTTGTGCCGTCGATTTTGTGTTAATGCCTAGTATTTATACAAAATCATAATTTAAAGGACTTCATTCCTTCATTCACTTTGGAAATTTGGAATTGCAGCACATCAAATTTTGCCTGGGAAGAAAAGTAGATTAAATAAATTTAATAAGTCTTACTACTTCCCATTAAATAAATTAAATACGTCTTACTTGTTCCCACTCCTTTTCAAAACAGTAGTTTAAAACGAGGGCCCTTCACTCAATCTTTAACCTCAACCCCGCACGTTGTGTTGTATCTGTGAATGTTGGTTGTGGCCAAATGATAGTTTTCTTTCATTCGTTTAGGTTCCAAGAAAACTTGATGTAACTCTACTTTTAACTGCCGTTTCAGATAAGCGGGTATTACGTCGCAGTCAAATGCCGTGGATATGACGTAATTGCCCGAACCTCCGCCAAAATTCAAATCTGTTGGCGCGATGGCCGTGAGCCACTGAGCAGCGACGATTATCAACAGAAATATCTTTATTTTCTGCTTGCAACTGGACCGTCTAGAGCGTACACGGTAAGTAACACTCATTGTGTTTAAGGAGATTTACGTTTGTAATAGCAGAAGTGTAGCCGCGTTGCGTTGTACGTGTGAAAATTGGTCGAGGCGAAATGTTAATGTTTAATTTCATTCCTTTAGGTTCCACGGTGTTTGTTGGCTGCAAGTTTTCCACTGCAAGAAGAGGCTCGTATCATTGACCAGGAGCGAGCTACAATGGTGAGTAGCCATAACATTTATGTTAAACACTTCCTATTTCATGTCTAACAGTACTTGATTTAACAAATAACCATAAATAAATACAGTGTGGGCACTGAAGTTAACATATGTGATTATACTGCCTAATCTGTCACGGAGTAGATTGTTGCAAAGTAATATAAGATCCAAAGTTGTAATTCAGAATAGTTTTCAAAAGAAGGCCATTAGAATTATATACAAGTCTGATTACCCTGAACAAGCTATTAATTAAATCACAAATTCTTCAATTCAAAGATTTGGTAGATTATCAGACAAATAATGTCTAACAGTAATTGATTTAACACATCACGATAAGTAGATTGAGTGTGGGCACTCTCAAGTTAACATATGTGATTATACTGCCTAATCTGTTACAGAGTATGTTGTTGCCAAGTAATGTAGAATAGATCCAAAGTAGTAATCCAGAATAGTTTTGAAGAGGCCATTAGAATGATAAACAAATCTGATTACCTTGAACATAATAACAAGCTAAGTGTTTAATATGTCCTATGAAGTCAAAATTGGGCACCATCATGTGGTGAAATTTGGAATTGCATCACATCCAATTTTGCCTGGGAACAAACAGATTACATAAATCTTAGTTTTGAATAAGCCACTCCTTCTCAAACAAGTAAACTCTGCCCATTTTGCGCAGTAGATGTTCTGTTAATATCTAGTATTTATACAAAGTCATAATTTAAATTGCTTTCAACCTTCATTCATCGGTTCAACCAACATTACTCGCTCTTATTACCAACTTGTATTGATTTAACTAAGCGTTTAATACTTCCTATCAGGTCTCAAATCGAGATTTGGCAAAATACAATTTCAGCAAATCCAATTTTGCCAGGGAACAAAAATAGATTAAATAAACTAAATAAGTCCTCTTCCCATTAAATAAATCAGAAAAGTCTGTCTTGTAACCAGTCCTCTTCAAACAAGTAAAGTCTGCCCATTTTGTGCCGTAGATTTTGTGTCTATGCCTAGTATTTAAACAAAATCATAATTTAAACGACTTCTTTCCTTCATTCACTTTGGAAATTTGGAATTGCAGCAAATCGAATTTTGGCAGGGAACAAAAATAGATCAATTAAACTAAATAAGTCTTCTTCCCATTAAATAAATTAAAAAAGTCTGTCTTGTAACCAGTCCTTTTCAAACAAGTAAAGTCTGCCCATTTTGTGCCGTCGATTTTGTGTTAATGCCTAGTATTTATACAAAATCATAATTTAAAGGACTTCATTCCTTCATTCACTTTGGAAATTTGGAATTGCAGCACATCAAATTTTGCCTGGGAAGAAAAGTAGATTAAATAAATTTAATAAGTCTTACTACTTCCCATTAAATAAATTAAATACGTCTTACTTGTTCCCACTCCTTTTCAAAACAGTAGTTTAAAACGAGGGCCCTTCACTCAATCTTTAACCTCAACCCCGCACGTTGTGTTGTATCTGTGAATGTTGGTTGTGGCCAAATGATAGTTTTCTTTCATTCGTTTAGGTTCCAAGAAAACTTGATGTAACTCTACTTTTAACTGCCGTTTCAGATAAGCGGGTATTACGTCGCAGTCAAGTGCCGCGGATATGACGTAATTGCCCGAACCTCCGCCAAAATTCAAATCTGTTGGCGCGATGGCCGTGAGCCACTGAGCAGCGACGATTATCAACAGAAATATCTTTATTTTCTGCTTGCAACTGGACCGTCTAGAGCGTACACGGTAAGTAACACTCATTGTGTTTAAGGAGATTTACGTTTGTAATAGCAGAAGTGTAGCCGCGTTGCGTTGTACGTGTGAAAATTGGTCGAGGCGAAATGTTAATGTTTAATTTCATTCCTTTAGGTTCCACGGTGTTTGTTGGCTGCAAGTTTTCCACTGCAAGAAGAGGCTCGTATCATTGACCAGGAGCGAGCTACAATGGTGAGTAGCCATAACATTTATGTTAAACACTTCCTATTTCATGTCTAACAGTACTTGATTTAACAAATAACCATAAATAAATACAGTGTGGGCACTGAAGTTAACATATGTGATTATACTGCCTAATCTGTCACGGAGTAGATTGTTGCAAAGTAATATAAGATCCAAAGTTGTAATTCAGAATAGTTTTCAAAAGAAGGCCATTAGAATTATATACAAGTCTGATTACCCTGAACAAGCTATTAATTAAATCACAAATTCTTCAATTCAAAGATTTGGTAGATTATCAGACAAATAATGTCTAACAGTAATTGATTTAACACATCACGATAAGTAGATTGAGTGTGGGCACTCTCAAGTTAACATATGTGATTATACTGCCTAATCTGTTACAGAGTATGTTGTTGCCAAGTAATGTAGAATAGATCCAAAGTAGTAATCCAGAATAGTTTTGAAGAGGCCATTAGAATGATAAACAAATCTGATTACCTTGAACATAATAACAAGCTAAGTGTTTAATATGTCCTATGAAGTCAAAATTGGGCACCATCATGTGGTGAAATTTGGAATTGCATCACATCCAATTTTGCCTGGGAACAAACAGATTACATAAATCTTAGTTTTGAATAAGCCACTCCTTCTCAAACAAGTAAACTCTGCCCATTTTGCGCAGTAGATGTTCTGTTAATATCTAGTATTTATACAAAGTCATAATTTAAATTGCTTTCAACCTTCATTCATCGGTTCAACCAACATTACTCGCTCTTATTACCAACTTGTATTGATTTAACTAAGCGTTTAATACTTCCTATCAGGTCTCAAATCGAGATTTGGCAAAATACAATTTCAGCAAATCCAATTTTGCCAGGGAACAAAAATAGATTAAATAAACTAAATAAGTCCTCTTCCCATTAAATAAATCAGAAAAGTCTGTCTTGTAACCAGTCCTCTTCAAACAAGTAAAGTCTGCCCATTTTGTGCCGTAGATTTTGTGTCTATGCCTAGTATTTAAACAAAATCATAATTTAAACGACTTCTTTCCTTCATTCACTTTGGAAATTTGGAATTGCAGCAAATCGAATTTTGGCAGGGAACAAAAATAGATCAATTAAACTAAATAAGTCTTCTTCCCATTAAATAAATTAAAAAAGTCTGTCTTGTAACCAGTCCTTTTCAAACAAGTAAAGTCTGCCCATTTTGTGCCGTCGATTTTGTGTTAATGCCTAGTATTTATACAAAATCATAATTTAAAGGACTTCATTCCTTCATTCACTTTGGAAATTTGGAATTGCAGCACATCAAATTTTGCCTGGGAAGAAAAGTAGATTAAATAAATTTAATAAGTCTTACTACTTCCCATTAAATAAATTAAATACGTCTTACTTGTTCCCACTCCTTTTCAAAACAGTAGTTTAAAACGAGGGCCCTTCACTCAATCTTTAACCTCAACCCCGCACGTTGTGTTGTATCTGTGAATGTTGGTTGTGGCCAAATGATAGTTTTCTTTCATTCGTTTAGGTTCCAAGAAAACTTGATGTAACTCTACTTTTAACTGCCGTTTCAGATAAGCGGGTATTACGTCGCAGTCAAGTGCCGCGGATATGACGTAATTGCCCGAACCTCCGCCAAAATTCAAATCTGTTGGCGCGATGGCCGTGAGCCACTGAGCAGCGACGATTATCAACAGAAATATCTTTATTTTCTGCTTGCAACTGGACCGTCTAGAGCGTACACGGTAAGTAACACTCATTGTGTTTAAGGAGATTTACGTTTGTAATAGCAGAAGTGTAGCCGCGTTGCGTTGTACGTGTGAAAATTGGTCGAGGCGAAATGTTAATGTTTAATTTCATTCCTTTAGGTTCCACGGTGTTTGTTGGCTGCAAGTTTTCCACTGCAAGAAGAGGCTCGTATCATTGACCAGGAGCGAGCTACAATGGTGAGTAGCCATAACATTTATGTTAAACACTTCCTATTTCATGTCTAACAGTACTTGATTTAACAAATAACCATAAATAAATACAGTGTGGGCACTGAAGTTAACATATGTGATTATACTGCCTAATCTGTCACGGAGTAGATTGTTGCAAAGTAATATAAGATCCAAAGTTGTAATTCAGAATAGTTTTCAAAAGAAGGCCATTAGAATTATATACAAGTCTGATTACCCTGAACAAGCTATTAATTAAATCACAAATTCTTCAATTCAAAGATTTGGTAGATTATCAGACAAATAATGTCTAACAGTAATTGATTTAACACATCACGATAAGTAGATTGAGTGTGGGCACTCTCAAGTTAACATATGTGATTATACTGCCTAATCTGTTACAGAGTATGTTGTTGCCAAGTAATGTAGAATAGATCCAAAGTAGTAATCCAGAATAGTTTTGAAGAGGCCATTAGAATGATAAACAAATCTGATTACCTTGAACATAATAACAAGCTAAGTGTTTAATATGTCCTATGAAGTCAAAATTGGGCACCATCATGTGGTGAAATTTGGAATTGCATCACATCCAATTTTGCCTGGGAACAAACAGATTACATAAATCTTAGTTTTGAATAAGCCACTCCTTCTCAAACAAGTAAACTCTGCCCATTTTGCGCAGTAGATGTTCTGTTAATATCTAGTATTTATACAAAGTCATAATTTAAATTGCTTTCAACCTTCATTCATCGGTTCAACCAACATTACTCGCTCTTATTACCAACTTGTATTGATTTAACTAAGCGTTTAATACTTCCTATCAGGTCTCAAATCGAGATTTGGCAAAATACAATTTCAGCAAATCCAATTTTGCCAGGGAACAAAAATAGATTAAATAAACTAAATAAGTCCTCTTCCCATTAAATAAATCAGAAAAGTCTGTCTTGTAACCAGTCCTCTTCAAACAAGTAAAGTCTGCCCATTTTGTGCCGTAGATTTTGTGTCTATGCCTAGTATTTAAACAAAATCATAATTTAAACGACTTCTTTCCTTCATTCACTTTGGAAATTTGGAATTGCAGCAAATCGAATTTTGGCAGGGAACAAAAATAGATCAATTAAACTAAATAAGTCTTCTTCCCATTAAATAAATTAAAAAAGTCTGTCTTGTAACCAGTCCTTTTCAAACAAGTAAAGTCTGCCCATTTTGTGCCGTCGATTTTGTGTTAATGCCTAGTATTTATACAAAATCATAATTTAAAGGACTTCATTCCTTCATTCACTTTGGAAATTTGGAATTGCAGCACATCAAATTTTGCCTGGGAAGAAAAGTAGATTAAATAAATTTAATAAGTCTTACTACTTCCCATTAAATAAATTAAATACGTCTTACTTGTTCCCACTCCTTTTCAAAACAGTAGTTTAAAACGAGGGCCCTTCACTCAATCTTTAACCTCAACCCCGCACGTTGTGTTGTATCTGTGAATGTTGGTTGTGGCCAAATGATAGTTTTCTTTCATTCGTTTAGGTTCCAAGAAAACTTGATGTAACTCTACTTTTAACTGCCGTTTCAGATAAGCGGGTATTACGTCGCAGTCAAGTGCCGCGGATATGACGTAATTGCCCGAACCTCCGCCAAAATTCAAATCTGTTGGCGCGATGGCCGTGAGCCACTGAGCAGCGACGATTATCAACAGAAATATCTTTATTTTCTGCTTGCAACTGGACCGTCTAGAGCGTACACGGTAAGTAACACTCATTGTGTTTAAGGAGATTTACGTTTGTAATAGCAGAAGTGTAGCCGCGTTGCGTTGTACGTGTGAAAATTGGTCGAGGCGAAATGTTAATGTTTAATTTCATTCCTTTAGGTTCCACGGTGTTTGTTGGCTGCAAGTTTTCCACTGCAAGAAGAGGCTCGTATCATTGACCAGGAGCGAGCTACAATGGTGAGTAGCCATAACATTTATGTTAAACACTTCCTATTTCATGTCTAACAGTACTTGATTTAACAAATAACCATAAATAAATACAGTGTGGGCACTGAAGTTAACATATGTGATTATACTGCCTAATCTGTCACGGAGTAGATTGTTGCAAAGTAATATAAGATCCAAAGTTGTAATTCAGAATAGTTTTCAAAAGAAGGCCATTAGAATTATATACAAGTCTGATTACCCTGAACAAGCTATTAATTAAATCACAAATTCTTCAATTCAAAGATTTGGTAGATTATCAGACAAATAATGTCTAACAGTAATTGATTTAACACATCACGATAAGTAGATTGAGTGTGGGCACTCTCAAGTTAACATATGTGATTATACTGCCTAATCTGTTACAGAGTATGTTGTTGCCAAGTAATGTAGAATAGATCCAAAGTAGTAATCCAGAATAGTTTTGAAGAGGCCATTAGAATGATAAACAAATCTGATTACCTTGAACATAATAACAAGCTAAGTGTTTAATATGTCCTATGAAGTCAAAATTGGGCACCATCATGTGGTGAAATTTGGAATTGCATCACATCCAATTTTGCCTGGGAACAAACAGATTACATAAATCTTAGTTTTGAATAAGCCACTCCTTCTCAAACAAGTAAACTCTGCCCATTTTGCGCAGTAGATGTTCTGTTAATATCTAGTATTTATACAAAGTCATAATTTAAATTGCTTTCAACCTTCATTCATCGGTTCAACCAACATTACTCGCTCTTATTACCAACTTGTATTGATTTAACTAAGCGTTTAATACTTCCTATCAGGTCTCAAATCGAGATTTGGCAAAATACAATTTCAGCAAATCCAATTTTGCCAGGGAACAAAAATAGATTAAATAAACTAAATAAGTCCTCTTCCCATTAAATAAATCAGAAAAGTCTGTCTTGTAACCAGTCCTCTTCAAACAAGTAAAGTCTGCCCATTTTGTGCCGTAGATTTTGTGTCTATGCCTAGTATTTAAACAAAATCATAATTTAAACGACTTCTTTCCTTCATTCACTTTGGAAATTTGGAATTGCAGCAAATCGAATTTTGGCAGGGAACAAAAATAGATCAATTAAACTAAATAAGTCTTCTTCCCATTAAATAAATTAAAAAAGTCTGTCTTGTAACCAGTCCTTTTCAAACAAGTAAAGTCTGCCCATTTTGTGCCGTCGATTTTGTGTTAATGCCTAGTATTTATACAAAATCATAATTTAAAGGACTTCATTCCTTCATTCACTTTGGAAATTTGGAATTGCAGCACATCAAATTTTGCCTGGGAAGAAAAGTAGATTAAATAAATTTAATAAGTCTTACTACTTCCCATTAAATAAATTAAATACGTCTTACTTGTTCCCACTCCTTTTCAAAACAGTAGTTTAAAACGAGGGCCCTTCACTCAATCTTTAACCTCAACCCCGCACGTTGTGTTGTATCTGTGAATGTTGGTTGTGGCCAAATGATAGTTTTCTTTCATTCGTTTAGGTTCCAAGAAAACTTGATGTAACTCTACTTTTAACTGCCGTTTCAGATAAGCGGGTATTACGTCGCAGTCAAGTGCCGCGGATATGACGTAATTGCCCGAACCTCCGCCAAAATTCAAATCTGTTGGCGCGATGGCCGTGAGCCACTGAGCAGCGACGATTATCAACAGAAATATCTTTATTTTCTGCTTGCAACTGGACCGTCTAGAGCGTACACGGTAAGTAACACTCATTGTGTTTAAGGAGATTTACGTTTGTAATAGCAGAAGTGTAGCCGCGTTGCGTTGTACGTGTGAAAATTGGTCGAGGCGAAATGTTAATGTTTAATTTCATTCCTTTAGGTTCCACGGTGTTTGTTGGCTGCAAGTTTTCCACTGCAAGAAGAGGCTCGTATCATTGACCAGGAGCGAGCTACAATGGTGAGTAGCCATAACATTTATGTTAAACACTTCCTATTTCATGTCTAACAGTACTTGATTTAACAAATAACCATAAATAAATACAGTGTGGGCACTGAAGTTAACATATGTGATTATACTGCCTAATCTGTCACGGAGTAGATTGTTGCAAAGTAATATAAGATCCAAAGTTGTAATTCAGAATAGTTTTCAAAAGAAGGCCATTAGAATTATATACAAGTCTGATTACCCTGAACAAGCTATTAATTAAATCACAAATTCTTCAATTCAAAGATTTGGTAGATTATCAGACAAATAATGTCTAACAGTAATTGATTTAACACATCACGATAAGTAGATTGAGTGTGGGCACTCTCAAGTTAACATATGTGATTATACTGCCTAATCTGTTACAGAGTATGTTGTTGCCAAGTAATGTAGAATAGATCCAAAGTAGTAATCCAGAATAGTTTTGAAGAGGCCATTAGAATGATAAACAAATCTGATTACCTTGAACATAATAACAAGCTAAGTGTTTAATATGTCCTATGAAGTCAAAATTGGGCACCATCATGTGGTGAAATTTGGAATTGCATCCAATTTTGCCTGGGAACAAACAGATTACATAAATCTTAGTTTTGAATAAGCCACTCCTTCTCAAACAAGTAAACTCTGCCCATTTTGCGCAGTAGATGTTCTGTTAATATCTAGTATTTATACAAAGTCATAATTTAAATTGCTTTCAACCTTCATTCATCGGTTCAACCAACATTACTCGCTCTTATTACCAACTTGTATTGATTTAACTAAGCGTTTAATACTTCCTATCAGGTCTCAAATCGAGATTTGGCAAAATACAATTTCAGCAAATCCAATTTTGCCAGGGAACAAAAATAGATTAAATAAACTAAATAAGTCCTCTTCCCATTAAATAAATCAGAAAAGTCTGTCTTGTAACCAGTCCTCTTCAAACAAGTAAAGTCTGCCCATTTTGTGCCGTAGATTTTGTGTCTATGCCTAGTATTTAAACAAAATCATAATTTAAACGACTTCTTTCCTTCATTCACTTTGGAAATTTGGAATTGCAGCAAATCGAATTTTGGCAGGGAACAAAAATAGATCAATTAAACTAAATAAGTCTTCTTCCCATTAAATAAATTAAAAAAGTCTGTCTTGTAACCAGTCCTTTTCAAACAAGTAAAGTCTGCCCATTTTGTGCCGTCGATTTTGTGTTAATGCCTAGTATTTATACAAAATCATAATTTAAAGGACTTCATTCCTTCATTCACTTTGGAAATTTGGAATTGCAGCACATCAAATTTTGCCTGGGAAGAAAAGTAGATTAAATAAATTTAATAAGTCTTACTACTTCCCATTAAATAAATTAAATACGTCTTACTTGTTCCCACTCCTTTTCAAAACAGTAGTTTAAAACGAGGGCCCTTCACTCAATCTTTAACCTCAACCCCGCACGTTGTGTTGTATCTGTGAATGTTGGTTGTGGCCAAATGATAGTTTTCTTTCATTCGTTTAGGTTCCAAGAAAACTTGATGTAACTCTACTTTTAACTGCCGTTTCAGATAAGCGGGTATTACGTCGCAGTCAAGTGCCGCGGATATGACGTAATTGCCCGAACCTCCGCCAAAATTCAAATCTGTTGGCGCGATGGCCGTGAGCCACTGAGCAGCGACGATTATCAACAGAAATATCTTTATTTTCTGCTTGCAACTGGACCGTCTAGAGCGTACACGGTAAGTAACACTCATTGTGTTTAAGGAGATTTACGTTTGTAATAGCAGAAGTGTAGCCGCGTTGCGTTGTACGTGTGAAAATTGGTCGAGGCGAAATGTTAATGTTTAATTTCATTCCTTTAGGTTCCACGGTGTTTGTTGGCTGCAAGTTTTCCACTGCAAGAAGAGGCTCGTATCATTGACCAGGAGCGAGCTACAATGGTGAGTAGCCATAACATTTATGTTAAACACTTCCTATTTCATGTCTAACAGTACTTGATTTAACAAATAACCATAAATAAATACAGTGTGGGCACTGAAGTTAACATATGTGATTATACTGCCTAATCTGTCACGGAGTAGATTGTTGCAAAGTAATATAAGATCCAAAGTTGTAATTCAGAATAGTTTTCAAAAGAAGGCCATTAGAATTATATACAAGTCTGATTACCCTGAACAAGCTATTAATTAAATCACAAATTCTTCAATTCAAAGATTTGGTAGATTATCAGACAAATAATGTCTAACAGTAATTGATTTAACACATCACGATAAGTAGATTGAGTGTGGGCACTCTCAAGTTAACATATGTGATTATACTGCCTAATCTGTTACAGAGTATGTTGTTGCCAAGTAATGTAGAATAGATCCAAAGTAGTAATCCAGAATAGTTTTGAAGAGGCCATTAGAATGATAAACAAATCTGATTACCTTGAACATAATAACAAGCTAAGTGTTTAATATGTCCTATGAAGTCAAAATTGGGCACCATCATGTGGTGAAATTTGGAATTGCATCACATCCAATTTTGCCTGGGAACAAACAGATTACATAAATCTTAGTTTTGAATAAGCCACTCCTTCTCAAACAAGTAAACTCTGCCCATTTTGCGCAGTAGATGTTCTGTTAATATCTAGTATTTATACAAAGTCATAATTTAAATTGCTTTCAACCTTCATTCATCGGTTCAACCAACATTACTCGCTCTTATTACCAACTTGTATTGATTTAACTAAGCGTTTAATACTTCCTATCAGGTCTCAAATCGAGATTTGGCAAAATACAATTTCAGCAAATCCAATTTTGCCAGGGAACAAAAATAGATTAAATAAACTAAATAAGTCCTCTTCCCATTAAATAAATCAGAAAAGTCTGTCTTGTAACCAGTCCTCTTCAAACAAGTAAAGTCTGCCCATTTTGTGCCGTAGATTTTGTGTCTATGCCTAGTATTTAAACAAAATCATAATTTAAACGACTTCTTTCCTTCATTCACTTTGGAAATTTGGAATTGCAGCAAATCGAATTTTGGCAGGGAACAAAAATAGATCAATTAAACTAAATAAGTCTTCTTCCCATTAAATAAATTAAAAAAGTCTGTCTTGTAACCAGTCCTTTTCAAACAAGTAAAGTCTGCCCATTTTGTGCCGTCGATTTTGTGTTAATGCCTAGTATTTATACAAAATCATAATTTAAAGGACTTCATTCCTTCATTCACTTTGGAAATTTGGAATTGCAGCACATCAAATTTTGCCTGGGAAGAAAAGTAGATTAAATAAATTTAATAAGTCTTACTACTTCCCATTAAATAAATTAAATACGTCTTACTTGTTCCCACTCCTTTTCAAAACAGTAGTTTAAAACGAGGGCCCTTCACTCAATCTTTAACCTCAACCCCGCACGTTGTGTTGTATCTGTGAATGTTGGTTGTGGCCAAATGATAGTTTTCTTTCATTCGTTTAGGTTCCAAGTAAACTTGATGTAACTCTACTTTTAACTGCCGTTTCAGATAAGCGGGTATTACGTCGCAGTCATGTGCCGTGGATATGACGTAATTGCCCGAACCTCCGCCAAAATTCAAATCTGTTGGCGCGATGGCCGTGAGCCACTGAGCAGCGACGATTATCAACAGAAATATCTTTATTTTCTGCTTGCAACTGGACCGTCTAGAGCGTACACGGTAAGTAACACTCATTGTGTTTAAGGAGATTTACGTTTGTAATAGCAGAAGTGTAGCCGCGTTGCGTTGTACGTGTGAAAATTGGTCGAGGCGAAATGTTAATGTTTAATTTCATTCCTTTAGGTTCCACGGTGTTTGTTGGCTGCAAGTTTTCCACTGCAAGAAGAGGCTCGTATCATTGACCAGGAGCGAGCTACAATGGTGAGTAGCCATAACATTTATGTTAAACACTTCCTATTTCATGTCTAACAGTACTTGATTTAACAAATAACCATAAATAAATACAGTGTGGGCACTGAAGTTAACATATGTGATTATACTGCCTAATCTGTCACGGAGTAGATTGTTGCAAAGTAATATAAGATCCAAAGTTGTAATTCAGAATAGTTTTCAAAAGAAGGCCATTAGAATTATATACAAGTCTGATTACCCTTAACATAACAACAAGCTATTAATTAAATCACAAATTCTTCAATTCAAAGATTTGGTAGATTATCAGACAAATAATGTCTAACAGTAATTGATTTAACACATCACGATAAGTAGATTGAGTGTGGGCACTCTCAAGTTAACAGATATGATTATACTGCCTAATCTGTTACAGAGTATGTTGTTGCCAAGTAATGTAGAATAGATCCAAAGTAGTAATCCAGAATAGTTTTGAAGAGGCCATTAGAATAATAAACAAATCTGATTACCTTGAACATAATAACAAGCTAAGTGTTTAATATGTCCTATGAAGTCAAAATTGGGCACCATCATGTGGTGAAATTTGGAATTGCATCACATCCAATTTTGCCTGGGAACAAACAGATTAAATAAATCTTAGTTTTGAATAAGCCACTCCTTCTCAAACAAGTAAACTCTGCCCATTTCGCGCAGTAGATGTTCTGTTAATATCTAGTATTTATACAAAGTCATAATTTAAATTGCTTTCAACCTTCATTCATCGGTTCAACCAACATTACTCGCTCTTATTACCAACTTGTATTGATTTAACTAAGCGTTTAATACTTCCTATCAGGTCTCAAGGCAAGATTTGGCAAAATACAATTTCAGCAAATCCAATTTTGCCAGGGAACAAAAATAGATTAAATAAACTAAATAAGTCTTCTTCCCATTAAATAAATCAGAAAAGTCTGTCTTGTAACCAGTCCTCTTCAAACAAGTAAAGTCTGCCCATTTTGTGCCGTAGATTTTGTGTCTATGCCTAGTATTTAAACAAAATCATAATTTAAACGACTTCTTTCCTTCATTCACTTTGGAAATTTGGAATTGCAGCAAATCGAATTTTGCCAGGGAACAAAAATAGATCAATTAAACTAAATAAGTCTTCTTCCCATTAAATAAATTAAAAAAGTCTGTCTTGTAACCAGTCCTTTTCAAACAAGTAAAGTCTGCCCATTTTGTGCCGTCGATTTTGTGTTAATGCCTAGTATTTATACAAAATCATAATTTAAAGGACTTCATTCCTTCATTCACTTTGGAAATTTGGAATTGCAGCACATCAAATTTTGCCTGGGAAGAAAAGTAGATTAAATAAATTTAATAAGTCTTACTACTTCCCATTAAATAAATTAAATACGTCTTACTTGTTCCCACTCCTTTTCAAAAAAGTAGTTTAAAACGAGGTCCCTTCACTCAACCTTTAACCCTATTTATTCACCTTCTAGGCTAAGTGTTAAAGGCTAAGTGTTAAAGGCTAAGTGTTAAAGGCTAAGTGTTAGAGGCTAAGTGCCAGAGGCTAGGCGCCAGAGGCGAGTTTTTGTGGGCTGAAGTTTTAGTGGGGTTAGTGTGAATACAATCCAAAAGAATACAACAGAATACAATACAATAGAATATAATACATAGATTAAATTCAATAGCTCTTACTACTTCCCATTAAATAAATTAAATACGTCTTACTTGTTCCCAATCCTTTTCAAAAAAGTAGTTTAAAACGAGGGCCCTTCACTCAACCTTTAACCTCAACCCCGCACGTCACATTGTGTTGTATCTGTGAATGTTGGTTGTGGCCAAATGATAGTTTTCTTTCATTCGTTTAGGTTCCACGGTGTTTGTTGGCTATGTTTTCCACTGTCAGAAGGATGAAAATACAAAGTACAACGCTTGGACGTGGGCGAAGGCGTCACCGGTGAGTCCTTCCTTCCTATTTATTTACCTTCTAGATGCTAGAGGCTAAGTGTTAGAGGCTAAGTGTTAGAGGCTAAGTGTTAAACACAATACGAACAACACAACGATACTGCACTGAACAACACGATACCGCACTGAGAAACACGATACCGCACTGAACAACACGATACCGCACTGAACAACACCATGCCGCACTGAACACCATGCCACACTGAACAACACCATCCCGCACTGAACAACACCATGCCGCACTAAACAACACCATGCCGCACTGAACAACACCATGCCTCACTGAACGACACCATGCCGCACTGAAAGACACCATGCCGCACTGAACGACACCATGCCGCACTGAAAGACACCATCCCGCACTGAACACCATGCCGCACTGAACAACACCATCCTGCACTGAACAACACCATCCCGCACTGAACAACACCATGCCGCACTGAACAACATTATGCCGCACTGAACATTATGCCGCACTGAACAACACCATGCCGCACTGAACAACACCATGCCGCACTGAACAACATTATGCCGCACTGAACAACACCATGCCGCACTGAACAACACCATGCCGCACTGAACACCATGCCGCACTGAACAACATTATGCCGCACTGAACAACACCATGCCGCACTGAACAACACCATCCCGCACTGAACAACACCATGCCGCACTGAACAACATTATGCCGCACTGAACAACATTATGCCGCACTGAACAACACCATGCCGCACTGAACAACACCATGCCGCACTGAACAACACCATGCCGCACTGAACAACATTATAACGCACTGAACAACACCATCCCGCACTGAACAACACCATGCCGCACTAAACAACATTATGCCGCACTGAACAACATTATGCCGAAATGAACAACACCATGCCGCACTGAACAACACCATGCCGCACTGAACAACACCATCCTGCACTGAACAACACCATCCCGCACTGAACAACACCATGCCGCACTGAACAACACCATGCCGCACTGAACAACACCATGCCGCAATGAACAACACCATCCCGCAATGAACAACACCATCCCGCACTGAACAACATTATGCCGCACTGAACAACATTATGCCGCACTGAACAACATTATGCCGCACTGAACAACACCATGCCGCACTGAACAACACCATGCCGCACTGAACAACATTATGCCGCACTGAACAACATTATGCCGCACTGAACAACATTATGCCGCACTGAACAACATTATGCCGCACTGAACAACACCATGCCGCACTGAACAACACCATGCCGCACTGAACAACACCATGCCGCACTGAACAACACCATGCCGCACTGAACAACACGATCCCGCATTGAACAACACCATGCCGCACTGAACAACACCATCCTGCACTGAACAACACCATGCCGCACTGAACAACACCATGCCGCACTGAACAACATTATGGCGCACTGAACAACATTATGCCGCACTGAACAACACCATGCCGCACTGAACAACACCATGCCGCACTGAACAACACCATGCCGCAATAAACAACACCATCCCGCACTGAACAACACCATGCCGCAGTGAACAACACCATGCCGCACTGAACAACATTATGGCGCACTGAACAACATTATGCCGCACTGAACAACACCATGCCGCACTGAACAACACCATGCCGCACTGAACAACACCATGCCGCACTGAACAACATTATGCCGCACTGAACAACATTATGCCGCACTGAACAACACCATGTCGCACTGAACAACACCATGCCGCACTGAACAACACCATGCCGCACTGAACAACACCATGCCGCACTGAACAACACCATTCCGCACTGAACAACACCATGCCGCACTGAACAACACCATCCTGCACTGAACAACACCATCCCGCACTGAACAACACCATGCCGCATTGAACAACACCATGCCGCACTGAACAACACCATCCTGCACTGAACAACACCATGCCGCACTGAACAACACCATGCCGCACTGAACAACACCATGCCGCACTGAACATTATGCCGCACTGAACAACATTATGCCGCACTGAACAACATTATGTCGCACTGAACAACACCATGCCGCACTGAACAACACCATGCTGCACTGAACAACATTATGCCGCACTGAACAACACGATCCCGCATTGAACAACACCATCCCGCAGTGAACAACACCATGCCGCATTGAACAACACCATGCCGCACTGAACAACACCATGCTGCACTGAACAACATTATGCTGCACTGAAAAACACGATCCTGCATTGAACAACACCATGCCGCACTGAACAACACCATCCTGCACTGAACAACACCTTTCCACACTGAACAACACCATGCCGCACTGAACAACATTATGCCGCACTGAACAACACCATGCCGCACTGAACAACACCATGCCGCACTGAACAACACCATGCCGCACTGAACAACACCATGCCGCAATGAACAACACCATCCCGCACTGAACAACACCATGCCGCATTGAACAACACCATGCCGCACTGAACAACACCATCCCGCACTGAACAACACCACCCCGCACTGAACAACACGATCCCGCATTGAACAACACCATCCCGGACTGAACAACACCATGCCGCACTGAACAACACCATGCCGCACTGAACAACACCATTCCGCACTGAACAACACCATGCCGCACTGAACAACACCATGCCGCACTGAACAACACCATGCCGCACTGAACAACACCATGCCGCACTGAACAACATTATGCCGCACTGAACAACACCATGCCGCACTGAACAACACCATCCCGCACTGAACAACACCATGCCGCATTGAACAACACCATGCCGCACTGAACAACACCATCCTGCACTGAACAACACCATCCCGCACTGAACAACACCATGCCGCACTGAACAACATTATGGCGCACTGAACAACATTATGCCGCACTGAACAACACCATGCCGCACTGAACAACACCATGCCGCACTGAACAACACCATGCCGCACTGAACAACATTATGCCGCACTGAACAACATTATGCCGCACTGAACAACACCATGTCGCACTGAACAACACCATGCCGCACTGAACAACACCATGCCGCACTGAACAACACGACGTCGCACTGAACAACACGACGCCGCACAGAACAACACGACGCCGCACAGAATAACACAATACCGCACAGAACAACACAATACTGCACAAACAGTTTTAGATAATATTACGTCGCAGTCATGTGACGCGGACATGACGTCAATAGGCGGAACTCACGGCAAAATTATAATCCGTGGGCGTGGCTTGCAACAGGAAGTAGGAAAGCGGCAGTTCTGGCAAACAAGACACAGCGGTTAGTAACACGATGACTAACAAGGCAAATATTTTTGTTTTCAGCTTGCAACTTGACCGTCTAGAGCGTACAAGGTAATTACAACTGTTTTTTTTTAGCCCTGAAAAGCGAGGGAGTGTGGCGTTTGGGAGGAATGTCGAACTCGGCGTCTGCTTCCAGCCACAGACGCCAAATTTCGACGATTATTTCGACTGGTCAACGGTTGTAAATTATTGCGTTGACTAAAAACTTTATTTAACTCTACTCTTAACTTTGCCGTTTCAGATATGCGGGTATTACACCGCGGAAATGACGTCAATAGGCTGAACTCTCGCCAAAATTCAAATCTGTGGGCGCAATGGCCTTGAGCGAGACACCGGATACAAACACGACGATTATCAACAGAAATATCTTTATTTTCTGCTTGCAAGTGGACCGTCTAGAGCGTACACGGTAAGTACAACTCATTGTGTTTAAAAAGATTTACGTTTGTGTAGTTTGCGTTGCGTTGTATCTGTGAATGTTGGTTGAGGCTAAATGTTAATGTTTAATTTCATTCCTTTAGGTTCCACGGTGTTTGTTGGCTGTATGTTTTCCACTGCAAGAAGAGGCTCGTATCATTGACCAGCAGGAGCTACAATGGTGAGTACCCCTTTCGTCTTCCATTTATGTTAAACACTTCCTATTTCATGTCTAACAGTACTCGATTTAACAGATAACCATAAATAAATACAGTGTGGGCAGTCACGTTAACATATGTGATTATCCTGCCTAATATGTTTATCACAAATATGTCACTAATCACTAATATGTTTATTTGTTTATCACAACACCTTTGGACCTTCAGCAATCGATTATTTCCCTTCATCTACATAGAGACAGAACGATGGTGTCTTAAACATCTCATTCATTTCACCAAATAACTTCACGCAGGTGGATAACGGCCGTCTCGGTCACGCTATGTTGCGTGATGCAGTTTTGAAGAACCAAATGCATTTATTCAATGAATAAGTCAAGCTAGTTCTATGTTTATGATGTTGTAAGTTACGGTACCGATTGAAGTTGAGTTCGAAGCCAGTGGAAAACAGCGCTGCGTTTGTGCTCTCCAGGTACAAATGTTGGGATCTCTGACTGACGACCGGGCGAGACTCGAGTAAGAGATGTCCAAACGAGCTCCGGCAGGGCGGGCCAAGGCGGAGCGAACGGACGCCCTTCAGGCCGCCAATGACGAGCTGAGAACCAAACTGATGGACGTCCAGTTAGAACTTCAGCAGGAGAAGAACAAGGTGAAAACCTCAACAGACAGACACTGCCTGCCTCCCTGCCTGCCTCCCTGCCTGCCTCCCTCCCTCCCAGTTTTCCCGATGTAGATTAGACATGCGTGTGCCATGACTGTGTCAGCCTACATCAACAAATGCACCGAGGACGTCAGCACCACTAAGAATATCATCACCCGGGGCAACCAACGACCCTGGATGACTGAGGAGGTACGTCAAACGCTACGAGCGCGGAACTCTGCCTTCAAGTCTGGCGACAAGGAGACACTGAGGACAGCGAGAGCCAACTTGAACCGTGCCATCAGGATAGCGAAGCGAGACCGCAGTCGAAAATTTCAGGATCGTTTCCACGACGTCAAAAACATCAGGAGTATGTGGCAAGGCATACGGGCGATTACAGACTACAACTCACCCTCCCCCCCCCCGGTGGGTGTAGTTGATGCTGACTTTCTAAATGGTCTAAATAACTTCTTTGGGAGGTTCGAGGCACTAAACGGCACTCCAGCAGTTAAAACTGTCCCCCATCAGGAAGAGGAGGTACTCTGCCTTGACTCCGCCGATGTGTTGAAGACCCTGAGGAGAGTCAACCCCTGTAAGGCCCCTGGCCCCGACAACATTCCTGGGCGTGTGTTCAGGGAATGTGCAAGTCATCTGGCTGGGGTCATCACAGACATTTTTAACACCTCGCTGGGCCAAGCCACAGTGCCGGCGTGCTTTAAGACTGCCTCCATCATTCCGGTGCCGAAGAAACCTCAAATCACCTCATTTAATGATTACCGGCCTGTTGCACTGACTCCGGTTATGATGAAGTGCTTCGAAAGGCTGCTTAAAGGTCACATCGTTTCCAGACTCCCCCTATTATTTGACCCGTTCCAGTTTGCCGACCGGCAAAACCGCTCCACTCAGGACGCCATCTCCTCCGTTCTTCACCTGAGCCTGGCTCACCTGGAGGAGAAGAACACCCATGTGCGGAGGCTGTTCCTGGACTTCAGCTCAGCGTTTAACACCATCATCCCACAGCATCTGGTAGGAAAATTGGAACACCTGGGCTTCAACACCCCCCTTCGCAACTGGCTGCTAGACTTCCTCACCAACAGACCTCAGTCAGTCCGGGTCGGACAGAACACCTCTGATGTCATCACCCTCAGCACAGGCTCCCTTCAGGGCTGCGTCCTGAGCCCCCTGCTGTGCACCCTGATGACACACGACTGCGTCCTCAGGTTCACCACCAATCACATCGTGAAGTCAGCAGACGACACAACGGTGGTGGGGCTCATCAGAGACAACAACGACCTGGACTACAGAGAGGAGGTGGAGCAGCTGGTGGGCTGGTGCAGAGAAAACAGCCTGATCCTGAATGAGGAGAAGATGAAGGAGATCATCGTCGACTTCAGGAAAAAACAGCCTCACCACGCTCCACTGATCATCAACAGCTCAGCTGTGGAGGTGGTCAGCACCACCGAATTCCTGGGGGTCCACATCACAGAAGACCTCACCTGGACTATGAACACTACGGCACTGGTCAAGAGGGCACAGAAGCGCTTGTACTTCCTGCGGAGGATGAGGAGAGCCCACCTGCCCCCACCCATCATGAGGACGTTCTACAGGAGCACCATAGAGAGCATTCTGACAAGCTGTCTCTCTGTGTGGTGTGGAGGCTGCACCGCCTCCGATTGGAAGAACGTGAGGAGAGTGGTGAGGACAGCAGAGAGGATCATAGGGGCTCCTCTTCCCTCCATTCAGGACATTTCATCTCAGCGCTGCATGTCCCGTGCCCGTAACATCATCAATGACCCATCACACCCCCACCATGGACTGTTCTCCCTGCTGCCCTCTGGGAAGAGGTTTGCAGCATCCGCTGCAGGTCCACCAGGTTCTGCAACAGCTTTTTCCCTGCTGTCATCAGACTGTTGAACACTAGAACTGTTGAGCTCTAAACTGAACTCTGCATCACACATTCACAGAACTGTACTTTATGACACTACGGACCTCTATCTTGCACTATCTCGCACTACCAACTTTACTGAACTTGTATAAACCCTTTAAATAGAAGTTTAATACATGGTTTAGCATTCCTCTGCACACTCTTGAATACTGTTTTGCCTACTTGCACTATTGCATAATTATCACTGCTGCACTTTATACTTATTTTTAATATATATATATATATATATATATATATAGTATATATGTATATATATATATTTTCATAGGATATGTTACTTCTATTCAACTGCAATATCACTACTTTGTTGTAAGACGTATGCAACGGAATTTCGTTTTGTATGCACCATGTGCAGACAAGATGACAATAAAGTTTGTCTAAGTCTAAGTCATGTCAGGTCAGCTGTCTGGAGAGAGAGAGAAGTCAGGACCTGCGGGCGGAGCACCACCGTGCCACCGCCGCCATGACGGAACTCAAAAGCAAACTCCATGAGGAGAAGCAGAAAGAGTTAGCCATTACCAGGGAGACATTACTGCGGCAGCATGAAATGGAGCTGATGAGAGTGATCAAAATCAAAGATGGAGAGATCCAGCGACTGAATGCCTTGGTCCTCAGCCTGAGGGACGGCTCCATGGACAAGGTGATCCGCTCTATCCGTGTCTGACTATCCGCACGCCACGTCGGGCTTCGATGCGGCCGCTACCGTATTGTGTAGCTTGTCCCCAGTAAGCGTCGCGGCGCTCCGTTGCGGTCTCAACGGCCCGGTGTGGCGCAATGTCTGCTCAGGTGAGGAGGGGGGGCGCTTTGCTGGCGGAGGTGGAGGAGACGCGGCGGTGTCGGGAGACCGAGCGGTGTCGCCTCCACCAGGAGCGCGGAAGAAGCCCTGGCAGCGGCCCAGCAGGCCTGGCAGTCCCGAGCGGCCGAGCTCCGATCGGCTCATCACCAGCATCGGGAGGAGCTGAGCCGAACCAAGAGAGACTGCGAGAGGGAGATCCGCCGACTGGTAGGACTGATCAGATGCGCGGTGCGTGGCTATGTTCCCAATTTCGTTGTATACCTGCAGTGCAATGACACCTAAGGCATTCTATTCTATTCTATTTCACAAGAAGAAAATGTCCGGTTGCTCGCTTCGCTTTTGTCACAGCAAAGGTGTTCTAGTCGATTCAAGAAAAAAATTGGCCGGTTGCTCTCTTTGTTTTTGTCACAATTCTGGCAAATGAGTTTGCCCGCCTGCCTGAGCGCTCCCCGTTTGTACATCCAGACGGATGAGATCAAGCTGAAAGACAGAGCGGTTAGTGTTTTGGATGAAGCCCTGGGGCCGGCCACGTCCACCGCCTTCAGCTGCAGACTCAGGCTGCCGAGCAGCAGATCGCTGCCCTGAGGGATTCCCAAAGGGCGGGCCTAAACTACCCTGGAAGTGGGGTCAACGCCGCTACTAGCAATCCTCTTCATTGCGTAAGCCACCTCATCACACACTTGCAGTACGCATGACTTAGTTCGTTGCTGGAGGAAGGTAGCACAAAAACAGTTTTGAACTTTGAACGAGTGCTTGTGTGTGTGTGTTGCGGGGCGTTTTCAGTCTCAGGAGGATCGGGACACGCGACGGTTTCATCTGAAAATCGCTGAGCTCAGCGCAGTCATCAGGAAACTGGAGGATCGAAACGCCCTGCTTTCTGAAGAGCGCAATGAACTGATAATTTATTGACGGCACGCTTGAAGGTTTGCGCTACGTTTGATGCGCGCCATCCAGCGAGGCACCCATTGCGCTTGCTTATTAGTTGAGCGGCGCGGCGAGTCGGTTGCCTGGTAGATGTCTTTTATTGGGAGCCAAAGCCACGATTCCGTTCAAACCGATGCAAAAGGAATGGATACGTTCTGGCCCGCGTGTTGTGCGTCTTTCACATCCCGCACTTCATGCTTGCAGCTAAAGCGACTGAGAGAAACAGAAAGCCAGTTTCTGCCACTCCTGTACAAAAACAAACACCTGAGCAGGAAGAATGAAGAACTCTCGCTGGTGCTGTGTCGCCTTGAAAACAAAGTGCGCTTTGTCACCCAGGAGAACGAGGAGATGGCAAGCTTGGTAAGTCGACGCGGACAACGGCGGCGTGCCAACAGAGTCCACTGCATTTGTGTTCCACAGAGAAGGCCTAGTTCGCTCAATGACCTGGACCGCGGTTGCGGCCAGCAGGACGGTGAAATGGAGTTCCTTCAAGTTGTGGAGCAGCGGCACATCATCGACGACTTGTCCAAGGTCTTCAGGCAGGCGACTCGGTGCACGTACGGCAGCGCCGCGCTCGCTCGCTGTCGCCAGGAAACCTTTTCCGTCCAAAGCTTGGCCGGCGGCCGCCATCCAAAAAATTGGCCCCTTAAATTCCGACCTTTCAAGCAGGAGCATTGTGCGCACGCGTTTGAACACGCTTTAGACTTGTTTTGCCGTTTTCAGCAGCTCAAAGCTCCCGTTTTGTCAGCGCCTTTGCCACTCGCTGTGCGCTGAAAACGACGGACTTGCCCGGCTGCTCAGCCCGTCAACCATGAGCCGCGAGCGCGACGTCATTGTCCGTAGGCAGCTAGTGGCAAAATGCACCCTGTTAGAGTTGCGCTCGCTCCAACTTATTTTGCAAGAACCACACGGGAGACAAGTAAGTTCTTTTGGACACCTGCAGGTGGAGAGTCCATCCGTTGTACGAATGAAGTCTGACTCTCGGCTCCTGCACGAGCATTTTAATTAAGAGAAACAGGGTGGGTGTAAGAGTGGATTGAATAGAGGAAGCCCTTGACCTCTAGTCAAAACATAGCAAGGGGTGTTTTACGACTTTGTGTAGGAAGGGATAAACGATAGGGATAAATAAGGGATAAATAATATTATTTATTACAGGTCGCAGTCAAAGTCAAAGCAACACAATGATACGATAAAGATAATCTGGAAAACCCTGACACACCCTGTAGTTGTCACTTTTGGAAAAGACGAGCGTCCCTCCAATCATCGCCGGTGACGTGTTTTTCAGGCTCTGGAGACAGGAGCTCATGTCAGAAATGTCATTGTGAGTCGCGTTTGTTTCTGCGCCGGAGCCGTTCGTTCCCTTTGCATCCAAAGAATCTCAAAGGCGGATTATTTGTGTCGACAGGAGAGAGATTTGCTGCTACGATACCGACGTCGAGAATCTCTGAGGAGGAACAAAGCGTGAGGTCCTGCAAGGTGAGTCTGTTTGTTTGCGGCTGCTTGGTGTTGCGCAAGATGAAATGGCCTTTTTCTCGCTATCGTTCCTCTCGTCGATTCATCGTGAGGTGTCGCTTCAGTTTGTTCAGAGAGATGTTTGCTTCCGCGCCCGCAGGTCATCGAAACATTTTACGGCTACGACGAAGACGTGTTGGTGGACTCGGACGGATCGTCCTTGTCTTTTCACACCGACAGAACCCCCGACACGGAACCCGAAGAGGTAGCCCGCCATTTCTGCCAGCGTATTGTCACCGCCGAGAAGGAGATCAAGGTGGCGCCCCTTCCCGCAACCCCCGGCCGGGTCGCAGCCTCCCCGTTCTCACCCAGCCTCGGGTGTTCTCTGGTCTGAAAGGAGGAGGAGGAGCCTCCCTCCTCCTCCTTTCAGACCAGAGAAAAGCTGATGGTAGAAATGGGTCACTATCAAAGCAGAGTAGCAGATCTGGAGTCAGCGCTGAAGCAACAAGGACAGGTAAGCTCATCAATGAGCACACCTTTTTCTCAGACAAAATAGCTACATTCTTCAGTCACTCATCCGTCTGGCATTACTGGACCAACCCCCCCCCCCCCCCCCCGAACGTGGCTGGGAAAATGCGGAGAAAAGCAAATGTCATTTTCCAGTCAACCAAAGAATTTGTGGATGAAAATGACACAACATTCCAAAGCTGTCCACGCGTTTGTCTCTTCTAGAATGTCAAGTGGGTGGAGGAGAAGCAGCTGCTGCGTCAGAGCAATCAGCAGTTGGCCGAAAAGGTGACGGAAAGAAAGGCGCTGGGCGGAGTCGCTTGGCGTCACACCTGTCGGGAAGCCCCGCAGATGAGGTCTGACTGTCTTTTCAGGTCAGGCGGATGGAGGCGGAAGAAGCGCGTCTGAAAGAGCACATCCAGGATATCCGAGACCAAAACGAACTGCTTGAGTTCCGCATCCTGGAGCTGGAGGTGGGAAGACTCGCACAAGCGTGTTGAGGCCAGAGATGTGACGGACGGACGGACGGACGGACGGACGGACGGATGCATGCCTCTGCCTTTCAGGAGAGGGAGTGGCGCTCCCCCGTCTTGAAGTTTCTGCAAGTCCGTTTCCCAGACGGCCTCAGCCCTTTGCAGATCTACTGCGAGGCCGAGGGCGTGAGCGTACGTAAGGCGTCCCTCGCAACCCTAACCTTAACCCGAGGTCCCAGAACACCTTACATTGCTCCTTGCGCCTTTCCCCCGGACATCGTCATCAGTGATCTGATGAAGAAGCTGGACATCCTGGGCTATAACGCCGTAAGTGTATGTCGAACTCCTTATGTTCGCACTCCACGAGACTCGGCGGCTCAAATGTGACTTTTGGAAGGCTTTGCGCTGAAAGAAGCTTGTTGACGCTGTGCCTTTGGGCTCTTGCAGAATCTCACCAACGAGGAGCAGGTGGTCGTGATTCACGCCAGGACCCTTCTCACCCTAGCCGAGAAGGTAACGCGCACGTCCACGCACGCTCTCGCATTCTGCTTATGTGACAGCAGCCTTTCCTCAGTGGTTAGAATACATCAAAGTGACCAAGTCAGCACTTCAACAGAAGATGTTGGACATTGAAAGTGAGAAGGTAGACAGACACGCGACATCAGCCAAGGGGAACTCCGGCAATGTGCCCCAACAATTCTGACCTTGAGCTGTGCTAGGATATGTTCTGCAAGCAGAAGGGCTACCTGGATGAAGAGTTGGACTTCAGGAAGTGTTCCATGGACCAGGCTCATAAGGTAAGCCGCCCTCAAATCTCCCGCCGGACCACTGATGGACGAGGATTGCGGCCCAGAGGATCCTGGAGCTGGAGGCCATGTTGTACGAGGCGCTACCGCAGCGGGACTGCCCCGCCACGGACGGCGAAAAAGCCAGCCACGCTGGCGTGAATGACGTGCTGACGGCGGATCAGAGAGAAGAGCTTAGGAGCGCCGTGGACCAATGGAAGCGAGCCCTGATGTGCGAGTTGAGGGAGCGCGACGCTTGCATCCTCCAAGAGAGAATGGATCTGCTGCACAGCGCGCAACAGGTAAGGGCCCAAAGCCAGCCCGGCACTTACTTGCACGCTTACTGGCTTTTGAATGCCACTTTCCATTTGTCCGTCCTAGAGGAACAAAGAGCTGAAAGAATTCATCGAAGCTCAGAAGAGACAAATCAAACAATTGGAGGAGAAGTTTCTGTTTCTCTTTCTATTCTTCTCCTTGGCCTTCATTCTGTGGCCCTAACACCAGCTGGTGAGTGAGCTCCAGCGGCACCGCACTCGACACCTCCGATACACTGCCAGCCGGTCTCAGACGTTGGCAGACGCTCCGATGCCAACGTATACCCCCCGCCACGGTGACAGAGGCACCGCGTCACACCGGCGCTCATCCAATCAGAAGGCAGGAAAAGCAAATTCACATGCAGGGCACTTTTGAACCAGAAGAGAGCGCCACAAAAAACGGTTGTTGCCCCAAACGCGCACTAAAAAGGGTCAGAATAACAAGAGTCCCACTGGCCAGCCGGGGCCACCCGTCCAGCTGTTTCTTCAGGGGGGAAAAAAATTGGAGTCACCGGTGAGTACATTTTGCATTTAGCTCTGCTTTTCTGCTTCTGTCTTCAAGTGTGTGGCATCCTGCGATCAAAGATTCAGCCAACCCCAAAGCGGTTGACCTCAACGTCCCACCACCATGCCTACCAGAGCAGGATACGTGATGCTTTGGACATCCTTCCGTCTCAGATGCCCAAAAGTACTCTTTGCCACATCTGCGGCAATACGGTGTCTTTTCAAAGGTGCAAATAAATCCAGCGTGGGCGGATTTTTCCCGCTTTGTTTGTGTGACAGCTGTTGTGAAAATTTTATACAAATAAAGTTGTATAGTACAGGTTTGGCCAAGCCGCAACTCCCGAACCGCATGCGGCTCTTTTATGTTCATATCAACATTTGTGTGTGTGTGTGTGTGTGTGTGGGGGGGGGGGGGTTGTGCGTGTTGGCTTCACTTGAGTTCAATTTGGTATTTTGGTCAAAAGCGCATGTGGTGAAATTCCACAAAGTAGGATGGGCAAACACATTTCTTTAAACTATGAGTGTCAATTGGGCTCTCGAAATGGCAGGGAAAAGATGCACAGCAAAACGAAAATACGTAGATGAACACAGGACGTTTTAATCAGAGTGGGAAAGTTTCTATTTTTTGTTGAACGTGATGGCAAACCATTCTGCCTGATATGTCAGACCTCAGCGCATTTCAAAGATTCAAATCTTCAGCGCCATGCACTTCAGCTCACTCCATGCTAACATTGATCAGGCGTCGAACCCGCATCATCATGCTTAAGAGGTGGCCATGCTAACCAGTGCGCCATTATGTCAACGCATAATAACTAAGTCTACTGGTCAAAACAGCGGTTACTATATGACGTCGCTACGTCGTGGTCACGTGACGCAGACAAGGCGTCAATGGACGTGGGCAGAGTTAACTTGTTTAAAAGGGAGTAGGCAGAAGAAATATTTAATTTATTTAAATCTATTTTGAGTGCACACCATTATGCCAATGCATAACAACTGTAAATCTACTAAACAAAACAGCGGTTGCTATATGACATCTGCCACGTCGTGGTCACGTGACATACGTGACGTCGATGGGCGTAACTTTCGCCGGAATTCAAATCCGCGGGGAGAGTTAACTTGTTTAAAAGAGAGTGGGCAGAAGAATTATTTAATTTATTTAAATCTATTTGGTGTGTGCGCCATTATGTCAATGCATAACAACTGTAAGTCTACTAAACAAAACAGCGGTTGCTATATGACGTCTGCCACGTCGTGGTCACGTGACGCGGACGTGACGTCGACGCCTACTTTACATCCCACCGATCACAGGACCCCTCGGCTGCATAACCGTGCCCCCTTCCCAACCAATCGGATTTGCTATACGCGAAAACGACGCCAATGGAAAGAGCTTCCGCCCAAATTTAAATCCGTGGGCGTGGCTCGCAGCAGGAAGTAGGAAAATGGCGGCGATGTTGACAAAGACACAGCGGATGGTAACATACGACTAACAAGAGAAATATTTTTATTTTCTGCTTGCAACTGGACCGTCCAGAGCGTACACGGTAAGTACAACTCATCGTTTTTAAAAAGAAGTACTTTTGTTGCCCTGAAAAGCGAGTGAGCGTGGCGTTTGTGGGGGACGTCGAATTTCGACGATTCTTTCTGGTCAACGGTTGTAAATGATTGTGTTGATTAAAAAAGAAAACTTGATGTAACTCTACTTTTAACTGCCGTTTCAGATAGATTTGGAATTGCATCACATCCAATTTTGCCTAGAGCGTACACGGTAAGTAACACTCGTTGTGTTTAAGGAGATTTACGTTTGTAATAGCAGAAGTGTAGCCGCGTTGCGTTGTACGTGTGAATGTTGGTCCGGGCGAAATGTTAATGTTTAATTTCATTCCTTTAGGTTCCACGGTGTTTGTTGGCTGCAAGTTTTCCACTGCAAGAAGAGGCTCATATCATTGACCAGGAGCGAGCTACAATGGTGAGTAGCCATAACATTTATGTTAAACACTTCCTATTTCATGTCTAACAGTACTTGATTTAACAAATAACCATAAATAAATACAGTGTGGGCACTGAAGTTAACATATGTGATTATACTGCCTAATCTGTCACCGAGTAGATTGTTGCAAAGTAATATAAGATCCAAAGTTGTAATTCAGAATAGTTTTCAAAAGAAGGCCATTAGAATTATATACAAGTCTGATTACCCTGAACAAGCTATTAATTAAATCACAAATTCTTCAATTCAAAGATTTGGTAGATTATCAGACAAATAATGTCTAACAGTAATTGATTTAACACATCACGATAAGTAGATTGAGTGTGGGCACTCTCAAGTTAACATATGTGATTATACTGCCTAATCTGTTACAGAGTATGTTGTTGCCAAGTAATGTAGAATAGATCCAAAGTAGTAATCCAGAATAGTTTTGAAGAGGCCATTAGAATGATAAACAAATCTGATTACCTTGAACATAATAACAAGCTAAGTGTTTAATATGTCCTATGAAGTCAAAATTGGGCACCATCATGTGGTGAAATTTGGAATTGCATCACATCCAATTTTGCCTGGGAACAAACAGATTACATAAATCTTAGTTTTGAATAAGCCACTCCTTCTCAAACAAGTAAACTCTGCCCATTTTGCGCAGTAGATGTTCTGTTAATATCTAGTATTTATACAAAGTCATAATTTAAATTGCTTTCAACCTTCATTCATCGGTTCAACCAACATTACTCGCTCTTATTACCAACTTGTATTGATTTAACTAAGCGTTTAATACTTCCTATCAGGTCTCAAATCGAGATTTGGCAAAATACAATTTCAGCAAATCCAATTTTGCCAGGGAACAAAAATAGATTAAATAAACTAAATAAGTCCTCTTCCCATTAAATAAATCAGAAAAGTCTGTCTTGTAACCAGTCCTCTTCAAACAAGTAAAGTCTGCCCATTTTGTGCCGTAGATTTTGTGTCTATGCCTAGTATTTAAACAAAATCATAATTTAAACGACTTCTTTCCTTCATTCACTTTGGAAATTTGGAATTGCAGCAAATCGAATTTTGGCAGGGAACAAAAATAGATCAATTAAACTAAATAAGTCTTCTTCCCATTAAATAAATTAAAAAAGTCTGTCTTGTAACCAGTCCTTTTCAAACAAGTAAAGTCTGCCCATTTTGTGCCGTCGATTTTGTGTTAATGCCTAGTATTTATACAAAATCATAATTTAAAGGACTTCATTCCTTCATTCACTTTGGAAATTTGGAATTGCAGCACATCAAATTTTGCCTGGGAAGAAAAGTAGATTAAATAAATTTAATAAGTCTTACTACTTCCCATTAAATAAATTAAATACGTCTTACTTGTTCCCACTCCTTTTCAAAACAGTAGTTTAAAACGAGGGCCCTTCACTCAATCTTTAACCTCAACCCCGCACGTTGTGTTGTATCTGTGAATGTTGGTTGTGGCCAAATGATAGTTTTCTTTCATTCGTTTAGGTTCCAAGAAAACTTGATGTAACTCTACTTTTAACTGCCGTTTCAGATAAGCGGGTATTACGTCGCAGTCAAATGCCGTGGATATGACGTAATTGCCCGAACCTCCGCCAAAATTCAAATCTGTTGGCGCGATGGCCGTGAGCCACTGAGCAGCGACGATTATCAACAGAAATATCTTTATTTTCTGCTTGCAACTGGACCGTCTAGAGCGTACACGGTAAGTAACACTCATTGTGTTTAAGGAGATTTACGTTTGTAATAGCAGAAGTGTAGCCGCGTTGCGTTGTACGTGTGAAAATTGGTCGAGGCGAAATGTTAATGTTTAATTTCATTCCTTTAGGTTCCACGGTGTTTGTTGGCTGCAAGTTTTCCACTGCAAGAAGAGGCTCGTATCATTGACCAGGAGCGAGCTACAATGGTGAGTAGCCATAACATTTATGTTAAACACTTCCTATTTCATGTCTAACAGTACTTGATTTAACAAATAACCATAAATAAATACAGTGTGGGCACTGAAGTTAACATATGTGATTATACTGCCTAATCTGTCACGGAGTAGATTGTTGCAAAGTAATATAAGATCCAAAGTTGTAATTCAGAATAGTTTTCAAAAGAAGGCCATTAGAATTATATACAAGTCTGATTACCCTGAACAAGCTATTAATTAAATCACAAATTCTTCAATTCAAAGATTTGGTAGATTATCAGACAAATAATGTCTAACAGTAATTGATTTAACACATCACGATAAGTAGATTGAGTGTGGGCACTCTCAAGTTAACATATGTGATTATACTGCCTAATCTGTTACAGAGTATGTTGTTGCCAAGTAATGTAGAATAGATCCAAAGTAGTAATCCAGAATAGTTTTGAAGAGGCCATTAGAATGATAAACAAATCTGATTACCTTGAACATAATAACAAGCTAAGTGTTTAATATGTCCTATGAAGTCAAAATTGGGCACCATCATGTGGTGAAATTTGGAATTGCATCACATCCAATTTTGCCTGGGAACAAACAGATTACATAAATCTTAGTTTTGAATAAGCCACTCCTTCTCAAACAAGTAAACTCTGCCCATTTTGCGCAGTAGATGTTCTGTTAATATCTAGTATTTATACAAAGTCATAATTTAAATTGCTTTCAACCTTCATTCATCGGTTCAACCAACATTACTCGCTCTTATTACCAACTTGTATTGATTTAACTAAGCGTTTAATACTTCCTATCAGGTCTCAAATCGAGATTTGGCAAAATACAATTTCAGCAAATCCAATTTTGCCAGGGAACAAAAATAGATTAAATAAACTAAATAAGTCCTCTTCCCATTAAATAAATCAGAAAAGTCTGTCTTGTAACCAGTCCTCTTCAAACAAGTAAAGTCTGCCCATTTTGTGCCGTAGATTTTGTGTCTATGCCTAGTATTTAAACAAAATCATAATTTAAACGACTTCTTTCCTTCATTCACTTTGGAAATTTGGAATTGCAGCAAATCGAATTTTGGCAGGGAACAAAAATAGATCAATTAAACTAAATAAGTCTTCTTCCCATTAAATAAATTAAAAAAGTCTGTCTTGTAACCAGTCCTTTTCAAACAAGTAAAGTCTGCCCATTTTGTGCCGTCGATTTTGTGTTAATGCCTAGTATTTATACAAAATCATAATTTAAAGGACTTCATTCCTTCATTCACTTTGGAAATTTGGAATTGCAGCACATCAAATTTTGCCTGGGAAGAAAAGTAGATTAAATAAATTTAATAAGTCTTACTACTTCCCATTAAATAAATTAAATACGTCTTACTTGTTCCCACTCCTTTTCAAAACAGTAGTTTAAAACGAGGGCCCTTCACTCAATCTTTAACCTCAACCCCGCACGTTGTGTTGTATCTGTGAATGTTGGTTGTGGCCAAATGATAGTTTTCTTTCATTTGTTTAGGTTCCAAGAAAACTTGATGTAACTCTACTTTTAACTGCCGTTTCAGATAAGCGGGTATTACGTCGCAGTCAAGTGCCGCGGATATGACGTAATTGCCCGAACCTCCGCCAAAATTCAAATCTGTTGGCGCGATGGCCGTGAGCCACTGAGCAGCGACGATTATCAACAGAAATATCTTTATTTTCTGCTTGCAACTGGACCGTCTAGAGCGTACACGGTAAGTAACACTCATTGTGTTTAAGGAGATTTACGTTTGTAATAGCAGAAGTGTAGCCGCGTTGCGTTGTACGTGTGAAAATTGGTCGAGGCGAAATGTTAATGTTTAATTTCATTCCTTTAGGTTCCACGGTGTTTGTTGGCTGCAAGTTTTCCACTGCAAGAAGAGGCTCGTATCATTGACCAGGAGCGAGCTACAATGGTGAGTAGCCATAACATTTATGTTAAACACTTCCTATTTCATGTCTAACAGTACTTGATTTAACAAATAACCATAAATAAATACAGTGTGGGCACTGAAGTTAACATATGTGATTATACTGCCTAATCTGTCACGGAGTAGATTGTTGCAAAGTAATATAAGATCCAAAGTTGTAATTCAGAATAGTTTTCAAAAGAAGGCCATTAGAATTATATACAAGTCTGATTACCCTGAACAAGCTATTAATTAAATCACAAATTCTTCAATTCAAAGATTTGGTAGATTATCAGACAAATAATGTCTAACAGTAATTGATTTAACACATCACGATAAGTAGATTGAGTGTGGGCACTCTCAAGTTAACATATGTGATTATACTGCCTAATCTGTTACAGAGTATGTTGTTGCCAAGTAATGTAGAATAGATCCAAAGTAGTAATCCAGAATAGTTTTGAAGAGGCCATTAGAATGATAAACAAATCTGATTACCTTGAACATAATAACAAGCTAAGTGTTTAATATGTCCTATGAAGTCAAAATTGGGCACCATCATGTGGTGAAATTTGGAATTGCATCACATCCAATTTTGCCTGGGAACAAACAGATTACATAAATCTTAGTTTTGAATAAGCCACTCCTTCTCAAACAAGTAAACTCTGCCCATTTTGCGCAGTAGATGTTCTGTTAATATCTAGTATTTATACAAAGTCATAATTTAAATTGCTTTCAACCTTCATTCATCGGTTCAACCAACATTACTCGCTCTTATTACCAACTTGTATTGATTTAACTAAGCGTTTAATACTTCCTATCAGGTCTCAAATCGAGATTTGGCAAAATACAATTTCAGCAAATCCAATTTTGCCAGGGAACAAAAATAGATTAAATAAACTAAATAAGTCCTCTTCCCATTAAATAAATCAGAAAAGTCTGTCTTGTAACCAGTCCTCTTCAAACAAGTAAAGTCTGCCCATTTTGTGCCGTAGATTTTGTGTCTATGCCTAGTATTTAAACAAAATCATAATTTAAACGACTTCTTTCCTTCATTCACTTTGGAAATTTGGAATTGCAGCAAATCGAATTTTGGCAGGGAACAAAAATAGATCAATTAAACTAAATAAGTCTTCTTCCCATTAAATAAATTAAAAAAGTCTGTCTTGTAACCAGTCCTTTTCAAACAAGTAAAGTCTGCCCATTTTGTGCCGTCGATTTTGTGTTAATGCCTAGTATTTATACAAAATCATAATTTAAAGGACTTCATTCCTTCATTCACTTTGGAAATTTGGAATTGCAGCACATCAAATTTTGCCTGGGAAGAAAAGTAGATTAAATAAATTTAATAAGTCTTACTACTTCCCATTAAATAAATTAAATACGTCTTACTTGTTCCCACTCCTTTTCAAAACAGTAGTTTAAAACGAGGGCCCTTCACTCAATCTTTAACCTCAACCCCGCACGTTGTGTTGTATCTGTGAATGTTGGTTGTGGCCAAATGATAGTTTTCTTTCATTCGTTTAGGTTCCAAGAAAACTTGATGTAACTCTACTTTTAACTGCCGTTTCAGATAAGCGGGTATTACGTCGCAGTCAAGTGCCGCGGATATGACGTAATTGCCCGAACCTCCGCCAAAATTCAAATCTGTTGGCGCGATGGCCGTGAGCCACTGAGCAGCGACGATTATCAACAGAAATATCTTTATTTTCTGCTTGCAACTGGACCGTCTAGAGCGTACACGGTAAGTAACACTCATTGTGTTTAAGGAGATTTACGTTTGTAATAGCAGAAGTGTAGCCGCGTTGCGTTGTACGTGTGAAAATTGGTCGAGGCGAAATGTTAATGTTTAATTTCATTCCTTTAGGTTCCACGGTGTTTGTTGGCTGCAAGTTTTCCACTGCAAGAAGAGGCTCGTATCATTGACCAGGAGCGAGCTACAATGGTGAGTAGCCATAACATTTATGTTAAACACTTCCTATTTCATGTCTAACAGTACTTGATTTAACAAATAACCATAAATAAATACAGTGTGGGCACTGAAGTTAACATATGTGATTATACTGCCTAATCTGTCACGGAGTAGATTGTTGCAAAGTAATATAAGATCCAAAGTTGTAATTCAGAATAGTTTTCAAAAGAAGGCCATTAGAATTATATACAAGTCTGATTACCCTGAACAAGCTATTAATTAAATCACAAATTCTTCAATTCAAAGATTTGGTAGATTATCAGACAAATAATGTCTAACAGTAATTGATTTAACACATCACGATAAGTAGATTGAGTGTGGGCACTCTCAAGTTAACATATGTGATTATACTGCCTAATCTGTTACAGAGTATGTTGTTGCCAAGTAATGTAGAATAGATCCAAAGTAGTAATCCAGAATAGTTTTGAAGAGGCCATTAGAATGATAAACAAATCTGATTACCTTGAACATAATAACAAGCTAAGTGTTTAATATGTCCTATGAAGTCAAAATTGGGCACCATCATGTGGTGAAATTTGGAATTGCATCACATCCAATTTTGCCTGGGAACAAACAGATTACATAAATCTTAGTTTTGAATAAGCCACTCCTTCTCAAACAAGTAAACTCTGCCCATTTTGCGCAGTAGATGTTCTGTTAATATCTAGTATTTATACAAAGTCATAATTTAAATTGCTTTCAACCTTCATTCATCGGTTCAACCAACATTACTCGCTCTTATTACCAACTTGTATTGATTTAACTAAGCGTTTAATACTTCCTATCAGGTCTCAAATCGAGATTTGGCAAAATACAATTTCAGCAAATCCAATTTTGCCAGGGAACAAAAATAGATTAAATAAACTAAATAAGTCCTCTTCCCATTAAATAAATCAGAAAAGTCTGTCTTGTAACCAGTCCTCTTCAAACAAGTAAAGTCTGCCCATTTTGTGCCGTAGATTTTGTGTCTATGCCTAGTATTTAAACAAAATCATAATTTAAACGACTTCTTTCCTTCATTCACTTTGGAAATTTGGAATTGCAGCAAATCGAATTTTGGCAGGGAACAAAAATAGATCAATTAAACTAAATAAGTCTTCTTCCCATTAAATAAATTAAAAAAGTCTGTCTTGTAACCAGTCCTTTTCAAACAAGTAAAGTCTGCCCATTTTGTGCCGTCGATTTTGTGTTAATGCCTAGTATTTATACAAAATCATAATTTAAAGGACTTCATTCCTTCATTCACTTTGGAAATTTGGAATTGCAGCACATCAAATTTTGCCTGGGAAGAAAAGTAGATTAAATAAATTTAATAAGTCTTACTACTTCCCATTAAATAAATTAAATACGTCTTACTTGTTCCCACTCCTTTTCAAAACAGTAGTTTAAAACGAGGGCCCTTCACTCAATCTTTAACCTCAACCCCGCACGTTGTGTTGTATCTGTGAATGTTGGTTGTGGCCAAATGATAGTTTTCTTTCATTCGTTTAGGTTCCAAGAAAACTTGATGTAACTCTACTTTTAACTGCCGTTTCAGATAAGCGGGTATTACGTCGCAGTCAAGTGCCGCGGATATGACGTAATTGCCCGAACCTCCGCCAAAATTCAAATCTGTTGGCGCGATGGCCGTGAGCCACTGAGCAGCGACGATTATCAACAGAAATATCTTTATTTTCTGCTTGCAACTGGACCGTCTAGAGCGTACACGGTAAGTAACACTCATTGTGTTTAAGGAGATTTACGTTTGTAATAGCAGAAGTGTAGCCGCGTTGCGTTGTACGTGTGAAAATTGGTCGAGGCGAAATGTTAATGTTTAATTTCATTCCTTTAGGTTCCACGGTGTTTGTTGGCTGCAAGTTTTCCACTGCAAGAAGAGGCTCGTATCATTGACCAGGAGCGAGCTACAATGGTGAGTAGCCATAACATTTATGTTAAACACTTCCTATTTCATGTCTAACAGTACTTGATTTAACAAATAACCATAAATAAATACAGTGTGGGCACTGAAGTTAACATATGTGATTATACTGCCTAATCTGTCACGGAGTAGATTGTTGCAAAGTAATATAAGATCCAAAGTTGTAATTCAGAATAGTTTTCAAAAGAAGGCCATTAGAATTATATACAAGTCTGATTACCCTGAACAAGCTATTAATTAAATCACAAATTCTTCAATTCAAAGATTTGGTAGATTATCAGACAAATAATGTCTAACAGTAATTGATTTAACACATCACGATAAGTAGATTGAGTGTGGGCACTCTCAAGTTAACATATGTGATTATACTGCCTAATCTGTTACAGAGTATGTTGTTGCCAAGTAATGTAGAATAGATCCAAAGTAGTAATCCAGAATAGTTTTGAAGAGGCCATTAGAATGATAAACAAATCTGATTACCTTGAACATAATAACAAGCTAAGTGTTTAATATGTCCTATGAAGTCAAAATTGGGCACCATCATGTGGTGAAATTTGGAATTGCATCACATCCAATTTTGCCTGGGAACAAACAGATTACATAAATCTTAGTTTTGAATAAGCCACTCCTTCTCAAACAAGTAAACTCTGCCCATTTTGCGCAGTAGATGTTCTGTTAATATCTAGTATTTATACAAAGTCATAATTTAAATTGCTTTCAACCTTCATTCATCGGTTCAACCAACATTACTCGCTCTTATTACCAACTTGTATTGATTTAACTAAGCGTTTAATACTTCCTATCAGGTCTCAAATCGAGATTTGGCAAAATACAATTTCAGCAAATCCAATTTTGCCAGGGAACAAAAATAGATTAAATAAACTAAATAAGTCCTCTTCCCATTAAATAAATCAGAAAAGTCTGTCTTGTAACCAGTCCTCTTCAAACAAGTAAAGTCTGCCCATTTTGTGCCGTAGATTTTGTGTCTATGCCTAGTATTTAAACAAAATCATAATTTAAACGACTTCTTTCCTTCATTCACTTTGGAAATTTGGAATTGCAGCAAATCGAATTTTGGCAGGGAACAAAAATAGATCAATTAAACTAAATAAGTCTTCTTCCCATTAAATAAATTAAAAAAGTCTGTCTTGTAACCAGTCCTTTTCAAACAAGTAAAGTCTGCCCATTTTGTGCCGTCGATTTTGTGTTAATGCCTAGTATTTATACAAAATCATAATTTAAAGGACTTCATTCCTTCATTCACTTTGGAAATTTGGAATTGCAGCACATCAAATTTTGCCTGGGAAGAAAAGTAGATTAAATAAATTTAATAAGTCTTACTACTTCCCATTAAATAAATTAAATACGTCTTACTTGTTCCCACTCCTTTTCAAAACAGTAGTTTAAAACGAGGGCCCTTCACTCAATCTTTAACCTCAACCCCGCACGTTGTGTTGTATCTGTGAATGTTGGTTGTGGCCAAATGATAGTTTTCTTTCATTCGTTTAGGTTCCAAGAAAACTTGATGTAACTCTACTTTTAACTGCCGTTTCAGATAAGCGGGTATTACGTCGCAGTCAAGTGCCGCGGATATGACGTAATTGCCCGAACCTCCGCCAAAATTCAAATCTGTTGGCGCGATGGCCGTGAGCCACTGAGCAGCGACGATTATCAACAGAAATATCTTTATTTTCTGCTTGCAACTGGACCGTCTAGAGCGTACACGGTAAGTAACACTCATTGTGTTTAAGGAGATTTACGTTTGTAATAGCAGAAGTGTAGCCGCGTTGCGTTGTACGTGTGAAAATTGGTCGAGGCGAAATGTTAATGTTTAATTTCATTCCTTTAGGTTCCACGGTGTTTGTTGGCTGCAAGTTTTCCACTGCAAGAAGAGGCTCGTATCATTGACCAGGAGCGAGCTACAATGGTGAGTAGCCATAACATTTATGTTAAACACTTCCTATTTCATGTCTAACAGTACTTGATTTAACAAATAACCATAAATAAATACAGTGTGGGCACTGAAGTTAACATATGTGATTATACTGCCTAATCTGTCACGGAGTAGATTGTTGCAAAGTAATATAAGATCCAAAGTTGTAATTCAGAATAGTTTTCAAAAGAAGGCCATTAGAATTATATACAAGTCTGATTACCCTGAACAAGCTATTAATTAAATCACAAATTCTTCAATTCAAAGATTTGGTAGATTATCAGACAAATAATGTCTAACAGTAATTGATTTAACACATCACGATAAGTAGATTGAGTGTGGGCACTCTCAAGTTAACATATGTGATTATACTGCCTAATCTGTTACAGAGTATGTTGTTGCCAAGTAATGTAGAATAGATCCAAAGTAGTAATCCAGAATAGTTTTGAAGAGGCCATTAGAATGATAAACAAATCTGATTACCTTGAACATAATAACAAGCTAAGTGTTTAATATGTCCTATGAAGTCAAAATTGGGCACCATCATGTGGTGAAATTTGGAATTGCATCCAATTTTGCCTGGGAACAAACAGATTACATAAATCTTAGTTTTGAATAAGCCACTCCTTCTCAAACAAGTAAACTCTGCCCATTTTGCGCAGTAGATGTTCTGTTAATATCTAGTATTTATACAAAGTCATAATTTAAATTGCTTTCAACCTTCATTCATCGGTTCAACCAACATTACTCGCTCTTATTACCAACTTGTATTGATTTAACTAAGCGTTTAATACTTCCTATCAGGTCTCAAATCGAGATTTGGCAAAATACAATTTCAGCAAATCCAATTTTGCCAGGGAACAAAAATAGATTAAATAAACTAAATAAGTCCTCTTCCCATTAAATAAATCAGAAAAGTCTGTCTTGTAACCAGTCCTCTTCAAACAAGTAAAGTCTGCCCATTTTGTGCCGTAGATTTTGTGTCTATGCCTAGTATTTAAACAAAATCATAATTTAAACGACTTCTTTCCTTCATTCACTTTGGAAATTTGGAATTGCAGCAAATCGAATTTTGGCAGGGAACAAAAATAGATCAATTAAACTAAATAAGTCTTCTTCCCATTAAATAAATTAAAAAAGTCTGTCTTGTAACCAGTCCTTTTCAAACAAGTAAAGTCTGCCCATTTTGTGCCGTCGATTTTGTGTTAATGCCTAGTATTTATACAAAATCATAATTTAAAGGACTTCATTCCTTCATTCACTTTGGAAATTTGGAATTGCAGCACATCAAATTTTGCCTGGGAAGAAAAGTAGATTAAATAAATTTAATAAGTCTTACTACTTCCCATTAAATAAATTAAATACGTCTTACTTGTTCCCACTCCTTTTCAAAACAGTAGTTTAAAACGAGGGCCCTTCACTCAATCTTTAACCTCAACCCCGCACGTTGTGTTGTATCTGTGAATGTTGGTTGTGGCCAAATGATAGTTTTCTTTCATTCGTTTAGGTTCCAAGAAAACTTGATGTAACTCTACTTTTAACTGCCGTTTCAGATAAGCGGGTATTACGTCGCAGTCAAGTGCCGCGGATATGACGTAATTGCCCGAACCTCCGCCAAAATTCAAATCTGTTGGCGCGATGGCCGTGAGCCACTGAGCAGCGACGATTATCAACAGAAATATCTTTATTTTCTGCTTGCAACTGGACCGTCTAGAGCGTACACGGTAAGTAACACTCATTGTGTTTAAGGAGATTTACGTTTGTAATAGCAGAAGTGTAGCCGCGTTGCGTTGTACGTGTGAAAATTGGTCGAGGCGAAATGTTAATGTTTAATTTCATTCCTTTAGGTTCCACGGTGTTTGTTGGCTGCAAGTTTTCCACTGCAAGAAGAGGCTCGTATCATTGACCAGGAGCGAGCTACAATGGTGAGTAGCCATAACATTTATGTTAAACACTTCCTATTTCATGTCTAACAGTACTTGATTTAACAAATAACCATAAATAAATACAGTGTGGGCACTGAAGTTAACATATGTGATTATACTGCCTAATCTGTCACGGAGTAGATTGTTGCAAAGTAATATAAGATCCAAAGTTGTAATTCAGAATAGTTTTCAAAAGAAGGCCATTAGAATTATATACAAGTCTGATTACCCTGAACAAGCTATTAATTAAATCACAAATTCTTCAATTCAAAGATTTGGTAGATTATCAGACAAATAATGTCTAACAGTAATTGATTTAACACATCACGATAAGTAGATTGAGTGTGGGCACTCTCAAGTTAACATATGTGATTATACTGCCTAATCTGTTACAGAGTATGTTGTTGCCAAGTAATGTAGAATAGATCCAAAGTAGTAATCCAGAATAGTTTTGAAGAGGCCATTAGAATGATAAACAAATCTGATTACCTTGAACATAATAACAAGCTAAGTGTTTAATATGTCCTATGAAGTCAAAATTGGGCACCATCATGTGGTGAAATTTGGAATTGCATCACATCCAATTTTGCCTGGGAACAAACAGATTACATAAATCTTAGTTTTGAATAAGCCACTCCTTCTCAAACAAGTAAACTCTGCCCATTTTGCGCAGTAGATGTTCTGTTAATATCTAGTATTTATACAAAGTCATAATTTAAATTGCTTTCAACCTTCATTCATCGGTTCAACCAACATTACTCGCTCTTATTACCAACTTGTATTGATTTAACTAAGCGTTTAATACTTCCTATCAGGTCTCAAATCGAGATTTGGCAAAATACAATTTCAGCAAATCCAATTTTGCCAGGGAACAAAAATAGATTAAATAAACTAAATAAGTCCTCTTCCCATTAAATAAATCAGAAAAGTCTGTCTTGTAACCAGTCCTCTTCAAACAAGTAAAGTCTGCCCATTTTGTGCCGTAGATTTTGTGTCTATGCCTAGTATTTAAACAAAATCATAATTTAAACGACTTCTTTCCTTCATTCACTTTGGAAATTTGGAATTGCAGCAAATCGAATTTTGGCAGGGAACAAAAATAGATCAATTAAACTAAATAAGTCTTCTTCCCATTAAATAAATTAAAAAAGTCTGTCTTGTAACCAGTCCTTTTCAAACAAGTAAAGTCTGCCCATTTTGTGCCGTCGATTTTGTGTTAATGCCTAGTATTTATACAAAATCATAATTTAAAGGACTTCATTCCTTCATTCACTTTGGAAATTTGGAATTGCAGCACATCAAATTTTGCCTGGGAAGAAAAGTAGATTAAATAAATTTAATAAGTCTTACTACTTCCCATTAAATAAATTAAATACGTCTTACTTGTTCCCACTCCTTTTCAAAACAGTAGTTTAAAACGAGGGCCCTTCACTCAATCTTTAACCTCAACCCCGCACGTTGTGTTGTATCTGTGAATGTTGGTTGTGGCCAAATGATAGTTTTCTTTCATTCGTTTAGGTTCCAAGTAAACTTGATGTAACTCTACTTTTAACTGCCGTTTCAGATAAGCGGGTATTACGTCGCAGTCATGTGCCGTGGATATGACGTAATTGCCCGAACCTCCGCCAAAATTCAAATCTGTTGGCGCGATGGCCGTGAGCCACTGAGCAGCGACGATTATCAACAGAAATATCTTTATTTTCTGCTTGCAACTGGACCGTCTAGAGCGTACACGGTAAGTAACACTCATTGTGTTTAAGGAGATTTACGTTTGTAATAGCAGAAGTGTAGCCGCGTTGCGTTGTACGTGTGAAAATTGGTCGAGGCGAAATGTTAATGTTTAATTTCATTCCTTTAGGTTCCACGGTGTTTGTTGGCTGCAAGTTTTCCACTGCAAGAAGAGGCTCGTATCATTGACCAGGAGCGAGCTACAATGGTGAGTAGCCATAACATTTATGTTAAACACTTCCTATTTCATGTCTAACAGTACTTGATTTAACAAATAACCATAAATAAATACAGTGTGGGCACTGAAGTTAACATATGTGATTATACTGCCTAATCTGTCACGGAGTAGATTGTTGCAAAGTAATATAAGATCCAAAGTTGTAATTCAGAATAGTTTTCAAAAGAAGGCCATTAGAATTATATACAAGTCTGATTACCCTGAACAAGCTATTAATTAAATCACAAATTCTTCAATTCATAGATTTGGTAGATTATCAGACAAATAATGTCTAACAGTAATTGATTTAACACATCACGATAAGTAGATTGAGTGTGGGCACTCTCAAGTTAACATATGTGATTATACTGCCTAATCTGTTACAGAGTATGTTGTTGCCAAGTAATGTAGAATAGATCCAAAGTAGTAATCCAGAATAGTTTTGAAGAGGCCATTAGAATGATAAACAAATCTGATTACCTTGAACATAATAACAAGCTAAGTGTTTAATATGTCCTATGAAGTCAAAATTGGGCACCATCATGTGGTGAAATTTGGAATTGCATCCAATTTTGCCTGGGAACAAACAGATTACATAAATCTTAGTTTTGAATAAGCCACTCCTTCTCAAACAAGTAAACTCTGCCCATTTTGCGCAGTAGATGTTCTGTTAATATCTAGTATTTATACAAAGTCATAATTTAAATTGCTTTCAACCTTCATTCATCGGTTCAACCAACATTACTCGCTCTTATTACCAACTTGTATTGATTTAACTAAGCGTTTAATACTTCCTATCAGGTCTCAAATCGAGATTTGGCAAAATACAATTTCAGCAAATCCAATTTTGCCAGGGAACAAAAATAGATTAAATAAACTAAATAAGTCCTCTTCCCATTAAATAAATCAGAAAAGTCTGTCTTGTAACCAGTCCTCTTCAAACAAGTAAAGTCTGCCCATTTTGTGCCGTAGATTTTGTGTCTATGCCTAGTATTTAAACAAAATCATAATTTAAACGACTTCTTTCCTTCATTCACTTTGGAAATTTGGAATTGCAGCAAATCGAATTTTGGCAGGGAACAAAAATAGATCAATTAAACTAAATAAGTCTTCTTCCCATTAAATAAATTAAAAAAGTCTGTCTTGTAACCAGTCCTTTTCAAACAAGTAAAGTCTGCCCATTTTGTGCCGTCGATTTTGTGTTAATGCCTAGTATTTATACAAAATCATAATTTAAAGGACTTCATTCCTTCATTCACTTTGGAAATTTGGAATTGCAGCACATCAAATTTTGCCTGGGAAGAAAAGTAGATTAAATAAATTTAATAAGTCTTACTACTTCCCATTAAATAAATTAAATACGTCTTACTTGTTCCCACTCCTTTTCAAAACAGTAGTTTAAAACGAGGGCCCTTCACTCAATCTTTAACCTCAACCCCGCACGTTGTGTTGTATCTGTGAATGTTGGTTGTGGCCAAATGATAGTTTTCTTTCATTCGTTTAGGTTCCAAGAAAACTTGATGTAACTCTACTTTTAACTGCCGTTTCAGATAAGCGGGTATTACGTCGCAGTCAAGTGCCGCGGATATGACGTAATTGCCCGAACCTCCGCCAAAATTCAAATCTGTTGGCGCGATGGCCGTGAGCCACTGAGCAGCGACGATTATCAACAGAAATATCTTTATTTTCTGCTTGCAACTGGACCGTCTAGAGCGTACACGGTAAGTAACACTCATTGTGTTTAAGGAGATTTACGTTTGTAATAGCAGAAGTGTAGCCGCGTTGCGTTGTACGTGTGAAAATTGGTCGAGGCGAAATGTTAATGTTTAATTTCATTCCTTTAGGTTCCACGGTGTTTGTTGGCTGCAAGTTTTCCACTGCAAGAAGAGGCTCGTATCATTGACCAGGAGCGAGCTACAATGGTGAGTAGCCATAACATTTATGTTAAACACTTCCTATTTCATGTCTAACAGTACTTGATTTAACAAATAACCATAAATAAATACAGTGTGGGCACTGAAGTTAACATATGTGATTATACTGCCTAATCTGTCACGGAGTAGATTGTTGCAAAGTAATATAAGATCCAAAGTTGTAATTCAGAATAGTTTTCAAAAGAAGGCCATTAGAATTATATACAAGTCTGATTACCCTGAACAAGCTATTAATTAAATCACAAATTCTTCAATTCAAAGATTTGGTAGATTATCAGACAAATAATGTCTAACAGTAATTGATTTAACACATCACGATAAGTAGATTGAGTGTGGGCACTCTCAAGTTAACATATGTGATTATACTGCCTAATCTGTTACAGAGTATGTTGTTGCCAAGTAATGTAGAATAGATCCAAAGTAGTAATCCAGAATAGTTTTGAAGAGGCCATTAGAATGATAAACAAATCTGATTACCTTGAACATAATAACAAGCTAAGTGTTTAATATGTCCTATGAAGTCAAAATTGGGCACCATCATGTGGTGAAATTTGGAATTGCATCACATCCAATTTTGCCTGGGAACAAACAGATTACATAAATCTTAGTTTTGAATAAGCCACTCCTTCTCAAACAAGTAAACTCTGCCCATTTTGCGCAGTAGATGTTCTGTTAATATCTAGTATTTATACAAAGTCATAATTTAAATTGCTTTCAACCTTCATTCATCGGTTCAACCAACATTACTCGCTCTTATTACCAACTTGTATTGATTTAACTAAGCGTTTAATACTTCCTATCAGGTCTCAAATCGAGATTTGGCAAAATACAATTTCAGCAAATCCAATTTTGCCAGGGAACAAAAATAGATTAAATAAACTAAATAAGTCCTCTTCCCATTAAATAAATCAGAAAAGTCTGTCTTGTAACCAGTCCTCTTCAAACAAGTAAAGTCTGCCCATTTTGTGCCGTAGATTTTGTGTCTATGCCTAGTATTTAAACAAAATCATAATTTAAACGACTTCTTTCCTTCATTCACTTTGGAAATTTGGAATTGCAGCAAATCGAATTTTGGCAGGGAACAAAAATAGATCAATTAAACTAAATAAGTCTTCTTCCCATTAAATAAATTAAAAAAGTCTGTCTTGTAACCAGTCCTTTTCAAACAAGTAAAGTCTGCCCATTTTGTGCCGTCGATTTTGTGTTAATGCCTAGTATTTATACAAAATCATAATTTAAAGGACTTCATTCCTTCATTCACTTTGGAAATTTGGAATTGCAGCACATCAAATTTTGCCTGGGAAGAAAAGTAGATTAAATAAATTTAATAAGTCTTACTACTTCCCATTAAATAAATTAAATACGTCTTACTTGTTCCCACTCCTTTTCAAAACAGTAGTTTAAAACGAGGGCCCTTCACTCAATCTTTAACCTCAACCCCGCACGTTGTGTTGTATCTGTGAATGTTGGTTGTGGCCAAATGATAGTTTTCTTTCATTCGTTTAGGTTCCAAGAAAACTTGATGTAACTCTACTTTTAACTGCCGTTTCAGATAAGCGGGTATTACGTCGCAGTCAAGTGCCGCGGATATGACGTAATTGCCCGAACCTCCGCCAAAATTCAAATCTGTTGGCGCGATGGCCGTGAGCCACTGAGCAGCGACGATTATCAACAGAAATATCTTTATTTTCTGCTTGCAACTGGACCGTCTAGAGCGTACACGGTAAGTAACACTCATTGTGTTTAAGGAGATTTACGTTTGTAATAGCAGAAGTGTAGCCGCGTTGCGTTGTACGTGTGAAAATTGGTCGAGGCGAAATGTTAATGTTTAATTTCATTCCTTTAGGTTCCACGGTGTTTGTTGGCTGCAAGTTTTCCACTGCAAGAAGAGGCTCGTATCATTGACCAGGAGCGAGCTACAATGGTGAGTAGCCATAACATTTATGTTAAACACTTCCTATTTCATGTCTAACAGTACTTGATTTAACAAATAACCATAAATAAATACAGTGTGGGCACTGAAGTTAACATATGTGATTATACTGCCTAATCTGTCACGGAGTAGATTGTTGCAAAGTAATATAAGATCCAAAGTTGTAATTCAGAATAGTTTTCAAAAGAAGGCCATTAGAATTATATACAAGTCTGATTACCCTGAACAAGCTATTAATTAAATCACAAATTCTTCAATTCAAAGATTTGGTAGATTATCAGACAAATAATGTCTAACAGTAATTGATTTAACACATCACGATAAGTAGATTGAGTGTGGGCACTCTCAAGTTAACATATGTGATTATACTGCCTAATCTGTTACAGAGTATGTTGTTGCCAAGTAATGTAGAATAGATCCAAAGTAGTAATCCAGAATAGTTTTGAAGAGGCCATTAGAATGATAAACAAATCTGATTACCTTGAACATAATAACAAGCTAAGTGTTTAATATGTCCTATGAAGTCAAAATTGGGCACCATCATGTGGTGAAATTTGGAATTGCATCACATCCAATTTTGCCTGGGAACAAACAGATTACATAAATCTTAGTTTTGAATAAGCCACTCCTTCTCAAACAAGTAAACTCTGCCCATTTTGCGCAGTAGATGTTCTGTTAATATCTAGTATTTATACAAAGTCATAATTTAAATTGCTTTCAACCTTCATTCATCGGTTCAACCAACATTACTCGCTCTTATTACCAACTTGTATTGATTTAACTAAGCGTTTAATACTTCCTATCAGGTCTCAAATCGAGATTTGGCAAAATACAATTTCAGCAAATCCAATTTTGCCAGGGAACAAAAATAGATTAAATAAACTAAATAAGTCCTCTTCCCATTAAATAAATCAGAAAAGTCTGTCTTGTAACCAGTCCTCTTCAAACAAGTAAAGTCTGCCCATTTTGTGCCGTAGATTTTGTGTCTATGCCTAGTATTTAAACAAAATCATAATTTAAACGACTTCTTTCCTTCATTCACTTTGGAAATTTGGAATTGCAGCAAATCGAATTTTGGCAGGGAACAAAAATAGATCAATTAAACTAAATAAGTCTTCTTCCCATTAAATAAATTAAAAAAGTCTGTCTTGTAACCAGTCCTTTTCAAACAAGTAAAGTCTGCCCATTTTGTGCCGTCGATTTTGTGTTAATGCCTAGTATTTATACAAAATCATAATTTAAAGGACTTCATTCCTTCATTCACTTTGGAAATTTGGAATTGCAGCACATCAAATTTTGCCTGGGAAGAAAAGTAGATTAAATAAATTTAATAAGTCTTACTACTTCCCATTAAATAAATTAAATACGTCTTACTTGTTCCCACTCCTTTTCAAAACAGTAGTTTAAAACGAGGGCCCTTCACTCAATCTTTAACCTCAACCCCGCACGTTGTGTTGTATCTGTGAATGTTGGTTGTGGCCAAATGATAGTTTTCTTTCATTCGTTTAGGTTCCAAGAAAACTTGATGTAACTCTACTTTTAACTGCCGTTTCAGATAAGCGGGTATTACGTCGCAGTCAAGTGCCGCGGATATGACGTAATTGCCCGAACCTCCGCCAAAATTCAAATCTGTTGGCGCGATGGCCGTGAGCCACTGAGCAGCGACGATTATCAACAGAAATATCTTTATTTTCTGCTTGCAACTGGACCGTCTAGAGCGTACACGGTAAGTAACACTCATTGTGTTTAAGGAGATTTACGTTTGTAATAGCAGAAGTGTAGCCGCGTTGCGTTGTACGTGTGAAAATTGGTCGAGGCGAAATGTTAATGTTTAATTTCATTCCTTTAGGTTCCACGGTGTTTGTTGGCTGCAAGTTTTCCACTGCAAGAAGAGGCTCGTATCATTGACCAGGAGCGAGCTACAATGGTGAGTAGCCATAACATTTATGTTAAACACTTCCTATTTCATGTCTAACAGTACTTGATTTAACAAATAACCATAAATAAATACAGTGTGGGCACTGAAGTTAACATATGTGATTATACTGCCTAATCTGTCACGGAGTAGATTGTTGCAAAGTAATATAAGATCCAAAGTTGTAATTCAGAATAGTTTTCAAAAGAAGGCCATTAGAATTATATACAAGTCTGATTACCCTGAACAAGCTATTAATTAAATCACAAATTCTTCAATTCAAAGATTTGGTAGATTATCAGACAAATAATGTCTAACAGTAATTGATTTAACACATCACGATAAGTAGATTGAGTGTGGGCACTCTCAAGTTAACATATGTGATTATACTGCCTAATCTGTTACAGAGTATGTTGTTGCCAAGTAATGTAGAATAGATCCAAAGTAGTAATCCAGAATAGTTTTGAAGAGGCCATTAGAATGATAAACAAATCTGATTACCTTGAACATAATAACAAGCTAAGTGTTTAATATGTCCTATGAAGTCAAAATTGGGCACCATCATGTGGTGAAATTTGGAATTGCATCACATCCAATTTTGCCTGGGAACAAACAGATTACATAAATCTTAGTTTTGAATAAGCCACTCCTTCTCAAACAAGTAAACTCTGCCCATTTTGCGCAGTAGATGTTCTGTTAATATCTAGTATTTATACAAAGTCATAATTTAAATTGCTTTCAACCTTCATTCATCGGTTCAACCAACATTACTCGCTCTTATTACCAACTTGTATTGATTTAACTAAGCGTTTAATACTTCCTATCAGGTCTCAAATCGAGATTTGGCAAAATACAATTTCAGCAAATCCAATTTTGCCAGGGAACAAAAATAGATTAAATAAACTAAATAAGTCCTCTTCCCATTAAATAAATCAGAAAAGTCTGTCTTGTAACCAGTCCTCTTCAAACAAGTAAAGTCTGCCCATTTTGTGCCGTAGATTTTGTGTCTATGCCTAGTATTTAAACAAAATCATAATTTAAACGACTTCTTTCCTTCATTCACTTTGGAAATTTGGAATTGCAGCAAATCGAATTTTGGCAGGGAACAAAAATAGATCAATTAAACTAAATAAGTCTTCTTCCCATTAAATAAATTAAAAAAGTCTGTCTTGTAACCAGTCCTTTTCAAACAAGTAAAGTCTGCCCATTTTGTGCCGTCGATTTTGTGTTAATGCCTAGTATTTATACAAAATCATAATTTAAAGGACTTCATTCCTTCATTCACTTTGGAAATTTGGAATTGCAGCACATCAAATTTTGCCTGGGAAGAAAAGTAGATTAAATAAATTTAATAAGTCTTACTACTTCCCATTAAATAAATTAAATACGTCTTACTTGTTCCCACTCCTTTTCAAAACAGTAGTTTAAAACGAGGGCCCTTCACTCAATCTTTAACCTCAACCCCGCACGTTGTGTTGTATCTGTGAATGTTGGTTGTGGCCAAATGATAGTTTTCTTTCATTCGTTTAGGTTCCAAGAAAACTTGATGTAACTCTACTTTTAACTGCCGTTTCAGATAAGCGGGTATTACGTCGCAGTCAAGTGCCGCGGATATGACGTAATTGCCCGAACCTCCGCCAAAATTCAAATCTGTTGGCGCGATGGCCGTGAGCCACTGAGCAGCGACGATTATCAACAGAAATATCTTTATTTTCTGCTTGCAACTGGACCGTCTAGAGCGTACACGGTAAGTAACACTCATTGTGTTTAAGGAGATTTACGTTTGTAATAGCAGAAGTGTAGCCGCGTTGCGTTGTACGTGTGAAAATTGGTCGAGGCGAAATGTTAATGTTTAATTTCATTCCTTTAGGTTCCACGGTGTTTGTTGGCTGCAAGTTTTCCACTGCAAGAAGAGGCTCGTATCATTGACCAGGAGCGAGCTACAATGGTGAGTAGCCATAACATTTATGTTAAACACTTCCTATTTCATGTCTAACAGTACTTGATTTAACAAATAACCATAAATAAATACAGTGTGGGCACTGAAGTTAACATATGTGATTATACTGCCTAATCTGTCACGGAGTAGATTGTTGCAAAGTAATATAAGATCCAAAGTTGTAATTCAGAATAGTTTTCAAAAGAAGGCCATTAGAATTATATACAAGTCTGATTACCCTGAACAAGCTATTAATTAAATCACAAATTCTTCAATTCAAAGATTTGGTAGATTATCAGACAAATAATGTCTAACAGTAATTGATTTAACACATCACGATAAGTAGATTGAGTGTGGGCACTCTCAAGTTAACATATGTGATTATACTGCCTAATCTGTTACAGAGTATGTTGTTGCCAAGTAATGTAGAATAGATCCAAAGTAGTAATCCAGAATAGTTTTGAAGAGGCCATTAGAATGATAAACAAATCTGATTACCTTGAACATAATAACAAGCTAAGTGTTTAATATGTCCTATGAAGTCAAAATTGGGCACCATCATGTGGTGAAATTTGGAATTGCATCCAATTTTGCCTGGGAACAAACAGATTACATAAATCTTAGTTTTGAATAAGCCACTCCTTCTCAAACAAGTAAACTCTGCCCATTTTGCGCAGTAGATGTTCTGTTAATATCTAGTATTTATACAAAGTCATAATTTAAATTGCTTTCAACCTTCATTCATCGGTTCAACCAACATTACTCGCTCTTATTACCAACTTGTATTGATTTAACTAAGCGTTTAATACTTCCTATCAGGTCTCAAATCGAGATTTGGCAAAATACAATTTCAGCAAATCCAATTTTGCCAGGGAACAAAAATAGATTAAATAAACTAAATAAGTCCTCTTCCCATTAAATAAATCAGAAAAGTCTGTCTTGTAACCAGTCCTCTTCAAACAAGTAAAGTCTGCCCATTTTGTGCCGTAGATTTTGTGTCTATGCCTAGTATTTAAACAAAATCATAATTTAAACGACTTCTTTCCTTCATTCACTTTGGAAATTTGGAATTGCAGCAAATCGAATTTTGGCAGGGAACAAAAATAGATCAATTAAACTAAATAAGTCTTCTTCCCATTAAATAAATTAAAAAAGTCTGTCTTGTAACCAGTCCTTTTCAAACAAGTAAAGTCTGCCCATTTTGTGCCGTCGATTTTGTGTTAATGCCTAGTATTTATACAAAATCATAATTTAAAGGACTTCATTCCTTCATTCACTTTGGAAATTTGGAATTGCAGCACATCAAATTTTGCCTGGGAAGAAAAGTAGATTAAATAAATTTAATAAGTCTTACTACTTCCCATTAAATAAATTAAATACGTCTTACTTGTTCCCACTCCTTTTCAAAACAGTAGTTTAAAACGAGGGCCCTTCACTCAATCTTTAACCTCAACCCCGCACGTTGTGTTGTATCTGTGAATGTTGGTTGTGGCCAAATGATAGTTTTCTTTCATTCGTTTAGGTTCCAAGAAAACTTGATGTAACTCTACTTTTAACTGCCGTTTCAGATAAGCGGGTATTACGTCGCAGTCAAGTGCCGCGGATATGACGTAATTGCCCGAACCTCCGCCAAAATTCAAATCTGTTGGCGCGATGGCCGTGAGCCACTGAGCAGCGACGATTATCAACAGAAATATCTTTATTTTCTGCTTGCAACTGGACCGTCTAGAGCGTACACGGTAAGTAACACTCATTGTGTTTAAGGAGATTTACGTTTGTAATAGCAGAAGTGTAGCCGCGTTGCGTTGTACGTGTGAAAATTGGTCGAGGCGAAATGTTAATGTTTAATTTCATTCCTTTAGGTTCCACGGTGTTTGTTGGCTGCAAGTTTTCCACTGCAAGAAGAGGCTCGTATCATTGACCAGGAGCGAGCTACAATGGTGAGTAGCCATAACATTTATGTTAAACACTTCCTATTTCATGTCTAACAGTACTTGATTTAACAAATAACCATAAATAAATACAGTGTGGGCACTGAAGTTAACATATGTGATTATACTGCCTAATCTGTCACGGAGTAGATTGTTGCAAAGTAATATAAGATCCAAAGTTGTAATTCAGAATAGTTTTCAAAAGAAGGCCATTAGAATTATATACAAGTCTGATTACCCTGAACAAGCTATTAATTAAATCACAAATTCTTCAATTCAAAGATTTGGTAGATTATCAGACAAATAATGTCTAACAGTAATTGATTTAACACATCACGATAAGTAGATTGAGTGTGGGCACTCTCAAGTTAACATATGTGATTATACTGCCTAATCTGTTACAGAGTATGTTGTTGCCAAGTAATGTAGAATAGATCCAAAGTAGTAATCCAGAATAGTTTTGAAGAGGCCATTAGAATGATAAACAAATCTGATTACCTTGAACATAATAACAAGCTAAGTGTTTAATATGTCCTATGAAGTCAAAATTGGGCACCATCATGTGGTGAAATTTGGAATTGCATCACATCCAATTTTGCCTGGGAACAAACAGATTACATAAATCTTAGTTTTGAATAAGCCACTCCTTCTCAAACAAGTAAACTCTGCCCATTTTGCGCAGTAGATGTTCTGTTAATATCTAGTATTTATACAAAGTCATAATTTAAATTGCTTTCAACCTTCATTCATCGGTTCAACCAACATTACTCGCTCTTATTACCAACTTGTATTGATTTAACTAAGCGTTTAATACTTCCTATCAGGTCTCAAATCGAGATTTGGCAAAATACAATTTCAGCAAATCCAATTTTGCCAGGGAACAAAAATAGATTAAATAAACTAAATAAGTCCTCTTCCCATTAAATAAATCAGAAAAGTCTGTCTTGTAACCAGTCCTCTTCAAACAAGTAAAGTCTGCCCATTTTGTGCCGTAGATTTTGTGTCTATGCCTAGTATTTAAACAAAATCATAATTTAAACGACTTCTTTCCTTCATTCACTTTGGAAATTTGGAATTGCAGCAAATCGAATTTTGGCAGGGAACAAAAATAGATCAATTAAACTAAATAAGTCTTCTTCCCATTAAATAAATTAAAAAAGTCTGTCTTGTAACCAGTCCTTTTCAAACAAGTAAAGTCTGCCCATTTTGTGCCGTCGATTTTGTGTTAATGCCTAGTATTTATACAAAATCATAATTTAAAGGACTTCATTCCTTCATTCACTTTGGAAATTTGGAATTGCAGCACATCAAATTTTGCCTGGGAAGAAAAGTAGATTAAATAAATTTAATAAGTCTTACTACTTCCCATTAAATAAATTAAATACGTCTTACTTGTTCCCACTCCTTTTCAAAACAGTAGTTTAAAACGAGGGCCCTTCACTCAATCTTTAACCTCAACCCCGCACGTTGTGTTGTATCTGTGAATGTTGGTTGTGGCCAAATGATAGTTTTCTTTCATTCGTTTAGGTTCCAAGTAAACTTGATGTAACTCTACTTTTAACTGCCGTTTCAGATAAGCGGGTATTACGTCGCAGTCATGTGCCGTGGATATGACGTAATTGCCCGAACCTCCGCCAAAATTCAAATCTGTTGGCGCGATGGCCGTGAGCCACTGAGCAGCGACGATTATCAACAGAAATATCTTTATTTTCTGCTTGCAACTGGACCGTCTAGAGCGTACACGGTAAGTAACACTCATTGTGTTTAAGGAGATTTACGTTTGTAATAGCAGAAGTGTAGCCGCGTTGCGTTGTACGTGTGAAAATTGGTCGAGGCGAAATGTTAATGTTTAATTTCATTCCTTTAGGTTCCACGGTGTTTGTTGGCTGCAAGTTTTCCACTGCAAGAAGAGGCTCGTATCATTGACCAGGAGCGAGCTACAATGGTGAGTAGCCATAACATTTATGTTAAACACTTCCTATTTCATGTCTAACAGTACTTGATTTAACAAATAACCATAAATAAATACAGTGTGGGCACTGAAGTTAACATATGTGATTATACTGCCTAATCTGTCACGGAGTAGATTGTTGCAAAGTAATATAAGATCCAAAGTTGTAATTCAGAATAGTTTTCAAAAGAAGGCCATTAGAATTATATACAAGTCTGATTACCCTTAACATAACAACAAGCTATTAATTAAATCACAAATTCTTCAATTCAAAGATTTGGTAGATTATCAGACAAATAATGTCTAACAGTAATTGATTTAACACATCACGATAAGTAGATTGAGTGTGGGCACTCTCAAGTTAACAGATATGATTATACTGCCTAATCTGTTACAGAGTATGTTGTTGCCAAGTAATGTAGAATAGATCCAAAGTAGTAATCCAGAATAGTTTTGAAGAGGCCATTAGAATAATAAACAAATCTGATTACCTTGAACATAATAACAAGCTAAGTGTTTAATATGTCCTATGAAGTCAAAATTGGGCACCATCATGTGGTGAAATTTGGAATTGCATCACATCCAATTTTGCCTGGGAACAAACAGATTAAATAAATCTTAGTTTTGAATAAGCCACTCCTTCTCAAACAAGTAAACTCTGCCCATTTCGCGCAGTAGATGTTCTGTTAATATCTAGTATTTATACAAAGTCATAATTTAAATTGCTTTCAACCTTCATTCATCGGTTCAACCAACATTACTCGCTCTTATTACCAACTTGTATTGATTTAACTAAGCGTTTAATACTTCCTATCAGGTCTCAAGGCAAGATTTGGCAAAATACAATTTCAGCAAATCCAATTTTGCCAGGGAACAAAAATAGATTAAATAAACTAAATAAGTCTTCTTCCCATTAAATAAATCAGAAAAGTCTGTCTTGTAACCAGTCCTCTTCAAACAAGTAAAGTCTGCCCATTTTGTGCCGTAGATTTTGTGTCTATGCCTAGTATTTAAACAAAATCATAATTTAAACGACTTCTTTCCTTCATTCACTTTGGAAATTTGGAATTGCAGCAAATCGAATTTTGCCAGGGAACAAAAATAGATCAATTAAACTAAATAAGTCTTCTTCCCATTAAATAAATTAAAAAAGTCTGTCTTGTAACCAGTCCTTTTCAAACAAGTAAAGTCTGCCCATTTTGTGCCGTCGATTTTGTGTTAATGCCTAGTATTTATACAAAATCATAATTTAAAGGACTTCATTCCTTCATTCACTTTGGAAATTTGGAATTGCAGCACATCAAATTTTGCCTGGGAAGAAAAGTAGATTAAATAAATTTAATAAGTCTTACTACTTCCCATTAAATAAATTAAATACGTCTTACTTGTTCCCACTCCTTTTCAAAAAAGTAGTTTAAAACGAGGTCCCTTCACTCAACCTTTAACCCTATTTATTCACCTTCTAGGCTAAGTGTTAAAGGCTAAGTGTTAAAGGCTAAGTGTTAAAGGCTAAGTGTTAGAGGCTAAGTGCCAGAGGCTAGGCGCCAGAGGCGAGTTTTTGTGGGCTGAAGTTTTAGTGGGGTTAGTGTGAATACAATCCAAAAGAATACAACAGAATACAATACAATAGAATATAATACATAGATTAAATTCAATAGCTCTTACTACTTCCCATTAAATAAATTAAATACGTCTTACTTGTTCCCAATCCTTTTCAAAAAAGTAGTTTAAAACGAGGGCCCTTCACTCAACCTTTAACCTCAACCCCGCACGTCACATTGTGTTGTATCTGTGAATGTTGGTTGTGGCCAAATGATAGTTTTCTTTCATTCGTTTAGGTTCCACGGTGTTTGTTGGCTATGTTTTCCACTGTCAGAAGGATGAAAATACAAAGTACAACGCTTGGACGTGGGCGAAGGCGTCACCGGTGAGTCCTTCCTTCCTATTTATTTACCTTCTAGATGCTAGAGGCTAAGTGTTAGAGGCTAAGTGTTAGAGGCTAAGTGTTAAACACAATACGAACAACACAACGATACTGCACTGAACAACACGATACCGCACTGAGAAACACGATACCGCACTGAACAACACGATACCGCACTGAACAACACCATGCCGCACTGAACACCATGCCACACTGAACAACACCATCCCGCACTGAACAACACCATGCCGCACTAAACAACACCATGCCGCACTGAACAACACCATGCCTCACTGAACGACACCATGCCGCACTGAAAGACACCATGCCGCACTGAACGACACCATGCCGCACTGAAAGACACCATCCCGCACTGAACACCATGCCGCACTGAACAACACCATCCTGCACTGAACAACACCATCCCGCACTGAACAACACCATGCCGCACTGAACAACATTATGCCGCACTGAACATTATGCCGCACTGAACAACACCATGCCGCACTGAACAACACCATGCCGCACTGAACAACATTATGCCGCACTGAACAACACCATGCCGCACTGAACAACACCATGCCGCACTGAACACCATGCCGCACTGAACAACATTATGCCGCACTGAACAACACCATGCCGCACTGAACAACACCATCCCGCACTGAACAACACCATGCCGCACTGAACAACATTATGCCGCACTGAACAACATTATGCCGCACTGAACAACACCATGCCGCACTGAACAACACCATGCCGCACTGAACAACACCATGCCGCACTGAACAACATTATAACGCACTGAACAACACCATCCCGCACTGAACAACACCATGCCGCACTAAACAACATTATGCCGCACTGAACAACATTATGCCGAAATGAACAACACCATGCCGCACTGAACAACACCATGCCGCACTGAACAACACCATCCTGCACTGAACAACACCATCCCGCACTGAACAACACCATGCCGCACTGAACAACACCATGCCGCACTGAACAACACCATGCCGCAATGAACAACACCATCCCGCAATGAACAACACCATCCCGCACTGAACAACATTATGCCGCACTGAACAACATTATGCCGCACTGAACAACATTATGCCGCACTGAACAACACCATGCCGCACTGAACAACACCATGCCGCACTGAACAACATTATGCCGCACTGAACAACATTATGCCGCACTGAACAACATTATGCCGCACTGAACAACATTATGCCGCACTGAACAACACCATGCCGCACTGAACAACACCATGCCGCACTGAACAACACCATGCCGCACTGAACAACACCATGCCGCACTGAACAACACGATCCCGCATTGAACAACACCATGCCGCACTGAACAACACCATCCTGCACTGAACAACACCATGCCGCACTGAACAACACCATGCCGCACTGAACAACATTATGGCGCACTGAACAACATTATGGCGCACTGAACAACATTATGCCGCACTGAACAACACCATGCCGCACTGAACAACACCATGCCGCAATAAACAACACCATCCCGCACTGAACAACACCATGCCGCAGTGAACAACACCATGCCGCACTGAACAACATTATGGCGCACTGAACAACATTATGCCGCACTGAACAACACCATGCCGCACTGAACAACACCATGCCGCACTGAACAACACCATGCCGCACTGAACAACATTATGCCGCACTGAACAACATTATGCCGCACTGAACAACACCATGTCGCACTGAACAACACCATGCCGCACTGAACAACACCATGCCGCACTGAACAACACCATGCCGCACTGAACAACACCATTCCGCACTGAACAACACCATGCCGCACTGAACAACACCATCCTGCACTGAACAACACCATCCCGCACTGAACAACACCATGCCGCATTGAACAACACCATGCCGCACTGAACAACACCATCCTGCACTGAACAACACCATGCCGCACTGAACAACACCATGCCGCACTGAACAACACCATGCCGCACTGAACATTATGCCGCACTGAACAACATTATGCCGCACTGAACAACATTATGTCGCACTGAACCACACCATGCCGCACTGAACAACACCATGCTGCACTGAACAACATTATGCCGCACTGAACAACACGATCCCGCATTGAACAACACCATCCCGCAGTGAACAACACCATGCCGCATTGAACAACACCATGCCGCACTGAACAACACCATGCTGCACTGAACAACATTATGCTGCACTGAAAAACACGATCCTGCATTGAACAACACCATGCCGCACTGAACAACACCATCCTGCACTGAACAACACCTTTCCACACTGAACAACACCATGCCGCACTGAACAACATTATGCCGCACTGAACAACACCATGCCGCACTGAACAACACCATGCCGCACTGAACAACACCATGCCGCACTGAACAACACCATGCCGCAATGAACAACACCATCCCGCACTGAACAACACCATGCCGCATTGAACAACACCATGCCGCACTGAACAACACCATCCCGCACTGAACAACACCACCCCGCACTGAACAACACGATCCCGCATTGAACAACACCATCCCGGACTGAACAACACCATGCCGCACTGAACAACACCATGCCGCACTGAACAACACCATTCCGCACTGAACAACACCATGCCGCACTGAACAACACCATGCCGCACTGAACAACACCATGCCGCACTGAACAACACCATGCCGCACTGAACAACATTATGCCGCACTGAACAACACCATGCCGCACTGAACAACACCATCCCGCACTGAACAACACCATGCCGCATTGAACAACACCATGCCGCACTGAACAACACCATCCTGCACTGAACAACACCATCCCGCACTGAACAACACCATGCCGCACTGAACAACATTATGGCGCACTGAACAACATTATGCCGCACTGAACAACACCATGCCGCACTGAACAACACCATGCCGCACTGAACAACACCATGCCGCACTGAACAACATTATGCCGCACTGAACAACATTATGCCGCACTGAACAACACCATGTCGCACTGAACAACACCATGCCGCACTGAACAACACCATGCCGCACTGAACAACACGACGTCGCACTGAACAACACGACGCCGCACAGAACAACACGACGCCGCACAGAATAACACAATACCGCACAGAACAACACAATACTGCACAAACAGTTTTAGATAATATTACGTCGCAGTCATGTGACGCGGACATGACGTCAATAGGCGGAACTCACGGCAAAATTATAATCCGTGGGCGTGGCTTGCAACAGGAAGTAGGAAAGCGGCAGTTCTGGCAAACAAGACACAGCGGTTAGTAACACGATGACTAACAAGGCAAATATTTTTGTTTTCAGCTTGCAACTTGACCGTCTAGAGCGTACAAGGTAATTACAACTGTTTTTTTTTAGCCCTGAAAAGCGAGGGAGTGTGGCGTTTGGGAGGAATGTCGAACTCGGCGTCTGCTTCCAGCCACAGACGCCAAATTTCGACGATTATTTCGACTGGTCAACGGTTGTAAATTATTGCGTTGACTAAAAACTTTATTTAACTCTACTCTTAACTTTGCCGTTTCAGATATGCGGGTATTACACCGCGGAAATGACGTCAATAGGCTGAACTCTCGCCAAAATTCAAATCTGTGGGCGCAATGGCCTTGAGCGAGACACCGGATACAAACACGACGATTATCAACAGAAATATCTTTATTTTCTGCTTGCAAGTGGACCGTCTAGAGCGTACACGGTAAGTACAACTCATTGTGTTTAAAAAGATTTACGTTTGTGTAGTTTGCGTTGCGTTGTATCTGTGAATGTTGGTTGAGGCTAAATGTTAATGTTTAATTTCATTCCTTTAGGTTCCACGGTGTTTGTTGGCTGTATGTTTTCCACTGCAAGAAGAGGCTCGTATCATTGACCAGCAGGAGCTACAATGGTGAGTACCCCTTTCGTCTTCCATTTATGTTAAACACTTCCTATTTCATGTCTAACAGTACTCGATTTAACAGATAACCATAAATAAATACAGTGTGGGCAGTCACGTTAACATATGTGATTATCCTGCCTAATATGTTTATCACAAATATGTCACTAATCACTAATATGTTTATTTGTTTATCACAACACCTTTGGACCTTCAGCAATCGATTATTTCCCTTCATCTACATAGAGACAGAACGATGGTGTCTTAAACATCTCATTCATTTCACCAAATAACTTCACGCAGGTGGATAACGGCCGTCTCGGTCACGCTATGTTGCGTGATGCAGTTTTGAAGAACCAAATGCATTTATTCAATGAATAAGTCAAGCTAGTTCTATGTTTATGATGTTGTAAGTTACGGTACCGATTGAAGTTGAGTTCGAAGCCAGTGGAAAACAGCGCTGCGTTTGTGCTCTCCAGGTACAAATGTTGGGATCTCTGACTGACGACCGGGCGAGACTCGAGTAAGAGATGTCCAAACGAGCTCCGGCAGGGCGGGCCAAGGCGGAGCGAACGGACGCCCTTCAGGCCGCCAATGACGAGCTGAGAACCAAACTGATGGACGTCCAGTTAGAACTTCAGCAGGAGAAGAACAAGGTGAAAACCTCAACAGACAGACACTGCCTGCCTCCCTGCCTGCCTCCCTGCCTGCCTCCCTCCCTCCCAGTTTTCCCGATGTAGATTAGACATGCGTGTGCCATGACTGTGTCAGCCTACATCAACAAATGCACCGAGGACGTCAGCACCACTAAGAATATCATCACCCGGGGCAACCAACGACCCTGGATGACTGAGGAGGTACGTCAAACGCTACGAGCGCGGAACTCTGCCTTCAAGTCTGGCGACAAGGAGACACTGAGGACAGCGAGAGCCAACTTGAACCGTGCCATCAGGATAGCGAAGCGAGACCGCAGTCGAAAATTTCAGGATCGTTTCCACGACGTCAAAAACATCAGGAGTATGTGGCAAGGCATACGGGCGATTACAGACTACAACTCACCCTCCCCCCCCCCGGTGGGTGTAGTTGATGCTGACTTTCTAAATGGTCTAAATAACTTCTTTGGGAGGTTCGAGGCACTAAACGGCACTCCAGCAGTTAAAACTGTCCCCCATCAGGAAGAGGAGGTACTCTGCCTTGACTCCGCCGATGTGTTGAAGACCCTGAGGAGAGTCAACCCCTGTAAGGCCCCTGGCCCCGACAACATTCCTGGGCGTGTGTTCAGGGAATGTGCAAGTCATCTGGCTGGGGTCATCACAGACATTTTTAACACCTCGCTGGGCCAAGCCACAGTGCCGGCGTGCTTTAAGACTGCCTCCATCATTCCGGTGCCGAAGAAACCTCAAATCACCTCATTTAATGATTACCGGCCTGTTGCACTGACTCCGGTTATGATGAAGTGCTTCGAAAGGCTGCTTAAAGGTCACATCGTTTCCAGACTCCCCCTATTATTTGACCCGTTCCAGTTTGCCGACCGGCAAAACCGCTCCACTCAGGACGCCATCTCCTCCGTTCTTCACCTGAGCCTGGCTCACCTGGAGGAGAAGAACACCCATGTGCGGAGGCTGTTCCTGGACTTCAGCTCAGCGTTTAACACCATCATCCCACAGCATCTGGTAGGAAAATTGGAACACCTGGGCTTCAACACCCCCCTTCGCAACTGGCTGCTAGACTTCCTCACCAACAGACCTCAGTCAGTCCGGGTCGGACAGAACACCTCTGATGTCATCACCCTCAGCACAGGCTCCCTTCAGGGCTGCGTCCTGAGCCCCCTGCTGTGCACCCTGATGACACACGACTGCGTCCTCAGGTTCACCACCAATCACATCGTGAAGTCAGCAGACGACACAACGGTGGTGGGGCTCATCAGAGACAACAACGACCTGGACTACAGAGAGGAGGTGGAGCAGCTGGTGGGCTGGTGCAGAGAAAACAGCCTGATCCTGAATGAGGAGAAGATGAAGGAGATCATCGTCGACTTCAGGAAAAAACAGCCTCACCACGCTCCACTGATCATCAACAGCTCAGCTGTGGAGGTGGTCAGCACCACCAAATTCCTGGGGGTCCACATCACAGAAGACCTCACCTGGACTATGAACACTACGGCACTGGTCAAGAGGGCACAGAAGCGCTTGTACTTCCTGCGGAGGATGAGGAGAGCCCACCTGCCCCCACCCATCATGAGGACGTTCTACAGGAGCACCATAGAGAGCATTCTGACAAGCTGTCTCTCTGTGTGGTGTGGAGGCTGCACCGCCTCCGATTGGAAGAACGTGAGGAGAGTGGTGAGGACAGCAGAGAGGATCATAGGGGCTCCTCTTCCCTCCATTCAGGACATTTCATCTCAGCGCTGCATGTCCCGTGCCCGTAACATCATCAATGACCCATCACACCCCCACCATGGACTGTTCTCCCTGCTGCCCTCTGGGAAGAGGTTTGCAGCATCCGCTGCAGGTCCACCAGGTTCTGCAACAGCTTTTTCCCTGCTGTCATCAGACTGTTGAACACTAGAACTGTTGAGCTCTAAACTGAACTCTGCATCACACATTCACAGAACTGTACTTTATGACACTACGGACCTCTATCTTGCACTATCTCGCACTACCAACTTTACTGAACTTGTATAAACCCTTTAAATAGAAGTTTAATACATGGTTTAGCATTCCTCTGCACACTCTTGAATACTGTTTTGCCTACTTGCACTATTGCATAATTATCACTGCTGCACTTTATACTTATTTTTAATATATATATATATATATATATATATATATAGTATATATGTATATATATATATTTTCATAGGATATGTTACTTCTATTCAACTGCAATATCACTACTTTGTTGTAAGACGTATGCAACGGAATTTCGTTTTGTATGCACCATGTGCAGACAAGATGACAATAAAGTTTGTCTAAGTCTAAGTCATGTCAGGTCAGCTGTCTGGAGAGAGAGAGAAGTCAGGACCTGCGGGCGGAGCACCACCGTGCCACCGCCGCCATGACGGAACTCAAAAGCAAACTCCATGAGGAGAAGCAGAAAGAGTTAGCCATTACCAGGGAGACATTACTGCGGCAGCATGAAATGGAGCTGATGAGAGTGATCAAAATCAAAGATGGAGAGATCCAGCGACTGAATGCCTTGGTCCTCAGCCTGAGGGACGGCTCCATGGACAAGGTGATCCGCTCTATCCGTGTCTGACTATCCGCACGCCACGTCGGGCTTCGATGCGGCCGCTACCGTATTGTGTAGCTTGTCCCCAGTAAGCGTCGCGGCGCTCCGTTGCGGTCTCAACGGCCCGGTGTGGCGCAATGTCTGCTCAGGTGAGGAGGGGGGGCGCTTTGCTGGCGGAGGTGGAGGAGACGCGGCGGTGTCGGGAGACCGAGCGGTGTCGCCTCCACCAGGAGCGCGGAAGAAGCCCTGGCAGCGGCCCAGCAGGCCTGGCAGTCCCGAGCGGCCGAGCTCCGATCGGCTCATCACCAGCATCGGGAGGAGCTGAGCCGAACCAAGAGAGACTGCGAGAGGGAGATCCGCCGACTGGTAGGACTGATCAGATGCGCGGTGCGTGGCTATGTTCCCAATTTCGTTGTATACCTGCAGTGCAATGACACCTAAGGCATTCTATTCTATTCTATTTCACAAGAAGAAAATGTCCGGTTGCTCGCTTCGCTTTTGTCACAGCAAAGGTGTTCTAGTCGATTCAAGAAAAAAATTGGCCGGTTGCTCTCTTTGTTTTTGTCACAATTCTGGCAAATGAGTTTGCCCGCCTGCCTGAGCGCTCCCCGTTTGTACATCCAGACGGATGAGATCAAGCTGAAAGACAGAGCGGTTAGTGTTTTGGATGAAGCCCTGGGGCCGGCCACGTCCACCGCCTTCAGCTGCAGACTCAGGCTGCCGAGCAGCAGATCGCTGCCCTGAGGGATTCCCAAAGGGCGGGCCTAAACTACCCTGGAAGTGGGGTCAACGCCGCTACTAGCAATCCTCTTCATTGCGTAAGCCACCTCATCACACACTTGCAGTACGCATGACTTAGTTCGTTGCTGGAGGAAGGTAGCACAAAAACAGTTTTGAACTTTGAACGAGTGCTTGTGTGTGTGTGTTGCGGGGCGTTTTCAGTCTCAGGAGGATCGGGACACGCGACGGTTTCATCTGAAAATCGCTGAGCTCAGCGCAGTCATCAGGAAACTGGAGGATCGAAACGCCCTGCTTTCTGAAGAGCGCAATGAACTGATAATTTATTGACGGCACGCTTGAAGGTTTGCGCTACGTTTGATGCGCGCCATCCAGCGAGGCACCCATTGCGCTTGCTTATTAGTTGAGCGGCGCGGCGAGTCGGTTGCCTGGTAGATGTCTTTTATTGGGAGCCAAAGCCACGATTCCGTTCAAACCGATGCAAAAGGAATGGATACGTTCTGGCCCGCGTGTTGTGCGTCTTTCACATCCCGCACTTCATGCTTGCAGCTAAAGCGACTGAGAGAAACAGAAAGCCAGTTTCTGCCACTCCTGTACAAAAACAAACACCTGAGCAGGAAGAATGAAGAACTCTCGCTGGTGCTGTGTCGCCTTGAAAACAAAGTGCGCTTTGTCACCCAGGAGAACGAGGAGATGGCAAGCTTGGTAAGTCGACGCGGACAACGGCGGCGTGCCAACAGAGTCCACTGCATTTGTGTTCCACAGAGAAGGCCTAGTTCGCTCAATGACCTGGACCGCGGTTGCGGCCAGCAGGACGGTGAAATGGAGTTCCTTCAAGTTGTGGAGCAGCGGCACATCATCGACGACTTGTCCAAGGTCTTCAGGCAGGCGACTCGGTGCACGTACGGCAGCGCCGCGCTCGCTCGCTGTCGCCAGGAAACCTTTTCCGTCCAAAGCTTGGCCGGCGGCCGCCATCCAAAAAATTGGCCCCTTAAATTCCGACCTTTCAAGCAGGAGCATTGTGCGCACGCGTTTGAACACGCTTTAGACTTGTTTTGCCGTTTTCAGCAGCTCAAAGCTCCCGTTTTGTCAGCGCCTTTGCCACTCGCTGTGCGCTGAAAACGACGGACTTGCCCGGCTGCTCAGCCCGTCAACCATGAGCCGCGAGCGCGACGTCATTGTCCGTAGGCAGCTAGTGGCAAAATGCACCCTGTTAGAGTTGCGCTCGCTCCAACTTATTTTGCAAGAACCACACGGGAGACAAGTAAGTTCTTTTGGACACCTGCAGGTGGAGAGTCCATCCGTTGTACGAATGAAGTCTGACTCTCGGCTCCTGCACGAGCATTTTAATTAAGAGAAACAGGGTGGGTGTAAGAGTGGATTGAATAGAGGAAGCCCTTGACCTCTAGTCAAAACATAGCAAGGGGTGTTTTACGACTTTGTGTAGGAAGGGATAAACGATAGGGATAAATAAGGGATAAATAATATTATTTATTACAGGTCGCAGTCAAAGTCAAAGCAACACAATGATACGATAAAGATAATCTGGAAAACCCTGACACACCCTGTAGTTGTCACTTTTGGAAAAGACGAGCGTCCCTCCAATCATCGCCGGTGACGTGTTTTTCAGGCTCTGGAGACAGGAGCTCATGTCAGAAATGTCATTGTGAGTCGCGTTTGTTTCTGCGCCGGAGCCGTTCGTTCCCTTTGCATCCAAAGAATCTCAAAGGCGGATTATTTGTGTCGACAGGAGAGAGATTTGCTGCTACGATACCGACGTCGAGAATCTCTGAGGAGGAACAAAGCGTGAGGTCCTGCAAGGTGAGTCTGTTTGTTTGCGGCTGCTTGGTGTTGCGCAAGATGAAATGGCCTTTTTCTCGCTATCGTTCCTCTCGTCGATTCATCGTGAGGTGTCGCTTCAGTTTGTTCAGAGAGATGTTTGCTTCCGCGCCCGCAGGTCATCGAAACATTTTACGGCTACGACGAAGACGTGTTGGTGGACTCGGACGGATCGTCCTTGTCTTTTCACACCGACAGAACCCCCGACACGGAACCCGAAGAGGTAGCCCGCCATTTCTGCCAGCGTATTGTCACCAAACATTCCTCTTCAGCCTGGAATCGGACTCGTCTTTGCGTCGCGGGTGCTTTGTCGCCGGTCTGACTGATTCTGGTACTAGTGCTGTGTTGCATTGGTGTGTGCATGAAGAGGCGGAGCTTCGCTACCGCCAGCTGACGCAAGAATATCAAGCGCTGCAACGAGCCTACGCTCTGCTAGCCCAGACCAGCGAAGGGGACTACGACGCCGAGAAGGAGATCAAGGTGGCGCCCCTTCCCGCAACCCCCGGCCGGGTCGCAGCCTCCCCGTTCTCACCCAGCCTCGGGTGTTCTCTGGTCTGAAAGGAGGAGGAGGAGCCTCCCTCCTCCTCCTTTCAGACCAGAGAAAAGCTGATGGTAGAAATGGGTCACTATCAAAGCAGAGTAGCAGATCTGGAGTCAGCGCTGAAGCAACAAGGACAGGTAAGCTCATCAATGAGCACACCTTTTTCTCAGACAAAATAGCTACATTCTTCAGTCACTCATCCGTCTGGCATTACTGGACCAACCCCCCCCCCCCCCCCCCCGAACGTGGCTGGGAAAATGCGGAGAAAAGCAAATGTCATTTTCCAGTCAACCAAAGAATTTGTGGATGAAAATGACACAACATTCCAAAGCTGTCCACGCGTTTGTCTCTTCTAGAATGTCAAGTGGGTGGAGGAGAAGCAGCTGCTGCGTCAGAGCAATCAGCAGTTGGCCGAAAAGGTGACGGAAAGAAAGGCGCTGGGCGGAGTCGCTTGGCGTCACACCTGTCGGGAAGCCCCGCAGATGAGGTCTGACTGTCTTTTCAGGTCAGGCGGATGGAGGCGGAAGAAGCGCGTCTGAAAGAGCACATCCAGGATATCCGAGACCAAAACGAACTGCTTGAGTTCCGCATCCTGGAGCTGGAGGTGGGAAGACTCGCACAAGCGTGTTGAGGCCAGAGATGTGACGGACGGACGGACGGACGGACGGACGGACGGACGGATGCATGCCTCTGCCTTTCAGGAGAGGGAGTGGCGCTCCCCCGTCTTGAAGTTTCTGCAAGTCCGTTTCCCAGACGGCCTCAGCCCTTTGCAGATCTACTGCGAGGCCGAGGGCGTGAGCGTACGTAAGGCGTCCCTCGCAACCCTAACCTTAACCCGAGGTCCCAGAACACCTTACATTGCTCCTTGCGCCTTTCCCCCGGACATCGTCATCAGTGATCTGATGAAGAAGCTGGACATCCTGGGCTATAACGCCGTAAGTGTATGTCGAACTCCTTATGTTCGCACTCCACGAGACTCGGCGGCTCAAATGTGACTTTTGGAAGGCTTTGCGCTGAAAGAAGCTTGTTGACGCTGTGCCTTTGGGCTCTTGCAGAATCTCACCAACGAGGAGCAGGTGGTCGTGATTCACGCCAGGACCCTTCTCACCCTAGCCGAGAAGGTAACGCGCACGTCCACGCACGCTCTCGCATTCTGCTTATGTGACAGCAGCCTTTCCTCAGTGGTTAGAATACATCAAAGTGACCAAGTCAGCACTTCAACAGAAGATGTTGGACATTGAAAGTGAGAAGGTAGACAGACACGCGACATCAGCCAAGGGGAACTCCGGCAATGTGCCCCAACAATTCTGACCTTGAGCTGTGCTAGGATATGTTCTGCAAGCAGAAGGGCTACCTGGATGAAGAGTTGGACTTCAGGAAGTGTTCCATGGACCAGGCTCATAAGGTAAGCCGCCCTCAAATCTCCCGCCGGACCACTGATGGACGAGGATTGCGGCCCAGAGGATCCTGGAGCTGGAGGCCATGTTGTACGAGGCGCTACCGCAGCGGGACTGCCCCGCCACGGACGGCGAAAAAGCCAGCCACGCTGGCGTGAATGACGTGCTGACGGCGGATCAGAGAGAAGAGCTTAGGAGCGCCGTGGACCAATGGAAGCGAGCCCTGATGTGCGAGTTGAGGGAGCGCGACGCTTGCATCCTCCAAGAGAGAATGGATCTGCTGCACAGCGCGCAACAGGTAAGGGCCCAAAGCCAGCCCGGCACTTACTTGCACGCTTACTGGCTTTTGAATGCCACTTTCCATTTGTCCGTCCTAGAGGAACAAAGAGCTGAAAGAATTCATCGAAGCTCAGAAGAGACAAATCAAACAATTGGAGGAGAAGTTTCTGTTTCTCTTTCTATTCTTCTCCTTGGCCTTCATTCTGTGGCCCTAACACCAGCTGGTGAGTGAGCTCCAGCGGCACCGCACTCGACACCTCCGATACACTGCCAGCCGGTCTCAGACGTTGGCAGACGCTCCGATGCCAACGTATACCCCCCGCCACGGTGACAGAGGCACCGCGTCACACCGGCGCTCATCCAATCAGAAGGCAGGAAAAGCAAATTCACATGCAGGGCACTTTTGAACCAGAAGAGAGCGCCACAAAAAACGGTTGTTGCCCCAAACGCGCACTAAAAAGGGTCAGAATAACAAGAGTCCCACTGGCCAGCCGGGGCCACCCGTCCAGCTGTTTCTTCAGGGGGGAAAAAAATTGGAGTCACCGGTGAGTACATTTTGCATTTAGCTCTGCTTTTCTGCTTCTGTCTTCAAGTGTGTGGCATCCTGCGATCAAAGATTCAGCCAACCCCAAAGCGGTTGACCTCAACGTCCCACCACCATGCCTACCAGAGCAGGATACGTGATGCTTTGGACATCCTTCCGTCTCAGATGCCCAAAAGTACTCTTTGCCACATCTGCGGCAATACGGTGTCTTTTCAAAGGTGCAAATAAATCCAGCGTGGGCGGATTTTTCCCGCTTTGTTTGTGTGACAGCTGTTGTGAAAATTTTATACAAATAAAGTTGTATAGTACAGGTTTGGCCAAGCCGCAACTCCCGAACCGCATGCGGCTCTTTTATGTTCATATCAACATTTGTGTGTGTGTGTGTGTGTGTGTGTGGGGGGGGGGGTTGTGCGTGTTGGCTTCACTTGAGTTCAATTTGGTATTTTGGTCAAAAGCGCATGTGGTGAAATTCCACAAAGTAGGATGGGCAAACACATTTCTTTAAACTATGAGTGTCAATTGGGCTCTCGAAATGGCAGGGAAAAGATGCACAGCAAAACGAAAATACGTAGATGAACACAGGACGTTTTAATCAGAGTGGGAAAGTTTCTATTTTTTGTTGAACGTGATGGCAAACCATTCTGCCTGATATGTCAGACCTCAGCGCATTTCAAAGATTCAAATCTTCAGCGCCATGCACTTCAGCTCACTCCATGCTAACATTGATCAGGCGTCGAACCCGCATCATCATGCTTAAGAGGTGGCCATGCTAACCAGTGCGCCATTATGTCAACGCATAATAACTAAGTCTACTGGTCAAAACAGCGGTTACTATATGACGTCGCTACGTCGTGGTCACGTGACGCAGACAAGGCGTCAATGGACGTGGGCAGAGTTAACTTGTTTAAAAGGGAGTAGGCAGAAGAAATATTTAATTTATTTAAATCTATTTTGAGTGCACACCATTATGCCAATGCATAACAACTGTAAATCTACTAAACAAAACAGCGGTTGCTATATGACATCTGCCACGTCGTGGTCACGTGACATACGTGACGTCGATGGGCGTAACTTTCGCCGGAATTCAAATCCGCGGGGAGAGTTAACTTGTTTAAAAGAGAGTGGGCAGAAGAATTATTTAATTTATTTAAATCTATTTGGTGTGTGCGCCATTATGTCAATGCATAACAACTGTAAGTCTACTAAACAAAACAGCGGTTGCTATATGACGTCTGCCACGTCGTGGTCACGTGACGCGGACGTGACGTCGACGCCTACTTTACATCCCACCGATCACAGGACCCCTCGGCTGCATAACCGTGCCCCCTTCCCAACCAATCGGATTTGCTATACGCGAAAACGACGCCAATGGAAAGAGCTTCCGCCCAAATTTAAATCCGTGGGCGTGGCTCGCAGCAGGAAGTAGGAAAATGGCGGCGATGTTGACAAAGACACAGCGGATGGTAACATACGACTAACAAGAGAAATATTTTTATTTTCTGCTTGCAACTGGACCGTCCAGAGCGTACACGGTAAGTACAACTCATCGTTTTTAAAAAGAAGTACTTTTGTTGCCCTGAAAAGCGAGTGAGCGTGGCGTTTGTGGGGGACGTCGAATTTCGACGATTCTTTCTGGTCAACGGTTGTAAATGATTGTGTTGATTAAAAAAGAAAACTTGATGTAACTCTACTTTTAACTGCCGTTTCAGATAGATTTGGAATTGCATCACATCCAATTTTGCCTAGAGCGTACACGGTAAGTAACACTCGTTGTGTTTAAGGAGATTTACGTTTGTAATAGCAGAAGTGTAGCCGCGTTGCGTTGTACGTGTGAATGTTGGTCCGGGCGAAATGTTAATGTTTAATTTCATTCCTTTAGGTTCCACGGTGTTTGTTGGCTGCAAGTTTTCCACTGCAAGAAGAGGCTCATATCATTGACCAGGAGCGAGCTACAATGGTGAGTAGCCATAACATTTATGTTAAACACTTCCTATTTCATGTCTAACAGTACTTGATTTAACAAATAACCATAAATAAATACAGTGTGGGCACTGAAGTTAACATATGTGATTATACTGCCTAATCTGTCACCGAGTAGATTGTTGCAAAGTAATATAAGATCCAAAGTTGTAATTCAGAATAGTTTTCAAAAGAAGGCCATTAGAATTATATACAAGTCTGATTACCCTGAACAAGCTATTAATTAAATCACAAATTCTTCAATTCAAAGATTTGGTAGATTATCAGACAAATAATGTCTAACAGTAATTGATTTAACACATCACGATAAGTAGATTGAGTGTGGGCACTCTCAAGTTAACATATGTGATTATACTGCCTAATCTGTTACAGAGTATGTTGTTGCCAAGTAATGTAGAATAGATCCAAAGTAGTAATCCAGAATAGTTTTGAAGAGGCCATTAGAATGATAAACAAATCTGATTACCTTGAACATAATAACAAGCTAAGTGTTTAATATGTCCTATGAAGTCAAAATTGGGCACCATCATGTGGTGAAATTTGGAATTGCATCACATCCAATTTTGCCTGGGAACAAACAGATTACATAAATCTTAGTTTTGAATAAGCCACTCCTTCTCAAACAAGTAAACTCTGCCCATTTTGCGCAGTAGATGTTCTGTTAATATCTAGTATTTATACAAAGTCATAATTTAAATTGCTTTCAACCTTCATTCATCGGTTCAACCAACATTACTCGCTCTTATTACCAACTTGTATTGATTTAACTAAGCGTTTAATACTTCCTATCAGGTCTCAAATCGAGATTTGGCAAAATACAATTTCAGCAAATCCAATTTTGCCAGGGAACAAAAATAGATTAAATAAACTAAATAAGTCCTCTTCCCATTAAATAAATCAGAAAAGTCTGTCTTGTAACCAGTCCTCTTCAAACAAGTAAAGTCTGCCCATTTTGTGCCGTAGATTTTGTGTCTATGCCTAGTATTTAAACAAAATCATAATTTAAACGACTTCTTTCCTTCATTCACTTTGGAAATTTGGAATTGCAGCAAATCGAATTTTGGCAGGGAACAAAAATAGATCAATTAAACTAAATAAGTCTTCTTCCCATTAAATAAATTAAAAAAGTCTGTCTTGTAACCAGTCCTTTTCAAACAAGTAAAGTCTGCCCATTTTGTGCCGTCGATTTTGTGTTAATGCCTAGTATTTATACAAAATCATAATTTAAAGGACTTCATTCCTTCATTCACTTTGGAAATTTGGAATTGCAGCACATCAAATTTTGCCTGGGAAGAAAAGTAGATTAAATAAATTTAATAAGTCTTACTACTTCCCATTAAATAAATTAAATACGTCTTACTTGTTCCCACTCCTTTTCAAAACAGTAGTTTAAAACGAGGGCCCTTCACTCAATCTTTAACCTCAACCCCGCACGTTGTGTTGTATCTGTGAATGTTGGTTGTGGCCAAATGATAGTTTTCTTTCATTCGTTTAGGTTCCAAGAAAACTTGATGTAACTCTACTTTTAACTGCCGTTTCAGATAAGCGGGTATTACGTCGCAGTCAAATGCCGCGGATATGACGTAATTGCCCGAACCTCCGCCAAAATTCAAATCTGTTGGCGCGATGGCCGTGAGCCACTGAGCAGCGACGATTATCAACAGAAATATCTTTATTTTCTGCTTGCAACTGGACCGTCTAGAGCGTACACGGTAAGTAACACTCATTGTGTTTAAGGAGATTTACGTTTGTAATAGCAGAAGTGTAGCCGCGTTGCGTTGTACGTGTGAAAATTGGTCGAGGCGAAATGTTAATGTTTAATTTCATTCCTTTAGGTTCCACGGTGTTTGTTGGCTGCAAGTTTTCCACTGCAAGAAGAGGCTCGTATCATTGACCAGGAGCGAGCTACAATGGTGAGTAGCCATAACATTTATGTTAAACACTTCCTATTTCATGTCTAACAGTACTTGATTTAACAAATAACCATAAATAAATACAGTGTGGGCACTGAAGTTAACATATGTGATTATACTGCCTAATCTGTCACGGAGTAGATTGTTGCAAAGTAATATAAGATCCAAAGTTGTAATTCAGAATAGTTTTCAAAAGAAGGCCATTAGAATTATATACAAGTCTGATTACCCTGAACAAGCTATTAATTAAATCACAAATTCTTCAATTCAAAGATTTGGTAGATTATCAGACAAATAATGTCTAACAGTAATTGATTTAACACATCACGATAAGTAGATTGAGTGTGGGCACTCTCAAGTTAACATATGTGATTATACTGCCTAATCTGTTACAGAGTATGTTGTTGCCAAGTAATGTAGAATAGATCCAAAGTAGTAATCCAGAATAGTTTTGAAGAGGCCATTAGAATGATAAACAAATCTGATTACCTTGAACATAATAACAAGCTAAGTGTTTAATATGTCCTATGAAGTCAAAATTGGGCACCATCATGTGGTGAAATTTGGAATTGCATCACATCCAATTTTGCCTGGGAACAAACAGATTACATAAATCTTAGTTTTGAATAAGCCACTCCTTCTCAAACAAGTAAACTCTGCCCATTTTGCGCAGTAGATGTTCTGTTAATATCTAGTATTTATACAAAGTCATAATTTAAATTGCTTTCAACCTTCATTCATCGGTTCAACCAACATTACTCGCTCTTATTACCAACTTGTATTGATTTAACTAAGCGTTTAATACTTCCTATCAGGTCTCAAATCGAGATTTGGCAAAATACAATTTCAGCAAATCCAATTTTGCCAGGGAACAAAAATAGATTAAATAAACTAAATAAGTCCTCTTCCCATTAAATAAATCAGAAAAGTCTGTCTTGTAACCAGTCCTCTTCAAACAAGTAAAGTCTGCCCATTTTGTGCCGTAGATTTTGTGTCTATGCCTAGTATTTAAACAAAATCATAATTTAAACGACTTCTTTCCTTCATTCACTTTGGAAATTTGGAATTGCAGCAAATCGAATTTTGGCAGGGAACAAAAATAGATCAATTAAACTAAATAAGTCTTCTTCCCATTAAATAAATTAAAAAAGTCTGTCTTGTAACCAGTCCTTTTCAAACAAGTAAAGTCTGCCCATTTTGTGCCGTCGATTTTGTGTTAATGCCTAGTATTTATACAAAATCATAATTTAAAGGACTTCATTCCTTCATTCACTTTGGAAATTTGGAATTGCAGCACATCAAATTTTGCCTGGGAAGAAAAGTAGATTAAATAAATTTAATAAGTCTTACTACTTCCCATTAAATAAATTAAATACGTCTTACTTGTTCCCACTCCTTTTCAAAACAGTAGTTTAAAACGAGGGCCCTTCACTCAATCTTTAACCCCAACCCCGCACGTTGTGTTGTATCTGTGAATGTCTGTTGTGGCCAAATGATAGTTTTCTTTCATTCGTTTAGGTTCCAAGAAAACTTGATGTAACTCTACTTTTAACTGCCGTTTCAGATAAGCGGGTATTACGTCGCAGTCATGTGCCGTGGATATGACGTAATTGCCCGAACCTCCGCCAAAATTCAAATCTGTTGGCGCGATGGCCGTGAGCCACTGAGCAGCGACGATTATCAACAGAAATATCTTTATTTTCTGCTTGCAACTGGACCGTCTAGAGCGTACACGGTAAGTAACACTCATTGTGTTTAAGGAGATTTACGTTTGTAATAGCAGAAGTGTAGCCGCGTTGCGTTGTACGTGTGAAAATTGGTCGAGGCGAAATGTTAATGTTTAATTTCATTCCTTTAGGTTCCACGGTGTTTGTTGGCTGCAAGTTTTCCACTGCAAGAAGAGGCTCGTATCATTGACCAGGAGCGAGCTACAATGGTGAGTAGCCATAACATTTATGTTAAACACTTCCTATTTCATGTCTAACAGTACTTGATTTAACAAATAACCATAAATAAATACAGTGTGGGCACTGAAGTTAACATATGTGATTATACTGCCTAATCTGTCACGGAGTAGATTGTTGCAAAGTAATATAAGATCCAAAGTTGTAATTCAGAATAGTTTTCAAAAGAAGGCCATTAGAATTATATACAAGTCTGATTACCCTTAACATAACAACAAGCTATTAATTAAATCACAAATTCTTCAATTCAAAGATTTGGTAGATTATCAGACAAATAATGTCTAACAGTAATTGATTTAACACATCACGATAAGTAGATTGAGTGTGGGCACTCTCAAGTTAACAGATATGATTATACTGCCTAATCTGTTACAGAGTATGTTGTTGCCAAGTAATGTAGAATAGATCCAAAGTAGTAATCCAGAATAGTTTTGAAGAGGCCATTAGAATAATAAACAAATCTGATTACCTTGAACATAATAACAAGCTAAGTGTTTAATATGTCCTATGAAGTCAAAATTGGGCACCATCATGTGGTGAAATTTGGAATTGCATCACATCCAATTTTGCCTGGGAACAAACAGATTAAATAAATCTTAGTTTTGAATAAGCCACTCCTTCTCAAACAAGTAAACTCTGCCCATTTTGCGCAGTAGATGTTCTGTTAATATCTAGTATTTATACAAAGTCATAATTTAAATTGCTTTCAACCTTCATTCATCGGTTCAACCAACATTACTCGCTCTTATTACCAACTTGTATTGATTTAACTAAGCGTTTAATACTTCCTATCAGGTCTCAAGGCAAGATTTGGCAAAATACAATTTCAGCAAATCCAATTTTGCCAGGGAACAAAAATAGATTAAATAAACTAAATAAGTCTTCTTCCCATTAAATAAATCAGAAAAGTCTGTCTTGTAACCAGTCCTCTTCAAACAAGTAAAGTCTGCCCATTTTGTGCCGTAGATTTTGTGTCTATGCCTAGTATTTAAACAAAATCATAATTTAAACGACTTCTTTCCTTCATTCACTTTGGAAATTTGGAATTGCAGCAAATCGAATTTTGCCAGGGAACAAAAATAGATCAATTAAACTAAATAAGTCTTCTTCCCATTAAATAAATTAAAAAAGTCTGTCTTGTAACCAGTCCTTTTCAAACAAGTAAAGTCTGCCCATTTTGTGCCGTCGATTTTGTGTTAATGCCTAGTATTTATACAAAATCATAATTTAAAGGACTTCATTCCTTCATTCACTTTGGAAATTTGGAATTGCAGCACATCAAATTTTGCCTGGGAAGAAAAGTAGATTAAATAAATTTAATAAGTCTTACTACTTCCCATTAAATAAATTAAATACGTCTTACTTGTTCCCACTCCTTTTCAAAAAAGTAGTTTAAAACGAGGTCCCTTCACTCAACCTTTAACCCTATTTATTCACCTTCTAGGCTAAGTGTTAAAGGCTAAGTGTTAAAGGCTAAGTGTTAAAGGCTAAGTGTTAGAGGCTAAGTGCCAGAGGCTAGGCGCCAGAGGCGAGTTTTTGTGGGCTGAAGTTTTAGTGGGGTTAGTGTGAATACAATCCAAAAGAATACAACAGAATACAATACAATAGAATATAATACATAGATTAAATTCAATAGCTCTTACTACTTCCCATTAAATAAATTAAATACGTCTTACTTGTTCCCAATCCTTTTCAAAAAAGTAGTTTAAAACGAGGGCCCTTCACTCAACCTTTAACCTCAACCCCGCACGTCACATTGTGTTGTATCTGTGAATGTTGGTTGTGGCCAAATGATAGTTTTCTTTCATTCGTTTAGGTTCCACGGTGTTTGTTGGCTATGTTTTCCACTGTCAGAAGGATGAAAATACAAAGTACAACGCTTGGACGTGGGCGAAGACGTCACCGGTGAGTCCTTCCTTCCTATTTATTTACCTTCTAGATGCTAGAGGCTAAGTGTTAGAGGCTAAGTGTTAAACACAATACGAACAACACAACGATACTGCACTGAACAACACGATACCGCACTGAGAAACACGATACCGCACTGAACAACACGATACCGCACTGAACAACACCATGCCGCACTGAACACCATGCCACACTGAACAACACCATCCCGCACTGAACAACACCATGCCGCACTAAACAACACCATGCCGCACTGAACAACACCATGCCTCACTGAACGACACCATGCCGCACTGAACAACATTATGCCGCACTGAACAACACCATGCCGCACTGAACAACATTATGCCGCACTGAACAACACCATGCCGCACTGAACAACACCATCCTGCACTGAACAACACCATTCCGCATTGAACACCATGCCGCACTGAACAACACCATCCCGCACTGAACAACACCATCCCGCACTGAACAACACCATGCCGCACTGAACAACATTATGCCGCACTGAACAACATTATGCCGCACTGAACAACACCATGCCGCACTGAACAACACCATGCCGCACTGAACAACACCATGCCGCACTGAACAACATTATAACGCACTGAACAACACCATCCCGCACTGAACAACACCATGCCGCACTGAACAACATTATGCCGCACTGAACAACATTATGCCGAAATGAACAACACCATGCCGCACTGAACAACACCATGCCGCACTGAACAACACCATCCTGCACTGAACAACACCATCCCGCACTGAACAACACCATGCCGCACTGAACAACACCATGCCGCACTGAACAACACCATGCCGCAATGAACAACACCATCCCGCACTGAACAACATTATGCCGCACTGAACAACATTATGCCGCACTGAACAACATTATGCCGCACTGAACAATATTATGCCGCACTGAACAACACCATGCCGCACTGAACAACACCATGCCGCACTGAACAACACCATGCCGCACTGAACAACACCATGCCGCACTGAACAACACGATCCCGCATTGAACAACACCATGCCGCACTGAACAACACCATCCCGCACTTAACAACACCATCCCGCACTGAACAACACCATGCCGAACTGAACAACATTATGGCGCACTGAACAACATTATGCCGCACTGAACAACACCATGCCGCACTGAACATCACCATGCCGCACTGAACAACACCATGCCGCAATGAACAACACCATCCCGCACTGAAGTACACCATGCCGCACTGAGCAACACCATGCCGCACTGAACAACACCATCCCGCACTGAACAACACCATGCCGCACTGAACAACACCATTCCGCACTGAACAACACCATGCCGCACTGAACAACATTACGCCGCACTGAACAACACCATGCCGCACTGAACAACATTATAACGCACTGAACAACACCATCCCGCACTGAACAACACCATGCCGCACTAAACATTATGCCGCACTGAACAACACCATGCCGCACTGAACAACACCATCCTGCACTGAACAACACCATTCCGCATTGAACACCATGCCGCACTGAACAACACCATCCCGCATTGAACAACACCATCCCGCACTGAACAACACCATGCCGCACTGAACAACATTATGCCGCACTGAACAACATTATGCCGCACTGAACAACACCATGCCGCACTGAACAACACCATGCCGCACTGAACAAAATTATAACGCACTGAACAACACCATCCCGCACTGAACAACACCATGCCGCACTAAACAACATTATGCCGCACTGAACAACATTATGCCGAAATGAACAACACCATGCCGCACTGAACAAGTCCATGCCGCACTGAACAACACCATCCTGCACTGAACAACACCATCCCGCACTGAACAACACCATGCCGCACTGAACAACACCATGCCGCACTGAACAACACCATGCCGCAATGAACAACACCATCCCGCACTGAACAACATTATGCCGCACTGAACAACATTATGCCGCACTGAACAACATTATGCCGCACTGAACAACATTATGCCGCACTGAACAACATTATGCCGCACTGAACAACACCATGCCGCACTGAACAACACCATGCCGCACTGAACAACACCATGCCGCACTGAACAACACCATGCCGCACTGAACAACACGATCCCGCATTGAACAACACCATGCCGCACTGAGCAACACCATGCCGCACTGAACAACACCATCCCGCACTGAACAACACCATGCCGCACTGAACAACACCATTCCGCACTGAACAACACCATGCCGCACTGAACAACATTACGCTGCACTGAACAACACCATGCCGCACTGAACAACACCATGCCGCACTGAACAACACCATGCCGCATTGAACAACACCATGCCGCATTGAACAACACCATGCCGCACTGAACAACACCATCCCGCACTGAACAACACCATGCCGCACTGAACAACACCATCCTGCACTGAACAACACCATCCTGCACTGAACAACACCATGCCGCACTGAACAACACCATGCCGCACTGAACAACACCATGCCGCACTGAACAACACCATGCCGCACTGAACATTATGCCGCACTGAACAACATTATGTCGCACTGAACAACACCATGCCGCACTGAACAACACCATACCGCACTGAACAACATTATGCCGCACTGAAAAACACCATGCCGCACTGAACAACACCATCCCGCACTGAACAACACCATGCCGCATTGAACAACACCATGCCGCACTGAACAACACCATCCTGCACTGAACAACATTATGCTGCACGGAACAACACGATCCTGCATTGAACAACACCATGCCGCACTGAACAACACCATCCTGCACTGAACAACACCATCCTGCACTGAACAACACCACCCCTCACTGAACAACACGATCCCGCATTGAACAACACCATCCCGCACTGAACAACACCATGCCGCACTGAACAACACCATTCCGCACTGAACAACACCATGCCGCACTGAACAACACCATGCCGCACTGAACAACACCATGCCGCACTGAACAACACCATGCCGCACTGAACAACACCATGCCGCACTGAACAACATTATGCCGCACTGAACAACACCATGCCGCACTGAACAACACCATCCCGCACTGAACAACACCATGCCGCATTGAACAACACCATGCCGCACTGAACAACACCATCCTGCACTGAACAACACCATCCCGCACTAAACAACACCATGCCGCACTGAACAACATTATGGCGCACTGGACAACATTATGCCGCACTGAACAACACCATGCCGCACTGAACAACACCATGCCGCACTGAACAACACCATGCCGCACTGAACAACACCATGCCGCACTGAACAACATTATGCCGCACTGAACAACACCATGCCGCACTGAACAACACCATGCCGCACTGAACAACACGATCCCGCATTGAACAACACCATCCTGCACTGAACAACACCATGCCGCACTGAACAACACCATGCCGCACTGAACAACACCATTCCGCACTGAACAACACCATGCCGCACTGAACAACACCATCCTGCACTGAACAACACCATCCCGCACTGAACAACACCATGCCGCATTAAACAACACCATGCCGCACTGAACAACACCATCCTGCACTGAACAACACCATGCCGCACTGAACAACACCATGCCGCACTGAACAACACCATGCCGCACTGAACAACATTATGCCGCACTAAACAACATTATGTCGCACTGAACAACACCATGCCGCACTGAACAACACCATGCTGCACTGAACAACATTATGCCGCACTGAACAACACGATCCCGCATTGAACAACACCATCCCGCAGTGAACAACACCATGCCGCATTGAACAACACCATGCCGCACTGAACAACACCATGCTGCACTGAACAACATTATGCTGCACTGAACAACACGATCCTGCATTGAACAACACCATGCCGCACTGAACAACACCATCCTGCACTGAACAACACCATGCCGCACTGAACAACACCATGCCGCACTGAACAACATTATGCCGCACTGAAAAACACCATGCCGCACTGAACAACACCATCCCGCACTGAACAACACCATGCCGCATTGAACAACACCATGCCGCACTGAACAACACCATGCTGCACTGAACAACATTATGCTGCACTGAACAACACGATCCTGCATTGAACAACACCATGCCGCACTGAACAACACCATCCTGCACTGAACAACACCATCCTGCACTGAACAACACCACCCCGCACTGAACAACACGATCCCGCATTGAACAACACCATCCCGCACTGAACAACACCATGCCGCATTGAACAACACCATGCCGCACTGAACAACACCATGCCGCACTGAACAACACCATGCCGCACTGAACAACATTATGCCGCACTAAACAACATTATGTCGCACTGAACAACACCATGCCGCACTGAACAACACGACGTCGCACTGAACAACACGACGCCGCACAGAACAACACGACGCCGCACAGAATAACACAATACCGCACAGAACAACACAATACCGCACAAACAGTTTTAGATAATATTACGTCGCAGTCATGTGACGCGGACATGACGTCAATAGGCGGTACTCACGGCAAAATTATAATCCGTGGGCGTGGCTTGCAACAGGAAGTAGGAAAGCGGCAGTTCTGGCAAACAAGACACAGCGGTTAGTAACACGATGACTAACAAGGCAAATATTTTTGTTTTCAGCTTGCAACTTGACCGTCTAGAGCGTACAAGGTAATTACAACTGTTTTTTTTTAGCCCTGAAAAGCGAGGGAGTGTGGCGTTTGGGAGGAATGTCGAACTCGGCGTCTGCTTCCAGCCACAGACGCCAAATTTCGACGATTATTTCGACTGGTCAACGGTTGTAAATTATTGCGTTGACTAAAAACTTTATTTAACTCTACTCTTAACTTTGCCGTTTCAGATATGCGGGTATTACACCGCGGAAATGACGTCAATAGGCTGAACTCTCGCCAAAATTCAAATCTGTGGGCGCAATGGCCTTGAGCGAGACACCGGATACAAACACGACGATTATCAACAGAGATATCTTTATTTTCCGCTTGCAAGTGGACCGTCTAGAGCGTACACGGTAAGTACAACTCATTGTGTTTAAAAAGATTTACGTTTGTGTAGTTTGCGTTGCGTTGTATCTGTGAATGTTGGTTGAGGCTAAATGTTAATGTTTAATTTCATTCCTTTAGGTTCCACGGTGTTTGTTGGCTGTATGTTTTCCACTGCAAGAAGAGGCTCGTATCATTGACCAGCAGGAGCTACAATGGTGAGTACCCCTTTCGTCTTCCATTTATGTTAAACACTTCCTATTTCATGTCTAACAGTACTCGATTTAACAAATAACCATAAATAAATACAGTGTGGGCAGTCACGTTAACATATGTGATTATCCTGCCTAATATGTTTATCACAAATATGTCACTAATCACTAATATGTTTATTTGTTTATCACAACACCTTTGGACCTTCAGCAATCGATTATTTACCTTCATCTACATAGAGACAGAACGATGGTGTCTTAAACATCTCATTCATTTCACCAAATAACTTCACGCAGGTGGATAACGGCCGTCTCGGTCACGCTATGTTGCGTGATGCAGTTTTGAAGAACCAAATGCATTTATTCAATGAATAAGTCAAGCTAGTTCTATGTTTATGATGTTGTAAGTTACGGTACCGATTGAAGTTGAGTTCGAAGCCAGTGGAAAACAGCGCTGCGTTTGTGCTCTCCAGGTACAAATGTTGTGATCTCTGACTGACGACCGGGCGAGACTCGAGTAAGAGATGTCCAAACGAGCTCCGGCAGGGCGGGCCAAGGCGGAGCGAACGGACGCCCTTCAGGCCGCCAATGACGAGCTGAGAACCAAACTGATGGACGTCCAGTTAGAACTTCAGCAGGAGAAGAACAAGGTGAAAACCTCAACAGACAGACACTGCCTGCCTCCCTGCCTGCCTCCCTGCCTGCCTCCCTCCCTCCCTCCCAGTTTTCCCGATGTAGATTAGACATGCGTGTGCCATGACTGTGTCAGCCTACATCAACAAATGCACCGAGGACGTCAGCACCACTAAGAATATCATCACCCGGGGCAACCAACGACCCTGGATGACTGAGGAGGTACGTCAAACGCTACGAGCGCGGAACTCTGCCTTCAAGTCTGGCGACAAGGAGACACTGAGGACAGCGAGAGCCAACTTGAACCGTGCCATCAGGATAGCGAAGCGAGACCGCAGTCGAAAATTTCAGGATCGTTTCCACGACGTCAAAAACATCAGGAGTATGTGGCAAGGCATACGGGCGATTACAGACTACAACTCACCCTCCCCCCCCCCGGTGGGTGTAGTTGATGCTGACTTTCTAAATGGTCTAAATAACTTCTTTGGGAGGTTCGAGGCACTAAACGGCACTCCAGCAGTTAAAACTGTCCCCCATCAGGAAGAGGAGGTACTCTGCCTTGACTCCGCCGATGTGTTGAAGACCCTGAGGAGAGTCAACCCCTGTAAGGCCCCTGGCCCCGACAACATTCCTGGGCGTGTGTTCAGGGAATGTGCAAGTCATCTGGCTGGGGTCATCACAGACATTTTTAACACCTCGCTGGGCCAAGCCACAGTGCCGGCGTGCTTTAAGACTGCCTCCATCATTCCGGTGCCGAAGAAACCTCAAATCACCTCATTTAATGATTACCGGCCTGTTGCACTGACTCCGGTTATGATGAAGTGCTTCGAAAGGCTGCTTAAAGGTCACATCGTTTCCAGACTCCCCCTATTATTTGACCCGTTCCAGTTTGCCGACCGGCAAAACCGCTCCACTCAGGACGCCATCTCCTCCGTTCTTCACCTGAGCCTGGCTCACCTGGAGGAGAAGAACACCCATGTGCGGAGGCTGTTCCTGGACTTCAGCTCAGCGTTTAACACCATCATCCCACAGCATCTGGTAGGAAAATTGGAACACCTGGGCTTCAACACCCCCCTTCGCAACTGGCTGCTAGACTTCCTCACCAACAGACCTCAGTCAGTCCGGGTCGGACAGAACACCTCTGATGTCATCACCCTCAGCACAGGCTCCCTTCAGGGCTGCGTCCTGAGCCCCCTGCTGTGCACCCTGATGACACACGACTGCGTCCTCAGGTTCACCACCAATCACATCGTGAAGTCAGCAGACGACACAACGGTGGTGGGGCTCATCAGAGACAACAACGACCTGGACTACAGAGAGGAGGTGGAGCAGCTGGTGGGCTGGTGCAGAGAAAACAGCCTGATCCTGAATGAGGAGAAGATGAAGGAGATCATCGTCGACTTCAGGAAAAAACAGCCTCACCACGCTCCACTGATCATCAACAGCTCAGCTGTGGAGGTGGTCAGCACCACCGAATTCCTGGGGGTCCACATCACAGAAGACCTCACCTGGACTATGAACACTACGGCACTGGTCAAGAGGGCACAGAAGCGCTTGTACTTCCTGCGGAGGATGAGGAGAGCCCACCTGCCCCCACCCATCATGAGGACGTTCTACAGGAGCACCATAGAGAGCATTCTGACAAGCTGTCTCTCTGTGTGGTGTGGAGGCTGCACCGCCTCCGATTGGAAGAACGTGAGGAGAGTGGTGAGGACAGCAGAGAGGATCATAGGGGCTCCTCTTCCCTCCATTCAGGACATTTCATCTCAGCGCTGCATGTCCCGTGCCCGTAACATCATCAATGACCCATCACACCCCCACCATGGACTGTTCTCCCTGCTGCCCTCTGGGAAGAGGTTTGCAGCATCCGCTGCAGGTCCACCAGGTTCTGCAACAGCTTTTTCCCTGCTGTCATCAGACTGTTGAACACTAGAACTGTTGAGCTCTAAACTGAACTCTGCATCACACATTCACAGAACTGTACTTTATGACACTACGGACCTCTATCTTGCACTATCTCGCACTACCAACTTTACTGAACTTGTATAAACCCTTTAAATAGAAGTTTAATACATGGTTTAGCATTCCTCTGCACACTCTTGAATACTGTTTTGCCTACTTGCACTATTGCATAATTATCACTGCTGCACTTTATACTTATTTTTAATATATATATATATATATATATAAGTATATATGTATATATATATATTTTCATAGGATATGTTACTTCTATTCAACTGCAATATCACTACTTTGTTGTAAGACGTATGCAACGGAATTTCGTTTTGTATGCACCATGTGCAGACAAGATGACAATAAAGTTTGTCTAAGTCTAAGTCTAAGTCATGTCAGGTCAGCTGTCTGGAGAGAGAGAGAAGTCAGGACCTGCGGGCGGAGCACCACCGTGCCACCGCCGCCATGACGGAACTCAAAAGCAAACTCCATGAGGAGAAGCAGAAAGAGTTAGCCATTACCAGGGAGACATTACTGCGGCAGCATGAAATGGAGCTGATGAGAGTGATCAAAATCAAAGATGGAGAGATCCAGCGACTGAATGCCTTGGTCCTCAGCCTGAGGGACGGCTCCATGGACAAGGTGATCCGCTCTATCCGTGTCTGACTATCCGCACGCCACGTCGGGCTTCGATGCGGCCGCTACCGTATTGTGTAGCTTGTCCCCAGTAAGCGTCGCGGCGCTCCGTTGCGGTCTCAACGGCCCGGTGTGGCGCAATGTCTGCTCAGGTGAGGAGGGGGGGCGCTTTGCTGGCGGAGGTGGAGGAGACGCGGCGGTGTCGGGAGACCGAGCGGTGTCGCCTCCACCAGGAGCGCGGAAGAAGCCCTGGCAGCGGCCCAGCAGGCCTGGCAGTCCCGAGCGGCCGAGCTCCGATCGGCTCATCACCAGCATCGGGAGGAGCTGAGCCGAACCAAGAGAGACTGCGAGAGGGAGATCCGCCGACTGGTAGGACTGATCAGATGCGCGGTGCGTGGCTATGTTCCCAATTTCGTTGTATACCTGCAGTGCAATGACACCTAAGGCATTCTATTCTATTCTATTTCACAAGAAGAAAATGTCCGGTTGCTCGCTTCGCTTTTGTCACAGCAAAGGTGTTCTAGTCGATTCAAGAAAAAAATTGGCCGGTTGCTCTCTTTGTTTTTGTCACAATTCTGGCAAATGAGTTTGCCCGCCTGCCTGAGCGCTCCCCGTTTGTACATCCAGACGGATGAGATCAAGCTGAAAGACAGAGCGGTTAGTGTTTTGGATGAAGCCCTGGGGCCGGCCACGTCCACCGCCTTCAGCTGCAGACTCAGGCTGCCGAGCAGCAGATCGCTGCCCTGAGGGATTCCCAAAGGGCGGGCCTAAACTACCCTGGAAGTGGGGTCAACGCCGCTACTAGCAATCCTCTTCATTGCGTAAGCTACCTCATCACACACTTGCAGTACGCATGACTTAGTTCGTTGCTGGAGGAAGGTAGCACAAAAACAGTTTTGAACTTTGAACGAGTGCTTGTGTGTGTGTGTTGCGGGGCGTTTTCAGTCTCAGGAGGATCGGGACACGCGACGGTTTCATCTGAAAATCGCTGAGCTCAGCGCAGTCATCAGGAAACTGGAGGATCGAAACGCCCTGCTTTCTGAAGAGCGCAATGAACTGGTAATTTATTGACGGCACGCTTGAAGGTTTGCGCTACGTTTGATGCGCGCCATCCAGCGAGGCACCCATTGCGCTTGCTTATTAGTTGAGCGGCGCGGCGAGTCGGTTGCCTGGTAGATGTCTTTTATTGGGAGCCAAAGCCACGATTCCGTTCAAACCGATGCAAAAGGAATGGATACGTTCTGGCCCGCGTGTTGTGCGTCTTTCACATCCCGCACTTCATGCTTGCAGCTAAAGCGACTGAGAGAAACAGAAAGCCAGTTTCTGCCACTCCTGTACAAAAACAAACGCCTGAGCAGGAAGAATGAAGAACTCTCGCTGGTGCTGTGTCGCCTTGAAAACAAAGTGCGCTTTGTCACCCAGGAGAACGAGGAGATGGCAAGCTTGGTAAGTCGACGCGGACAACGGCGGCGTGCCAACAGAGTCCACTGCATTTTTGTTCCACAGAGAAGGCCTAGTTCGCTCAATGACCTGGACCGCGGTTGCGGCCAGCAGGACGGTGAAATGGAGTTCCTTCAAGTTGTGGAGCAGCGGCACATCATCGACGACTTGTCCAAGGTCTTCAGGCAGGCGACTCGGTGCACGTACGGCAGCGCCGCGCTCGCTCGCTGTCGCCAGGAAACCTTTTCCGTCCAAAGCTTGGCCGGCGGCCGCCATCCAAAAAATTGGCCCCTTAAATTCCGACCTTTCAAGCAGGAGCATTGTGCGCACGCGTTTGAACACGCTTTAGACTTGTTTTGCCGTTTTCAGCAGCTCAAAGCTCCCGTTTTGTCAGCGCCTTTGCCACTCGCTGTGCGCTGAAAACGACGGACTTGCCCGGCTGCTCAGCCCGTCAACCATGAGCCGCGAGCGCGACGTCATTGTCCGTAGGCAGCTAGTGGCAAAATGCACCCTGTTAGAGTTGCGCTCGCTCCAACTTATTTTGCAAGAACCACACGGGAGACAAGTAAGTTCTTTTGGACACCTGCAGGTGGAGAGTCCATCCGTTGTACGAATGAAGTCTGACTCTCGGCTCCTGCACGAGCATTTTAATTAAGAGAAACAGGGTGGGTGTAAGAGTGGATTGAATAGAGGAAGCCCTTGACCTCTAGTCAAAACATAGCAAGGGGTGTTTTACGACTTTGTGTAGGAAGGGATAAGCGATAGGGATAAATAAGGGATAAATAATATTATTTATTACAGGTCGCAGTCAAAGTCAAAGCAACACAATGATACGATAAAGATAATCTGGAAAACCCTGACACACCCTGTAGTTGTCACTTTTGGAAAAGACGAGCGTCCCTCCAATCATCGCCGGTGACGTGTTTTTCAGGCTCTGGAGACAGGAGCTCATGTCAGAAATGTCATTGTGAGTCGCGTTTGTTTCTGCGCCGGAGCCGTTCGTTCCCTTTGCATCCAAAGAATCTCAAAGGCGGATTATTTGTGTCGACAGGAGAGAGATTTGCTGCTACGATACCGACGTCGAGAATCTCTGAGGAGGAACAAAGCGTGAGGTCCTGCAAGGTGAGTCTGTTTGTTTGCGGCTGCTTGGTGTTGCGCAAGATGAAATGGCCTTTTTCTCGCTATCGTTCCTCTCGTCGATTCATCGTGAGGTGTCGCTTCAGTTTGTTCAGAGAGATGTTTGCTTCCGCGCCCGCAGGTCATCGAAACATTTTACGGCTACGACGAAGACGTGTTGGTGGACTCGGACGGATCGTCCTTGTCTTTTCACACCGACAGAACCCCCGACACGGAACCCGAAGAGGTAGCCCGCCATTTCTGCCAGCGTATTGTCACCAAACATTCCTCTTCAGCCTGGAATCGGACTCGTCTTTGCGTCGCGGGTGCTTTGTCGCCGGTCTGACTGATTCTGGTACTAGTGCTGTGTTGCATTGGTGTGTGCATGAAGAGGCGGAGCTTCGCTACCGCCAGCTGACGCAAGAATATCAAGCGCTGCAACGAGCCTACGCTCTGCTAGCCCAGACCAGCGAAGGGGACTACGACGCCGAGAAGGAGATCAAGGTGGCGCCCCTTCCCGCAACCCCCGGCCGGGTCGCAGCCTCCCCGTTCTCACCCAGCCTCGGGTGTTCTCTGGTCTGAAAGGAGGAGGAGGAGCCTCCCTCCTCCTCCTTTCAGACCAGAGAAAAGCTGATGGTAGAAATGGGTCACTATCAAAGCAGAGTAGCAGATCTGGAGTCAGCGCTGAAGCAACAAGGACAGGTAAGCTCATCAATGAGCACACCTTTTTCTCAGACAAAATAGCTACATTCTTCAGTCACTCATCCGTCTGGCATTACTGGACCAACCCCCCCCCCGAACGTGGCTGGGAAAATGCGGAGAAAAGCAAATGTCATTTTCCAGTCAACCAAAGAATTTGTGGATGAAAATGACACAACATTCCAAAGCTGTCCACGCGTTTGTCTCTTCTAGAATGTCAAGTGGGTGGAGGAGAAGCAGCTGCTGCGTCAGAGCAATCAGCAGTTGGCCGAAAAGGTGACGGAAAGAAAGGCGCTGGGCGGAGTCGCTTGGCGTCACACCTGTCGGGAAGCCCCGCAGATGAGGTCTGACTGTCTTTTCAGGTCATCCGGATGGAGGCGGAAGAAGCGCGTCTGATAGAGCACATCCAGGATATCCGAGACCAAAACGAACTGCTTGAGTTCCGCATCCTGGAGCTGGAGGTGGGAAGACTCGCACAAGCGTGTTGAGGCCAGAGATGTGACGGACGGACGGACGGACGGACGGACGGATGCATGCCTCTGCCTTTCAGGAGAGGGAGTGGCGCTCCCCCGTCTTGAAGTTTCTGCAAGTCCGTTTCCCAGACGGCCTCAGCCCTTTGCAGATCTACTGCGAGGCCGAGGGCGTGAGCGTAGGTAAGGCGTCCCTCGCAACCCTAACCTTAACCCGAGGTCCCAGAACACCTTACATTGCTCCTTGCGCCTTTCCCCCGGACATCGTCATCAGTGATCTGATGAAGAAGCTGGACATCCTGGGCTATAACGCCGTAAGTGTATGTCGAACTCCTTATGTTCGCACTCCACGAGACTCGGCGGCTCAAATGTGACTTTTGGAAGGCTTTGCGCTGAAAGAAGCTTGTTGACGCTGTGCCTTTGGGCTCTTGCAGAATCTCACCAACGAGGAGCAGGTGGTCGTGATTCACGCCAGGACCCTTCTCACCCTAGCCGAGAAGGTAACGCGCACGTCCACGCACGCTCTCGCATTCTGCTTATGTGACAGCAGCCTTTCCTCAGTGGTTAGAATACATCAAAGTGACCAAGTCAGCACTTCAACAGAAGATGTTGGACATTGAAAGTGAGAAGGTAGACAGACACGCGACATCAGCCAAGGGGAACTCCGGCAATGTGCCCCAACAATTCTGACCTTGAGCTGTGCTAGGATATGTTCTGCAAGCAGAAGGGCTACCTGGATGAAGAGTTGGACTTCAGGAAGTGTTCCATGGACCAGGCTCATAAGGTAAGCCGCCCTCAAATCTCCCGCCGGACCACTGATGGACGAGGATTGCGGCCCAGAGGATCCTGGAGCTGGAGGCCATGTTGTACGAGGCGCTACCGCAGCGGGACTGCCCCGCCACGGACGGCGAAAAAGCCAGCCACGCTGGCGTGAATGACGTGCTGACGGCGGATCAGAGAGAAGAGCTTAGGAGCGTCGTGGACCAATGGAAGCGAGCCCTGATGTGCGAGTTGAGGGAGCGCGACGCTTGCATCCTCCAAGAGAGAATGGATCTGCTGCACAGCGCGCAACAGGTAAGGGCCCAAAGCCAGCCCGGCACTTACTTGCACGCTTACTGGCTTTTGAATGCCACTTTCCATTTGTCCGTCCTAGAGGAACAAAGAGCTGAAAGAATTCATCGAAGCTCAGAAGAGACAAATCAAACAATTGGAGGAGAAGTTTCTGTTTCTCTTTCTATTCTTCTCCTTGGCCTTCATTCTGTGGCCCTAACACCAGCTGGTGAGTGAGCTCCAGCGGCACCGCACTCGACACCTCCGATACACTGCCAGCCGGTCTCAGACGTTGGCAGACGCTCCGATGCCAACGTATACCCCCCGCCACGGTGACAGAGGCACCGCGTCACACCGGCGCTCATCCAATCAGAAGGCAGGAAAAGCAAATTCACATGCAGGGCACTTTTGAACCAGAAGAGAGCGCCACAAAAAACGGTTGTTGCCCCAAACGCGCACTAAAAAGGGTCAGAATAACAAGAGTCCCACTGGCCAGCCGGGGCCACCCGTCCAGCTGTTTCTTCAGGGGGGAAAAAAATTGGAGTCACCGGTGAGTACATTTTGCATTTAGCTCTGCTTTTCTGCTTCTGTCTTCAAGTGTGTGGCATCCTGCGATCAAAGATTCAGCCAACCCCAAAGCGGTTGACCTCAACGTCCCACCACCATGCCTACCAGAGCAGGTGACGTGATGCTTTGGACATCCTTCCGTCTCAGATGCCCAAAAGTACTCTTTGCCACATCTGCGGCAATACGGTGTCTTTTCAAAGGTGCAAATAAATCCAGCGTGGGCGGAACACGCACGTCTTCGGTTTTTCCCGCTTTGTTTGTGTGACAGCTGTTGTGAAAATTTTATACAAATAAAGTTGTATAGTACAGGTTTGGCCAAGCCGCAACTCCCGAACCGCATGCGGCTCTTTTATGTTCATATCAACATTTGTGTGTGTGTGTGTGTGTGTGTGTGTGTGGGGGGGGGGGGGGTTGTGCGTGTTGGCTTCACTTGAGTTCAATTTGGTATTTTGGTCAAAAGCGCATGTGGTGAAATTCCACAAAGTAGGATGGGCAAACACATTTCTTTAAACTATGAGTGTCAATTGGGCTCTCGAAATGGCAGGGAAAAGATGCACAGCAAAACGAAAATACGTAGATGAACACAGGACGTTTTAATCAGAGTGGGAAAGTTTCTATTTTTTGTTGAACGTGATGGCAAACCATTCTGCCTGATATGTCAGACCTCAGCGCATTTCAAAGATTCAAATCTTCAGCGCCATGCACTTCAGCTCACTCCATGCTAACATTGATCAGGCGTCGAACCCGCATCATCATGCTTAAGAGGTGGCCATGCTAACCAGTGCGCCATTATGTCAACGCATAATAACTAAGTCTACTGGTCAAAACAGCGGTTACTATATGACGTCGCTACGTCGTGGTCACGTGACGCAGACAAGACGTCAATGGACGTGGGCAGAGTTAACTTGTTTAAAAGGGAGTAGGCAGAAGAAATATTTAATTTATTTAAATCTATTTTGAGTGCACACCATTATTCCAATGCATAACAACTGTAAATCTACTAAACAAAACAGCGGTTGCTATATGACATCTGCCACGTCGTGGTCACGTGACATACGTGACGTCGATGGGCGTAACTTTCGCCGGAATTCAAATCCGCGGGGAGAGTTAACTTGTTTAAAAGAGAGTGGGCAGAAGAATTATTTAATTTATTTAAATCTATTTGGTGTGTGCGCCATTATGTCAATGCATAACAACTGTAAGTCTACTAAAGAAAACAGCGGTTGCTATATGACGTCTGCCACGTCGTGGTCACGTGACGCGGACGTGACGTCGACGCCTACTTTACATCCCACCGATCACAGGACCCCTCGGCTGCATAACCGTGCCCCCTTCCCAACCAATCGGATTTGCTATACGCGAAAACGACGCCAATGGAAAGAGCTTCCGCCCAAATTTAAATCCGTGGGCGCGGCTCGCAGCAGGAAGTAGGAAAATGGCGGCGATGTTGACAAAGACACAGCGGATGGTAACATACGACTAACAAGAGAAATATTTTTATTTTCTGCTTGCAACTGGACCGTCCAGAGCGTACACGGTAAGTACAACTCATCGTTTTTAAAAAGAAGTACTTTTGTTGCCCTGAAAAGCGAGTGAGCGTGGCGTTTGTGGGGGACGTCGAATTTCGACGATTCTTTCTGGTCAACGGTTGTAAATGATTGTGTTGATTAAAAAAGAAAACTTGATGTAACTCTACTTTTAACTGCCGTTTCAGATAGATTTGGAATTGCATCACATCCAATTTTGCCTAGAGCGTACACGGTAAGTAACACTCGTTGTGTTTAAGGAGATTTACGTTTGTAATAGCAGAAGTGTAGCCGCGTTGCGTTGTACGTGTGAATGTTGGTCCGGGCGAAATGTTAATGTTTAATTTCATTCCTTTAGGTTCCACGGTGTTTGTTGGCTGCAAGTTTTCCACTGCAAGAAGAGGCTCATATCATTGACCAGGAGCGAGCTACAATGGTGAGTAGCCATAACATTTATGTTAAACACTTCCTATTTCATGTCTAACAGTACTTGATTTAACAAATAACCATAAATAAATACAGTGTGGGCACTGAAGTTAACATATGTGATTATACTGCCTAATCTGTCACCGAGTAGATTGTTGCAAAGTAATATAAGATCCAAAGTTGTAATTCAGAATAGTTTTCAAAAGAAGGCCATTAGAATTATATACAAGTCTGATTACCCTGAACAAGCTATTAATTAAATCACAAATTCTTCAATTCAAAGATTTGGTAGATTATCAGACAAATAATGTCTAACAGTAATTGATTTAACACATCACGATAAGTAGATTGAGTGTGGGCACTCTCAAGTTAACATATGTGATTATACTGCCTAATCTGTTACAGAGTATGTTGTTGCCAAGTAATGTAGAATAGATCCAAAGTAGTAATCCAGAATAGTTTTGAAGAGGCCATTAGAATGATAAACAAATCTGATTACCTTGAACATAATAACAAGCTAAGTGTTTAATATGTCCTATGAAGTCAAAATTGGGCACCATCATGTGGTGAAATTTGGAATTGCATCACATCCAATTTTGCCTGGGAACAAACAGATTACATAAATCTTAGTTTTGAATAAGCCACTCCTTCTCAAACAAGTAAACTCTGCCCATTTTGCGCAGTAGATGTTCTGTTAATATCTAGTATTTATACAAAGTCATAATTTAAATTGCTTTCAACCTTCATTCATCGGTTCAACCAACATTACTCGCTCTTATTACCAACTTGTATTGATTTAACTAAGCGTTTAATACTTCCTATCAGGTCTCAAATCGAGATTTGGCAAAATACAATTTCAGCAAATCCAATTTTGCCAGGGAACAAAAATAGATTAAATAAACTAAATAAGTCCTCTTCCCATTAAATAAATCAGAAAAGTCTGTCTTGTAACCAGTCCTCTTCAAACAAGTAAAGTCTGCCCATTTTGTGCCGTAGATTTTGTGTCTATGCCTAGTATTTAAACAAAATCATAATTTAAACGACTTCTTTCCTTCATTCACTTTGGAAATTTGGAATTGCAGCAAATCGAATTTTGGCAGGGAACAAAAATAGATCAATTAAACTAAATAAGTCTTCTTCCCATTAAATAAATTAAAAAAGTCTGTCTTGTAACCAGTCCTTTTCAAACAAGTAAAGTCTGCCCATTTTGTGCCGTCGATTTTGTGTTAATGCCTAGTATTTATACAAAATCATAATTTAAAGGACTTCATTCCTTCATTCACTTTGGAAATTTGGAATTGCAGCACATCAAATTTTGCCTGGGAAGAAAAGTAGATTAAATAAATTTAATAAGTCTTACTACTTCCCATTAAATAAATTAAATACGTCTTACTTGTTCCCACTCCTTTTCAAAACAGTAGTTTAAAACGAGGGCCCTTCACTCAATCTTTAACCTCAACCCCGCACGTTGTGTTGTATCTGTGAATGTTGGTTGTGGCCAAATGATAGTTTTCTTTCATTCGTTTAGGTTCCAAGAAAACTTGATGTAACTCTACTTTTAACTGCCGTTTCAGATAAGCGGGTATTACGTCGCAGTCAAATGCCGCGGATATGACGTAATTGCCCGAACCTCCGCCAAAATTCAAATCTGTTGGCGCGATGGCCGTGAGCCACTGAGCAGCGACGATTATCAACAGAAATATCTTTATTTTCTGCTTGCAACTGGACCGTCTAGAGCGTACACGGTAAGTAACACTCATTGTGTTTAAGGAGATTTACGTTTGTAATAGCAGAAGTGTAGCCGCGTTGCGTTGTACGTGTGAAAATTGGTCGAGGCGAAATGTTAATGTTTAATTTCATTCCTTTAGGTTCCACGGTGTTTGTTGGCTGCAAGTTTTCCACTGCAAGAAGAGGCTCGTATCATTGACCAGGAGCGAGCTACAATGGTGAGTAGCCATAACATTTATGTTAAACACTTCCTATTTCATGTCTAACAGTACTTGATTTAACAAATAACCATAAATAAATACAGTGTGGGCACTGAAGTTAACATATGTGATTATACTGCCTAATCTGTCACCGAGTAGATTGTTGCAAAGTAATATAAGATCCAAAGTTGTAATTCAGAATAGTTTTCAAAAGAAGGCCATTAGAATTATATACAAGTCTGATTACCCTGAACAAGCTATTAATTAAATCACAAATTCTTCAATTCAAAGATTTGGTAGATTATCAGACAAATAATGTCTAACAGTAATTGATTTAACACATCACGATAAGTAGATTGAGTGTGGGCACTCTCAAGTTAACATATGTGATTATACTGCCTAATCTGTTACAGAGTATGTTGTTGCCAAGTAATGTAGAATAGATCCAAAGTAGTAATCCAGAATAGTTTTGAAGAGGCCATTAGAATGATAAACAAATCTGATTACCTTGAACATAATAACAAGCTAAGTGTTTAATATGTCCTATGAAGTCAAAATTGGGCACCATCATGTGGTGAAATTTGGAATTGCATCACATCCAATTTTGCCTGGGAACAAACAGATTACATAAATCTTAGTTTTGAATAAGCCACTCCTTCTCAAACAAGTAAACTCTGCCCATTTTGCGCAGTAGATGTTCTGTTAATATCTAGTATTTATACAAAGTCATAATTTAAATTGCTTTCAACCTTCATTCATCGGTTCAACCAACATTACTCGCTCTTATTACCAACTTGTATTGATTTAACTAAGCGTTTAATACTTCCTATCAGGTCTCAAATCGAGATTTGGCAAAATACAATTTCAGCAAATCCAATTTTGCCAGGGAACAAAAATAGATTAAATAAACTAAATAAGTCCTCTTCCCATTAAATAAATCAGAAAAGTCTGTCTTGTAACCAGTCCTCTTCAAACAAGTAAAGTCTGCCCATTTTGTGCCGTAGATTTTGTGTCTATGCCTAGTATTTAAACAAAATCATAATTTAAACGACTTCTTTCCTTCATTCACTTTGGAAATTTGGAATTGCAGCAAATCGAATTTTGGCAGGGAACAAAAATAGATCAATTAAACTAAATAAGTCTTCTTCCCATTAAATAAATTAAAAAAGTCTGTCTTGTAACCAGTCCTTTTCAAACAAGTAAAGTCTGCCCATTTTGTGCCGTCGATTTTGTGTTAATGCCTAGTATTTATACAAAATCATAATTTAAAGGACTTCATTCCTTCATTCACTTTGGAAATTTGGAATTGCAGCACATCAAATTTTGCCTGGGAAGAAAAGTAGATTAAATAAATTTAATAAGTCTTACTACTTCCCATTAAATAAATTAAATACGTCTTACTTGTTCCCACTCCTTTTCAAAACAGTAGTTTAAAACGAGGGCCCTTCACTCAATCTTTAACCCCAACCCCGCACGTTGTGTTGTATCTGTGAATGTTGGTTGTGGCCAAATGATAGTTTTCTTTCATTCGTTTAGGTTCCAAGAAAACTTGATGTAACTCTACTTTTAACTGCCGTTTCAGATAAGCGGGTATTACGTCGCAGTCATGTGCCGTGGATATGACGTAATTGCCCGAACCTCCGCCAAAATTCAAATCTGTTGGCGCGATGGCCGTGAGCCACTGAGCAGCGACGATTATCAACAGAAATATCTTTATTTTCTGCTTGCAACTGGACCGTCTAGAGCGTACACGGTAAGTAACACTCATTGTGTTTAAGGAGATTTACGTTTGTAATAGCAGAAGTGTAGCCGCGTTGCGTTGTACGTGTGAAAATTGGTCGAGGCGAAATGTTAATGTTTAATTTCATTCCTTTAGGTTCCACGGTGTTTGTTGGCTGCAAGTTTTCCACTGCAAGAAGAGGCTCGTATCATTGACCAGGAGCGAGCTACAATGGTGAGTAGCCATAACATTTATGTTAAACACTTCCTATTTCATGTCTAACAGTACTTGATTTAACAAATAACCATAAATAAATACAGTGTGGGCACTGAAGTTAACATATGTGATTATACTGCCTAATCTGTCACGGAGTAGATTGTTGCAAAGTAATATAAGATCCAAAGTTGTAATTCAGAATAGTTTTCAAAAGAAGGCCATTAGAATTATATACAAGTCTGATTACCCTTAACATAACAACAAGCTATTAATTAAATCACAAATTCTTCAATTCAAAGATTTGGTAGATTATCAGACAAATAATGTCTAACAGTAATTGATTTAACACATCACGATAAGTAGATTGAGTGTGGGCACTCTCAAGTTAACAGATATGATTATACTGCCTAATCTGTTACAGAGTATGTTGTTGCCAAGTAATGTAGAATAGATCCAAAGTAGTAATCCAGAATAGTTTTGAAGAGGCCATTAGAATAATAAACAAATCTGATTACCTTGAACATAATAACAAGCTAAGTGTTTAATATGTCCTATGAAGTCAAAATTGGGCACCATCATGTGGTGAAATTTGGAATTGCATCACATCCAATTTTGCCTGGGAACAAACAGATTAAATAAATCTTAGTTTTGAATAAGCCACTCCTTCTCAAACAAGTAAACTCTGCCCATTTCGCGCAGTAGATGTTCTGTTAATATCTAGTATTTATACAAAGTCATAATTTAAATTGCTTTCAACCTTCATTCATCGGTTCAACCAACATTACTCGCTCTTATTACCAACTTGTATTGATTTAACTAAGCGTTTAATACTTCCTATCAGGTCTCAAGGCAAGATTTGGCAAAATACAATTTCAGCAAATCCAATTTTGCCAGGGAACAAAAATAGATTAAATAAACTAAATAAGTCTTCTTCCCATTAAATAAATCAGAAAAGTCTGTCTTGTAACCAGTCCTCTTCAAACAAGTAAAGTCTGCCCATTTTGTGCCGTAGATTTTGTGTCTATGCCTAGTATTTAAACAAAATCATAATTTAAACGACTTCTTTCCTTCATTCACTTTGGAAATTTGGAATTGCAGCAAATCGAATTTTGCCAGGGAACAAAAATAGATCAATTAAACTAAATAAGTCTTCTTCCCATTAAATAAATTAAAAAAGTCTGTCTTGTAACCAGTCCTTTTCAAACAAGTAAAGTCTGCCCATTTTGTGCCGTCGATTTTGTGTTAATGCCTAGTATTTATACAAAATCATAATTTAAAGGACTTCATTCCTTCATTCACTTTGGAAATTTGGAATTGCAGCACATCAAATTTTGCCTGGGAAGAAAAGTAGATCAAATAAATTTAATAAGTCTTACTACTTCCCATTAAATAAATTAAATACGTCTTACTTGTTCCCACTCCTTTTCAAAAAAGTAGTTTAAAACGAGGTCCCTTCACTCAACCTTTAACCCTATTTATTCACCTTCTAGGCTAAGTGTTAAAGGCTAAGTGTTAAAGGCTAAGTGTTAAAGGCTAAGTGTTAAAGGCTAAGTGTTAGAGGCTAAGTGCCAGAGGCTAGGCGCCAGAGGCGAGTTTTTGTGGGCTGAAGTTTTAGTGGGGTTAGTGTGAATACAATCCAAAAGAATACAACAGAATACAATACAATAGAATATAATACATAGATTAAATTCAATAGCTCTTACTACTTCCCATTAAATAAATTAAATACGTCTTACTTGTTCCCAATCCTTTTCAAAAAAGTAGTTTAAAATGAGGGCCCTTCACTCAACCTTTAACCTCAACCCCGCACGTCACATTGTGTTGTATCTGTGAATGTTGGTTGTGGCCAAATGATAGTTTTCTTTCATTCGTTTAGGTTCCACGGTGTTTGTTGGCTATGTTTTCCACTGTCAGAAGGATGAAAATACAAAGTACAACGCTTGGACGTGGGCGAAGACGTCACCGGTGAGTCCTTCCTTCCTATTTATTTACCTTCTAGATGCTAGAGGCTAAGTGTTAGAGGCTAAGTGTTAAACACAATACGAACAACACAACGATACTGCACTGAACAACACGATACCGCACTGAGAAACACGATACCGCACTGAACAACACGATACCGCACTGAACAACACCATGCCGCACTGAACACCATGCCACACTGAACAACACCATCCCGCACTGAACAACACCATGCCGCACTAAACAACACCATGCCGCACTGAACAACACCATGCCTCACTGAACGACACCATGCCGCACTGAAAGACACCATGCCGCACTGAACGACACCATGCCGCACTGAAAGACACCATCCCGCACTGAACACCATGCCGCACTGAACAACACCATCCTGCACTGAACAACACCATCCCGCACTGAACAACATTATGCCGCACTGAACAACATTATGCCGCACTGAACAACACCATGCCGCACTGAACAACACCATGCCGCACTGAACAACACCATGCCGCACTGAACAACATTATGCCGCACTGAACAACACCATGCCGCACTGAACAACACCATGCCGCACTGAACAACACCATGCCGCACTGAACAACATTATGCCGCACTGAACAACACCATGCCGCACTGAACAACACCATCCTGCACTGAACAACACCATTCCGCATTGAACACCATGCCGCACTGAACAACACCATCCCGCACTGAACAACACCATCCCGCACTGAACAACACCATGCCGCACTGAACAACATTATGCCGCACTAAACAACATTATGCCGCACTGAACAACACCATGCCGCACTGAACAACACCATGCCGCACTGAACAACACCATGCCGCACTGAACAACATTATAACGCACTGAACAACACCATCCCGCACTGAACAACACCATGCCGCACTAAACAACATTATGCCGCACTGAACAACATTATGCCGAAATGAACAACACCATGCCGCACTGAACAACACCATGCCGCACTGAACAACACCATCCTGCACTGAACAACACCATCCCGCACTGAACAACACCATGCCGCACTGAACAACACCATGCCGCACTGAACAACACCATGCCGCAATGAACAACACCATCCCGCACTGAACAACATTATGCCGCACTGAACAACATTATGCCGCACTGAACAACATTATGCCGCACTGAACAACATTATGCCGCACTGAACAACATTATGCCGCACTGAACAACACCATGCCGCACTGAACAACACCATGCCGCACTGAACAACACCATGCCGCACTGAACAACACCATGCCGCACTGAACAACACGATCCCGCATTGAACAACACCATGCCGCACTGAGCAACACCATGCCGCACTGAACACCATCCCGCACTGAACAACACCATGCCGCACTGAACAACACCATTCCGCACTGAACAACACCATGCCGCACTGAACAACATTACGCTGCACTGAACAACACCATGCCGCACTGAACAACACCATGCCGCACTGAACAACACCATGCCGCATTGAACAACACCATGCCGCATTGAACAACACCATGCCGCACTGAACAACACCATCCTGCACTGAACAACACCATGCCGCATTGAACAACACCATGCCGCACTGAACAACACCATCCTGCACTGAACAACACCATCCCGCACTGAACAACACCATCCCGCATTGAACAACAGCATCCTGCACTGAACAACACCATGCCGCACTGAACAACACCATGCCGCACTGAACAACACCATTCCGCACTGAACAACACCATGCCGCACTGAACAACACCATCCTGCACTGAACAACACCATCCCGCACTGAACAACACCATGCCGCATTGAACAGCACCATCCTGCACTGAACAACACCATCCTGCACTGAACAACACCATGCCGCACTGAACAACACCATGCCGCACTGAACAACACCATGCCGCACTGAACAACACCATGCCGCACTGAACATTATGCCGCACTGAACAACATTATGTCGCACTGAACAACACCATGCCGCACTGAACAACACCATGCCGCACTGAACAACATTATGCCGCACTGAAAAACACCATGCCGCACTGAACAACACCATCCCGCACTGAACAACACCATGCCGCATTGAACAACACCATGCCGCACTGAACAACACCATGCTGCACTGAACAACATTATGCTGCACTGAACAACACGATCCTGCATTGAACAACACCATGCCGCACTGAACAACACCATCCTGCACTGAACAACACCATCCTGCACTGAACAACACCACCCCGCACTGAACAACACGATCCCGCATTGAACAACACCATCCCGCACTGAACAACACCATGCCGCACTGAACAACACCATTCCGCACTGAACAACACCATGCCGCACTGAACAACACCATGCCGCACTGAACAACACCATGCCGCACTGAACAACACCATGCCGCACTGAACAACACCATGCCGCACTGAACAACATTATGCCGCACTGAACAACACCATGCCGCACTGAACAACATTATGCCGCACTGAACAACACCATGCCGCACTGAACAACACCATGCCGCACTGAACAACACCATGCCGCATTGAACAACACCATGCCGCACTGAACAACACCATCCTGCACTGAACAACACCATCCCGCACTAAACAACACCATGCCGCACTGAACAACACCATGCCGCACTGAACAACACCATGCCGCACTGAACAACACCATGCCGCACTGAACAACATTATGCCGCACTGAACAACACCATGCCGCACTGAACAACACCATCCTGCACTGAACAACACCATTCCGCATTGAACACCATGCCGCACTGAACAACACCATCCCGCACTGAACAACACCATCCCGCACTGAACAACACCATGCCGCACTGAACAACATTATGCCGCACTGAACAACATTATGCCGCACTGAACAACACCATGCCGCACTGAACAACACCATGCCGCACTGAACAACACCATCCTGCACTGAACAACACCATCCCGCACTAAACAACACCATGCCGCACTGAACAACACCATGCCGCACTGAACAACACCATGCCGCACTGAACAACACCATGCCGCACTGAACAACATTATGCCGCACTGAACAACACCATGCCGCACTGAACAACACCATCCTGCACTGAACAACACCATTCCGCATTGAACACCATGCCGCACTGAACAACATTATGCCGCACTGAACAACACCATCCCGCACTGAACAACACCATGCCGCACTGAACAACATTATGCCGCACTGAACAACATTATGCCGCACTGAACAACACCATGCCGCACTGAACAACACCATGCCGCACTGAACAACACAATACCGCACAAAACAACACAATACTGCACAAACAGTTTTAGATAATATTACGTCGCAGTCATGTGACGCGGACATGACGTCAATAGGCGGAACTCACGGCAAAATTATAATCCGTGGGCGTGGCTTGCAACAGGAAGTAGGAAAGCGGCAGTTCTGGCAAACAAGACACAGCGGTTAGTAACACGATGACTAACAAGGCAAATATTTTTGTTTTCAGCTTGCAACTTGACCGTCTAGAGCGTACAAGGTAATTACAACTGTTTTTTTTTAGCCCTGAAAAGCGAGGGAGTGTGGCGTTTGGGAGGAATGTCGAACTCGGCGTCTGCTTCCAGCCACAGACGCCAAATTTCGACGATTATTTCGACTGGTCAACGGTTGTAAATTATTGCGTTGACTAAAAACTTTATTTAACTCTACTCTTAACTTTGCCGTTTCAGATATGCGGGTATTACACAGCGGAAATGACGTCAATAGGCTGAACTCTCGCCAAAATTCAAATCTGTGGGCGCAATGGCCTTGAGCGAGACACCGGATACAAACACGACGATTATCAACAGAAATATCTTTATTTTCTGCTTGCAAGTGGACCGTCTAGAGCGTACACGGTAAGTACAACTCATTGTGTTTAAAAAGATTTACGTTTGTGTAGTTTGCGTTGCGTTGTAACTGTGAATGTTGGTTGAGGCTAAATGTTAATGTTTAATTTCATTCCTTTAGGTTCCACGGTGTTTGTTGGCTGTATGTTTTCCACTGCAAGAAGAGGCTCGTATCATTGACCAGCAGGAGCTACAATGGTGAGTACCCCTTTCGTCTTCCATTTATGTTAAACACTTCCTATTTCATGTCTAACAGTACTCGATTTAACAAATAACCATAAATAAATACAGTGTGGGCAGTCACGTTAACATATGTGATTATCCTGCCTAATATGTTTATCACAAATATGTCACTAATCACTAATATGTTTATTTGTTTATCACAACACCTTTGGACCTTCAGCAATCGATTATTTCCCTTCATCTACATAGAGACAGAACGATGGTGTCTTAAACATCTCATTCATTTCACCAAATAACTTCACGCAGGTGGATAACGGCCGTCTCGGTCACGCTATGTTGCGTGATGCAGTTTTGAAGAACCAAATGCATTTATTCAATGAATAAGTCAAGCTAGTTCTATGTTTATGATGTTGTAAGTTACGGTACCGATTGAAGTTGAGTTCGAAGCCAGTGGAAAACAGCGCTGCGTTTGTGCTCTCCAGGTACAAATGTTGGGATCTCTGACTGACGACCGGGCGAGACTCGAGTAAGAGATGTCCAAACGAGCTCCGGCAGGGCGGGCCAAGGCGGAGCGAACGGACGCCCTTCAGGCCGCCAATGACGAGCTGAGAACCAAACTGATGGACGTCCAGTTAGAACTTCAGCAGGAGAAGAACAAGGTGAAAACCTCAACAGACAGACACTGCCTGCCTCCCTGCCTGCCTCCCTGCCTGCCTCCCTCCCTCCCTCCCAGTTTTCCCGATGTAGATTAGACATGCGTGTGCCATGACTGTGTCAGCCTACATCAACAAATGCACCGAGGACGTCAGCACCACTAAGAATATCATCACCCGGGGCAACCAACGACCCTGGATGACTGAGGAGGTACGTCAAACGCTACGAGCGCGGAACTCTGCCTTCAAGTCTGGCGACAAGGAGACACTGAGGACAGCGAGAGCCAACTTGAACCGTGCCATCAGGATAGCGAAGCGAGACCGCAGTTGAAAATTTCAGGATCGTTTCCACGACGTCAAAAACATCAGGAGTATGTGGCAAGGCATACGGGCGATTACAGACTACAACTCACCCTCCCCCCCCCCGGTGGGTGTAGTTGATGCTGACTTTCTAAATGGTCTAAATAACTTCTTTGGGAGGTTCGAGGCACTAAACGGCACTCCAGCAGTTAAAACTGTCCCCCATCAGGAAGAGGAGGTACTCTGCCTTGACTCCGCCGATGTGTTGAAGACCCTGAGGAGAGTCAACCCCTGTAAGGCCCCTGGCCCCGACAACATTCCTGGGCGTGTGTTCAGGGAATGTGCAAGTCATCTGGCTGGGGTCATCACAGACATTTTTAACACCTCGCTGGGCCAAGCCACAGTGCCGGCGTGCTTTAAGACTGCCTCCATCATTCCGGTGCCGAAGAAACCTCAAATCACCTCATTTAATGATTACCGGCCTGTTGCACTGACTCCGGTTATGATGAAGTGCTTCGAAAGGCTGCTTAAAGGTCACATCGTTTCCAGACTCCCCCTATTATTTGACCCGTTCCAGTTTGCCGACCGGCAAAACCGCTCCACTCAGGACGCCATCTCCTCCGTTCTTCACCTGAGCCTGGCTCACCTGGAGGAGAAGAACACCCATGTGCGGAGGCTGTTCCTGGACTTCAGCTCAGCGTTTAACACCATCATCCCACAGCATCTGGTAGGAAAATTGGAACACCTGGGCTTCAACACCCCCCTTCGCAACTGGCTGCTAGACTTCCTCACCAACAGACCTCAGTCAGTCCGGGTCGGACAGAACACCTCTGATGTCATCACCCTCAGCACAGGCTCCCTTCAGGGCTGCGTCCTGAGCCCCCTGCTGTGCACCCTGATGACACACGACTGCGTCCTCAGGTTCACCACCAATCACATCGTGAAGTCAGCAGACGACACAACGGTGGTGGGGCTCATCAGAGACAACAACGACCTGGACTACAGAGAGGAGGTGGAGCAGCTGGTGGGCTGGTGCAGAGAAAACAGCCTGATCCTGAATGAGGAGAAGATGAAGGAGATCATCGTCGACTTCAGGAAAAAACAGCCTCACCACGCTCCACTGATCATCAACAGCTCAGCTGTGGAGGTGGTCAGCACCACCGAATTCCTGGGGGTCCACATCACAGAAGACCTCACCTGGACTATGAACACTACGGCACTGGTCAAGAGGGCACAGAAGCGCTTGTACTTCCTGCGGAGGATGAGGAGAGCCCACCTGCCCCCACCCATCATGAGGACGTTCTACAGGAGCACCATAGAGAGCATTCTGACAAGCTGTCTCTCTGTGTGGTGTGGAGGCTGCACCGCCTCCGATTGGAAGAACGTGAGGAGAGTGGTGAGGACAGCAGAGAGGATCATAGGGGCTCCTCTTCCCTCCATTCAGGACATTTCATCTCAGCGCTGCATGTCCCGTGCCCGTAACATCATCAATGACCCATCACACCCCCACCATGGACTGTTCTCCCTGCTGCCCTCTGGGAAGAGGTTTGCAGCATCCGCTGCAGGTCCACCAGGTTCTGCAACAGCTTTTTCCCTGCTGTCATCAGACTGTTGAACACTAGAACTGTTGAGCTCTAAACTGAACTCTGCATCACACATTCACAGAACTGTACTTTATGACACTACGGACCTCTATCTTGCACTATCTCGCACTACCAACTTTACTGAACTTGTATAAACCCTTTAAATAGAAGTTTAATACATGGTTTAGCATTCCTCTGCACACTCTTGAATACTGTTTTGCCTACTTGCACTATTGCATAATTATCACTGCTGCACTTTATACTTATTTTTAATATATATATATATATATATATAGTATATATGTATATATATATATTTTCATAGGATATGTTACTTCTATTCAACTGCAATATCACTACTTTGTTGTAAGACGTATGCAACGGAATTTCGTTTTGTATGCACCATGTGCAGACAAGATGACAATAAAGTTTGTCTAAGTCTAAGTCTAAGTCATGTCAGGTCAGCTGTCTGGAGAGAGAGAGAAGTCAGGACCTGCGGGCGGAGCACCACCGTGCCACCGCCGCCATGACGGAACTCAAAAGCAAACTCCATGAGGAGAAGCAGAAAGAGTTAGCCATTACCAGGGAGACATTACTGCGGCAGCATGAAATGGAGCTGATGAGAGTGATCAAAATCAAAGATGGAGAGATCCAGCGACTGAATGCCTTGGTCCTCAGCCTGAGGGACGGCTCCATGGACAAGGTGATCCGCTCTATCCGTGTCTGACTATCCGCACGCCACGTCGGGCTTCGATGCGGCCGCTACCGTATTGTGTAGCTTGTCCCCAGTAAGCGTCGCGGCGCTCCGTTGCGGTCTCAACGGCCCGGTGTGGCGCAATGTCTGCTCAGGTGAGGAGGGGGGGCGCTTTGCTGGCGGAGGTGGAGGAGACGCGGCGGTGTCGGGAGACCGAGCGGTGTCGCCTCCACCAGGAGCGCGGAAGAAGCCCTGGCAGCGGCCCAGCAGGCCTGGCAGTCCCGAGCGGCCGAGCTCCGATCGGCTCATCACCAGCATCGGGAGGAGCTGAGCCGAACCAAGAGAGACTGCAAGAGGGAGATCCGCCGACTGGTAGGACTGATCAGATGCGCGGTGCGTGGCTATGTTCCCAATTTCGTTGTATACCTGCAGTGCAATGACACCTAAGGCATTCTATTCTATTCTATTTCACAAGAAGAAAATGTCCGGTTGCTCGCTTCGCTTTTGTCACAGCAAAGGTGTTCTAGTCGATTCAAGAAAAAAATTGGCCGGTTGCTCTCTTTGTTTTTGTCACAATTCTGGCAAATGAGTTTGCCCGCCTGCCTGAGCGCTCCCCGTTTGTACATCCAGACGGATGAGATCAAGCTGAAAGACAGAGCGGTTAGTGTTTTGGATGAAGCCCTGGGGCCGGCCACGTCCACCGCCTTCAGCTGCAGACTCAGGCTGCCGAGCAGCAGATCGCTGCCCTGAGGGATTCCCAAAGGGCGGGCCTAAACTACCCTGGAAGTGGGGTCAACGCCGCTACTAGCAATCCTCTTCATTGCGTAAGCTACCTCATCACACACTTGCAGTACGCATGACTTAGTTCGTTGCTGGAGGAAGGTAGCACAAAAACAGTTTTGAACTTTGAACGAGTGCTTGTGTGTGTGTGTTGCGGGGCGTTTTCAGTCTCAGGAGGATCGGGACACGCGACGGTTTCATCTGAAAATCGCTGAGCTCAGCGCAGTCATCAGGAAACTGGAGGATCGAAACGCCCTGCTTTCTGAAGAGCGCAATGAACTGGTAATTTATTGACGGCACGCTTGAAGGTTTGCGCTACGTTTGATGCGCGCCATCCAGCGAGGCACCCATTGCGCTTGCTTATTAGTTGAGCGGCGCGGCGAGTCGGTTGCCTGGTAGATGTCTTTTATTGGGAGCCAAAGCCACGATTCCGTTCAAACCGATGCAAAAGGAATGGATACGTTCTGGCCCGCGTGTTGTGCGTCTTTCACATCCCGCACTTCATGCTTGCAGCTAAAGCGACTGAGAGAAACAGAAAGCCAGTTTCTGCCACTCCTGTACGCCTGAGCAGGAAGAATGAAGAACTCTCGCTGGTGCTGTGTCGCCTTGAAAACAAAGTGCGCTTTGTCACCCAGGAGAACGAGGAGATGGCAAGCTTGGTAAGTCGACGCGGACAACGGCGGCGTGCCAACAGAGTCCACTGCATTTGTGTTCCACAGAGAAGGCCTAGTTCGCTCAATGACCTGGACCGCGGTTGCGGCCAGCAGGACGGTGAAATGGAGTTCCTTCAAGTTGTGGAGCAGCGGCACATCATCGACGACTTGTCCAAGGTCTTCAGGCAGGCGACTCGGTGCACGTACGGCAGCGCCGCGCTCGCTCGCTGTCGCCAGGAAACCTTTTCCGTCCAAAGCTTGGCCGGCGGCCGGCATCCAAAAAATTGGCCCCTTAAATTCCGACCTTTCAAGCAGGAGCATTGTGCGCACGCGTTTGAACACGCTTTAGACTTGTTTTGCCGTTTTCAGCAGCTCAAAGCTCCCGTTTTGTCAGCGCCTTTGCCACTCGCTGTGCGCTGAAAACGACGGACTTGCCCGGCTGCTCAGCCCGTCAACCATGAGCCGCGAGCGCGACGTCATTGTCCGTAGGCAGCTAGTGGCAAAATGCACCCTGTTAGAGTTGCGCTCGCTCCAACTTATTTTGCAAGAACCACACGGGAGACAAGTAAGTTCTTTTGGACACCTGCAGGTGGAGAGTCCATCCGTTGTACGAATGAAGTCTGACTCTCGGCTCCTGCACGAGCATTTTAATTAAGAGAAACAGGGTGGGTGTAAGAGTGGATTGAATAGAGGAAGCCCTTGACCTCTAGTCAAAACATAGCAAGGGGTGTTTTACGACTTTGTGTAGGAAGGGATAAGCGATAGGGATAAATAAGGGATAAATAATATTATTTATTACAGGTCGCAGTCAAAGTCAAAGCAACACAATGATACGATAAAGATAATCTGGAAAACCCTGACACACCCTGTAGTTGTCACTTTTGGAAAAGACGAGCGTCCCTCCAATCATCGCCGGTGACGTGTTTTTCAGGCTCTGGAGACAGGAGCTCATGTCAGAAATGTCATTGTGAGTCGCGTTTGTTTCTGCGCCGGAGCCGTTCGTTCCCTTTGCATCCAAAGAATCTCAAAGGCGGATTATTTGTGTCGACAGGAGAGAGATTTGCTGCTACGATACCGACGTCGAGAATCTCTGAGGAGGAACAAAGCGTGAGGTCCTGCAAGGTGAGTCTGTTTGTTTGCGGCTGCTTGGTGTTGCGCAAGATGAAATGGCCTTTTTCTCGCTATCATTCCTCTCGTCGATTCATCGTGAGGTGTCGCTTCAGTTTGTTCAGAGAGATGTTTGCTTCCGCGCCCGCAGGTCATCGAAACATTTTACGGCTACGACGAAGACGTGTTGGTGGACTCGGACGGATCGTCCTTGTCTTTTCACACCGACAGAACCCCCGACACGGAACCCGAAGAGGTAGCCCGCCATTTCTGCCAGCGTATTGTCACCAAACATTCCTCTTCAGCCTGGAATCGGACTCGTCTTTGCGTCGCGGGTGCTTTGTCGCCGGTCTGACTGATTCTGGTACTAGTGCTGTGTTGCATTGGTGTGTGCATGAAGAGGCGGAGCTTCGCTACCGCCAGCTGACGCAAGAATATCAAGCGCTGCAACGAGCCTACGCTCTGCTAGCCCAGACCAGCGAAGGGGACTACGACGCCGAGAAGGAGATCAAGGTGGCGCCCCTTCCCGCAACCCCCGGCCGGGTCGCAGCCTCCCCGTTCTCACCCAGCCTCGGGTGTTCTCTGGTCTGAAAGGAGGAGGAGGAGCCTCCCTCCTCCTCCTTTCAGACCAGAGAAAAGCTGATGGTAGAAATGGGTCACTATCAAAGCAGAGTAGCAGATCTGGAGTCAGCGCTGAAGCAACAAGGACAGGTAAGCTCATCAATGAGCACACCTTTTTCTCAGACAAAATAGCTACATTCTTCAGTCACTCATCCGTCTGGCATTACTGGACCAACCCCCCCCCCCCCCCCCCCGAACGTGGCTGGGAAAATGCGGAGAAAAGCAAATGTCATTTTCCAGTCAACCAAAGAATTTGTGGATGAAAATGACACAACATTCCAAAGCTGTCCACGCGTTTGTCTCTTCTAGAATGTCAAGTGGGTGGAGGAGAAGCAGCTGCTGCGTCAGAGCAATCAGCAGTTGGCCGAAAAGGTGACGGAAAGAAAGGCGCTGGGCGGAGTCGCTTGGCGTCACACCTGTCGGGAAGCCCCACAGATGAGGTCTGACTGTCTTTTCAGGTCAGGCGGATGGAGGCGGAAGAAGCGCGTCTGATAGAGCACATCCAGGATATCCGAGACCAAAACGAACTGCTTGAGTTCCGCATCCTGGAGCTGGAGGTGGGAAGACTCGCACAAGCGTGTTGAGGCCAGAGATGTGACGGACGGACGGACGGACGGACGGACGGATGCATGCCTCTGCCTTTCAGGAGAGGGAGTGGCGCTCCCCCGTCTTGAAGTTTCTGCAAGTCCGTTTCCCAGACGGCCTCAGCCCTTTGCAGATCTACTGCGAGGCCGAGGGCGTGAGCGTAGGTAAGGCGTCCCTCGCAACCCTAACCTTAACCCGAGGTCCCAGAACACCTTACATTGCTCCTTGCGCCTTTCCCCCGGACATCGTCATCAGTGATCTGATGAAGAAGCTGGACATCCTGGGCTATAACGCCGTAAGTGTATGTCGAACTCCTTATGTTCGCACTCCACGAGACTCGGCGGCTCAAATGTGACTTTTGGAAGGCTTTGCGCTGAAAGAAGCTTGTTGACGCTGTGCCTTTGGGCTCTTGCAGAATCTCACCAACGAGGAGCAGGTGGTCGTGATTCACGCCAGGACCCTTCTCACCCTAGCCGAGAAGGTAACGCGCACGTCCACGCACGCTCTCGCATTCTGCTTATGTGACAGCAGCCTTTCCTCAGTGGTTAGAATACATCAAAGTGACCAAGTCAGCACTTCAACAGAAGATGTTGGACATTGAAAGTGAGAAGGTAGACAGACACGCGACATCAGCCAAGGGGAACTCCGGCAATGTGCCCCAACAATTCTGACCTTGAGCTGTGCTAGGATATGTTCTGCAAGCAGAAGGGCTACCTGGATGAAGAGTTGGACTTCAGGAAGTGTTCCATGGACCAGGCTCATAAGGTAAGCCGCCCTCAAATCTCCCGCCGGACCACTGATGGACGAGGATTGCGGCCCAGAGGATCCTGGAGCTGGAGGCCATGTTGTACGAGGCGCTACCGCAGCGGGACTGCCCCGCCACGGACGGCGAAAAAGCCAGCCACGCTGGCGTGAATGACGTGCTGACGGCGGATCAGAGAGAAGAGCTTAGGAGCGTCGTGGACCAATGGAAGCGAGCCCTGATGTGCGAGTTGAGGGAGCGCGACGCTTGCATCCTCCAAGAGAGAATGGATCTGCTGCACAGCGCGCAACAGGTAAGGGCCCAAAGCCAGCCCGGCACTTACTTGCACGCTTACTGGCTTTTGAATGCCACTTTCCATTTGTCCGTCGTAGAGGAACAAAGAGCTGAAAGAATTCATCGAAGCTCAGAAGAGACAAATCAAACAATTGGAGGAGAAGTTTCTGTTTCTCTTTCTATTCTTCTCCTTGGCCTTCATTCTGTGGCCCTAACACCAGCTGGTGAGTGAGCTCCAGCGGCACCGCACTCGACACCTCCGATACACTGCCAGCCGGTCTCAGACGTTGGCAGACGCTCCGATGCCAACGTATACCCCCCGCCACGGTGACAGAGGCACCGCGTCACACCGGCGCTCATCCAATCAGAAGGCAGGAAAAGCAAATTCACATGCAGGGCACTTTTGAACCAGAAGAGAGCGCCACAAAAAACGGTTGTTGCCCCAAACGCGCACTAAAAAGGGTCAGAATAACAAGAGTCCCACTGGCCAGCCGGGGCCACCCGTCCAGCTGTTTCTTCAGGGGGGAAAAAAATTGGAGTCACCGGTGAGTACATTTTGCATTTAGCTCTGCTTTTCTGCTTCTGTCTTCAAGTGTGTGGCATCCTGCGATCAAAGATTCAGCCAACCCCAAAGCGGTTGACCTCAACGTCCCTCCACCATGCCTACCAGAGCAGGTGACGTGATGCTTTGGACATCCTTCCGTCTCAGATGCCCAAAAGTACTCTTTGCCACATCTGCGGCAATACGGTGTCTTTTCAAAGGTGCAAATAAATCCAGCGTGGGCGGAACACGCACGTCTTCGGTTTTTCCCGCTTTGTTTGTGTGACAGCTGTTGTGAAAATTTTATACAAATAAAGTTGTATAGTACAGGTTTGGCCAAGCCGCAACTCCCGAACCGCATGCGGCTCTTTTATGTTCATATCAACATTTGTGTGTGTGTGTGTGTGTGTGTGTGTGTGTGTGTGGGGGGGGGGGGGTTGTGCGTGTTGGCTTCACTTGAGTTCAATTTGGTATTTTGGTCAAAAGCGCATGTGGTGAAATTCCACAAAGTAGGATGGGCAAACACATTTCTTTAAACTATGAGTGTCAATTGGGCTCTCGAAATGGCAGGGAAAAGATGCACAGCAAAACGAAAATACGTAGATGAACACAGGACGTTTTAATCAGAGTGGGAAAGTTTCTATTTTTTGTTGAACGTGATGGCAAACCATTCTGCCTGATATGTCAGACCTCAGCGCATTTCAAAGATTCAAATCTTCAGCGCCATGCACTTCAGCTCACTCCATGCTAACATTGATCAGGCGTCGAACCCGCATCATCATGCTTAAGAGGTGGCCATGCTAACCAGTGCGCCATTATGTCAACGCATAATAACTAAGTCTACTGGTCAAAACAGCGGTTACTATATGACGTCGCTACGTCGTGGTCACGTGACGCAGACAAGACGTCAATGGACGTGGGCAGAGTTAACTTGTTTAAAAGGGAGTAGGCAGAAGAAATATTTAATTTATTTAAATCTATTTTGAGTGCACACCATTATTCCAATGCATAACAACTGTAAATCTACTAAACAAAACAGCGGTTGCTATATGACATCTGCCACGTCGTGGTCACGTGACATACGTGACGTCGATGGGCGTAACTTTCGCCGGAATTCAAATCCGCGGGGAGAGTTAACTTGTTTAAAAGAGAGTGGGCAGAAGAATTATTTAATTTATTTAAATCTATTTGGTGTGTGCGCCATTATGTCAATGCATAACAACTGTAAGTCTACTAAAGAAAACAGCGGTTGCTATATGACGTCTGCCACGTCGTGGTCACGTGACGCGGACGTGACGTCGACGCCTACTTTACATCCCACCGATCACAGGACCCCTCGGCTGCATAACCGTGCCCCCTTCCCAACCAATCGGATTTGCTATACGCGAAAACGACGCCAATGGAAAGAGCTTCCGCCCAAATTTAAATCCGTGGGCGCGGCTCGCAGCAGGAAGTAGGAAAATGGCGGCGATGTTGACAAAGACACAGCGGATGGTAACATACGACTAACAAGAGAAATATTTTTATTTTCTGCTTGCAACTGGACCGTCCAGAGCGTACACGGTAAGTAAAACTCATCGTTTTTAAAAAGAAGTACTTTTGTTGCCCTGAAAAGCGAGTGAGCGTGGCGTTTGTGGGGGACGTCGAATTTCGACGATTCTTTCTGGTCAACGGTTGTAAATGATTGTGTTGATTAAAAAAGAAAACTTGATGTAACTCTACTTTTAACTGCCGTTTCAGATAGATTTGGAATTGCATCACATCCAATTTTGCCTAGAGCGTACACGGTAAGTAACACTCGTTGTGTTTAAGGAGATTTACGTTTGTAATAGCAGAAGTGTAGCCGCGTTGCGTTGTACGTGTGAATGTTGGTCCGGGCGAAATGTTAATGTTTAATTTCATTCCTTTAGGTTCCACGGTGTTTGTTGGCTGCAAGTTTTCCACTGCAAGAAGAGGCTCATATCATTGACCAGGAGCGAGCTACAATGGTGAGTAGCCATAACATTTATGTTAAACACTTCCTATTTCATGTCTAACAGTACTTGATTTAACAAATAACCATAAATAAATACAGTGTGGGCACTGAAGTTAACATATGTGATTATACTGCCTAATCTGTCACCGAGTAGATTGTTGCAAAGTAATATAAGATCCAAAGTTGTAATTCAGAATAGTTTTCAAAAGAAGGCCATTAGAATTATATACAAGTCTGATTACCCTGAACAAGCTATTAATTAAATCACAAATTCTTCAATTCAAAGATTTGGTAGATTATCAGACAAATAATGTCTAACAGTAATTGATTTAACACATCACGATAAGTAGATTGAGTGTGGGCACTCTCAAGTTAACATATGTGATTATACTGCCTAATCTGTTACAGAGTATGTTGTTGCCAAGTAATGTAGAATAGATCCAAAGTAGTAATCCAGAATAGTTTTGAAGAGGCCATTAGAATGATAAACAAATCTGATTACCTTGAACATAATAACAAGCTAAGTGTTTAATATGTCCTATGAAGTCAAAATTGGGCACCATCATGTGGTGAAATTTGGAATTGCATCACATCCAATTTTGCCTGGGAACAAACAGATTACATAAATCTTAGTTTTGAATAAGCCACTCCTTCTCAAACAAGTAAACTCTGCCCATTTTGCGCAGTAGATGTTCTGTTAATATCTAGTATTTATACAAAGTCATAATTTAAATTGCTTTCAACCTTCATTCATCGGTTCAACCAACATTACTCGCTCTTATTACCAACTTGTATTGATTTAACTAAGCGTTTAATACTTCCTATCAGGTCTCAAATCGAGATTTGGCAAAATACAATTTCAGCAAATCCAATTTTGCCAGGGAACAAAAATAGATTAAATAAACTAAATAAGTCCTCTTCCCATTAAATAAATCAGAAAAGTCTGTCTTGTAACCAGTCCTCTTCAAACAAGTAAAGTCTGCCCATTTTGTGCCGTAGATTTTGTGTCTATGCCTAGTATTTAAACAAAATCATAATTTAAACGACTTCTTTCCTTCATTCACTTTGGAAATTTGGAATTGCAGCAAATCGAATTTTGGCAGGGAACAAAAATAGATCAATTAAACTAAATAAGTCTTCTTCCCATTAAATAAATTAAAAAAGTCTGTCTTGTAACCAGTCCTTTTCAAACAAGTAAAGTCTGCCCATTTTGTGCCGTCGATTTTGTGTTAATGCCTAGTATTTATACAAAATCATAATTTAAAGGACTTCATTCCTTCATTCACTTTGGAAATTTGGAATTGCAGCACATCAAATTTTGCCTGGGAAGAAAAGTAGATTAAATAAATTTAATAAGTCTTACTACTTCCCATTAAATAAATTAAATACGTCTTACTTGTTCCCACTCCTTTTCAAAACAGTAGTTTAAAACGAGGGCCCTTCACTCAATCTTTAACCTCAACCCCGCACGTTGTGTTGTATCTGTGAATGTTGGTTGTGGCCAAATGATAGTTTTCTTTCATTCGTTTAGGTTCCAAGAAAACTTGATGTAACTCTACTTTTAACTGCCGTTTCAGATAAGCGGGTATTACGTCGCAGTCAAATGCCGCGGATATGACGTAATTGCCCGAACCTCCGCCAAAATTCAAATCTGTTGGCGCGATGGCCGTGAGCCACTGAGCAGCGACGATTATCAACAGAAATATCTTTATTTTCTGCTTGCAACTGGACCGTCTAGAGCGTACACGGTAAGTAACACTCATTGTGTTTAAGGAGATTTACGTTTGTAATAGCAGAAGTGTAGCCGCGTTGCGTTGTACGTGTGAAAATTGGTCGAGGCGAAATGTTAATGTTTAATTTCATTCCTTTAGGTTCCACGGTGTTTGTTGGCTGCAAGTTTTCCACTGCAAGAAGAGGCTCGTATCATTGACCAGGAGCGAGCTACAATGGTGAGTAGCCATAACATTTATGTTAAACACTTCCTATTTCATGTCTAACAGTACTTGATTTAACAAATAACCATAAATAAATACAGTGTGGGCACTGAAGTTAACATATGTGATTATACTGCCTAATCTGTCACGGAGTAGATTGTTGCAAAGTAATATAAGATCCAAAGTTGTAATTCAGAATAGTTTTCAAAAGAAGGCCATTAGAATTATATACAAGTCTGATTACCCTGAACAAGCTATTAATTAAATCACAAATTCTTCGATTCAAAGATTTGGTAGATTATCAGACAAATAATGTCTAACAGTAATTGATTTAACACATCACGATAAGTAGATTGAGTGTGGGCACTCTCAAGTTAACATATGTGATTATACTGCCTAATCTGTTACAGAGTATGTTGTTGCCAAGTAATGTAGAATAGATCCAAAGTAGTAATCCAGAATAGTTTTGAAGAGGCCATTAGAATGATAAACAAATCTGATTACCTTGAACATAATAACAAGCTAAGTGTTTAATATGTCCTATGAAGTCAAAATTGGGCACCATCATGTGGTGAAATTTGGAATTGCATCACATCCAATTTTGCCTGGGAACAAACAGATTACATAAATCTTAGTTTTGAATAAGCCACTCCTTCTCAAACAAGTAAACTCTGCCCATTTTGCGCAGTAGATGTTCTGTTAATATCTAGTATTTATACAAAGTCATAATTTAAATTGCTTTCAACCTTCATTCATCGGTTCAACCAACATTACTCGCTCTTATTACCAACTTGTATTGATTTAACTAAGCGTTTAATACTTCCTATCAGGTCTCAAATCGAGATTTGGCAAAATACAATTTCAGCAAATCCAATTTTGCCAGGGAACAAAAATAGATTAAATAAACTAAATAAGTCCTCTTCCCATTAAATAAATCAGAAAAGTCTGTCTTGTAACCAGTCCTCTTCAAACAAGTAAAGTCTGCCCATTTTGTGCCGTAGATTTTGTGTCTATGCCTAGTATTTAAACAAAATCATAATTTAAACGACTTCTTTCCTTCATTCACTTTGGAAATTTGGAATTGCAGCAAATCGAATTTTGGCAGGGAACAAAAATAGATCAATTAAACTAAATAAGTCTTCTTCCCATTAAATAAATTAAAAAAGTCTGTCTTGTAACCAGTCCTTTTCAAACAAGTAAAGTCTGCCCATTTTGTGCCGTCGATTTTGTGTTAATGCCTAGTATTTATACAAAATCATAATTTAAAGGACTTCATTCCTTCATTCACTTTGGAAATTTGGAATTGCAGCACATCAAATTTTGCCTGGGAAGAAAAGTAGATTAAATAAATTTAATAAGTCTTACTACTTCCCATTAAATAAATTAAATACGTCTTACTTGTTCCCACTCCTTTTCAAAACAGTAGTTTAAAACGAGGGCCCTTCACTCAATCTTTAACCCCAACCCCGCACGTTGTGTTGTATCTGTGAATGTTGGTTGTGGCCAAATGATAGTTTTCTTTCATTCGTTTAGGTTCCAAGAAAACTTGATGTAACTCTACTTTTAACTGCCGTTTCAGATAAGCGGGTATTACGTCGCAGTCATGTGCCGTGGATATGACGTAATTGCCCGAACCTCCGCCAAAATTCAAATCTGTTGGCGCGATGGCCGTGAGCCACTGAGCAGCGACGATTATCAACAGAAATATCTTTATTTTCTGCTTGCAACTGGACCGTCTAGAGCGTACACGGTAAGTAACACTCATTGTGTTTAAGGAGATTTACGTTTGTAATAGCAGAAGTGTAGCCGCGTTGCGTTGTACGTGTGAAAATTGGTCGAGGCGAAATGTTAATGTTTAATTTCATTCCTTTAGGTTCCACGGTGTTTGTTGGCTGCAAGTTTTCCACTGCAAGAAGAGGCTCGTATCATTGACCAGGAGCGAGCTACAATGGTGAGTAGCCATAACATTTATGTTAAACACTTCCTATTTCATGTCTAACAGTACTTGATTTAACAAATAACCATAAATAAATACAGTGTGGGCACTGAAGTTAACATATGTGATTATACTGCCTAATCTGTCACGGAGTAGATTGTTGCAAAGTAATATAAGATCCAAAGTTGTAATTCAGAATAGTTTTCAAAAGAAGGCCATTAGAATTATATACAAGTCTGATTACCCTTAACATAACAACAAGCTATTAATTAAATCACAAATTCTTCAATTCAAAGATTTGGTAGATTATCAGACAAATAATGTCTAACAGTAATTGATTTAACACATCACGATAAGTAGATTGAGTGTGGGCACTCTCAAGTTAACAGATATGATTATACTGCCTAATCTGTTACAGAGTATGTTGTTGCCAAGTAATGTAGAATAGATCCAAAGTAGTAATCCAGAATAGTTTTGAAGAGGCCATTAGAATAATAAACAAATCTGATTACCTTGAACATAATAACAAGCTAAGTGTTTAATATGTCCTATGAAGTCAAAATTGGGCACCATCATGTGGTGAAATTTGGAATTGCATCACATCCAATTTTGCCTGGGAACAAACAGATTAAATAAATCTTAGTTTTGAATAAGCCACTCCTTCTCAAACAAGTAAACTCTGCCCATTTCGCGCAGTAGATGTTCTGTTAATATCTAGTATTTATACAAAGTCATAATTTAAATTGCTTTCAACCTTCATTCATCGGTTCAACCAACATTACTCGCTCTTATTACCAATTTGTATTGATTTAACTAAGCGTTTAATACTTCCTATCAGGTCTCAAGGCAAGATTTGGCAAAATACAATTTCAGCAAATCCAATTTTGCCAGGGAACAAAAATAGATTAAATAAACTAAATAAGTCTTCTTCCCATTAAATAAATCAGAAAAGTCTGTCTTGTAACCAGTCCTCTTCAAACAAGTAAAGTCTGCCCATTTTGTGCCGTAGATTTTGTGTCTATGCCTAGTATTTAAACAAAATCATAATTTAAACGACTTCTTTCCTTCATTCACTTTGGAAATTTGGAATTGCAGCAAATCGAATTTTGCCAGGGAACAAAAATAGATCAATTAAACTAAATAAGTCTTCTTCCCATTAAATAAATTAAAAAAGTCTGTCTTGTAACCAGTCCTTTTCAAACAAGTAAAGTCTGCCCATTTTGTGCCGTCGATTTTGTGTTAATGCCTAGTATTTATACAAAATCATAATTTAAAGGACTTCATTCCTTCATTCACTTTGGAAATTTGGAATTGCAGCACATCAAATTTTGCCTGGGAAGAAAAGTAGATCAAATAAATTTAATAAGTCTTACTACTTCCCATTAAATAAATTAAATACGTCTTACTTGTTCCCACTCCTTTTCAAAAAAGTAGTTTAAAACGAGGTCCCTTCACTCAACCTTTAACCCTATTTATTCACCTTCTAGGCTAAGTGTTAAAGGCTAAGTGTTAAAGGATAAGTGTTAAAGGCTAAGTGTTAAAGGCTAAGTGTTAGAGGCTAAGTGCCAGAGGCTAGGCGCCAGAGGCGAGTTTTTGTGGGCTGAAGTTTTAGTGGGGTTAGTGTGAATACAATCCAAAAGAATACAACAGAATACAATACAATAGAATATAATACATAGATTAAATTCAATAGCTCTTACTACTTCCCATTAAATAAATTAAATACGTCTTACTTGTTCCCAATCCTTTTCAAAAAAGTAGTTTAAAATGAGGGCCCTTCACTCAACCTTTAACCTCAACCCCGCACGTCACATTGTGTTGTATCTGTGAATGTTGGTTGTGGCCAAATGATAGTTTTCTTTCATTCGTTTAGGTTCCACGGTGTTTGTTGGCTATGTTTTCCACTGTCAGAAGGATGAAAATACAAAGTACAACGCTTGGACGTGGGCGAAGACGTCACCGGTGAGTCCTTCCTTCCTATTTATTTACCTTCTAGATGCTAGAGGCTAAGTGTTAGAGGCTAAGTGTTAAACACAATACGAACAACACAACGATACTGCACTGAACAACACGATACCGCACTGAGAAACACGATACCGCACTGAACAACACGATACCGCACTGAACAACACCATGCCGCACTGAACACCATGCCACACTGAACAACACCATCCCGCACTGAACAACACCATGCCGCACTAAACAACACCATGCCGCACTGAACAACACCATGCCTCACTGAACGACACCATGCCGCACTGAAAGACACCATGCCGCACTGAACGACACCATGCCGCACTGAAAGACACCATCCCGCACTGAACACCATGCCGCACTGAACAACACCATCCTGCACTGAACAACACCATCCCGCACTGAACAACATTATGCCGCACTGAACAACATTATGCCGCACTGAACAACACCATGCCGCACTGAACAACACCATGCCGCACTGAACAACACCATGCCGCACTGAACAACATTATGCCGCACTGAACAACACCATGCCGCACTGAACAACACCATGCCGCACTGAACAACACCATGCCGCACTGAACAACATTATGCCGCACTGAACAACACCATGCCGCACTGAACAACACCATCCTGCACTGAACAACACCATTCCGCATTGAACACCATGCCGCACTGAACAACACCATCCCGCACTGAACAACACCATCCCGCACTGAACAACACCATGCCGCACTGAACAACATTATGCCGCACTGAACAACATTATGCCGCACTGAACAACACCATGCCGCACTGAACAACACCATGCCGCACTGAACAACACCATGCCGCACTGAACAACATTATAACGCACTGAACAACACCATCCCGCACTGAACAACACCATGCCGCACTAAACAACATTATGCCGCACTGAACAACATTATGCCGAAATGAACAACACCATGCCGCACTGAACAACACCATGCCGCACTGAACAACACCATCCTGCACTGAACAACACCATCCCGCACTGAACAACACCATCCCGCACTGAACAACACCATGCCGCACTGAACAACACCATGCCGCACTGAACAACACCATGCCGCAATGAACAACACCATCCCGCACTGAACAACATTATGCCGCACTGAACAACATTATGCCGCACTGAACAACATTATGCCGCACTGAACAACATTATGCCGCACTGAACAACATTATGCCGCACTGAACAACACCATGCCGCACTGAACAACACCATGCCGCACTGAACAACACCATGCCGCACTGAACAACACCATGCCGCACTGAACAACACCATGCCGCACTGAACAACACGATCCCGCATTGAACAACACCATGCCGCACTGAGCAACACCATGCCGCACTGAACACCATCCCGCACTGAACAACACCATGCCGCACTGAACAACACCATTCCGCACTGAACAACACCATGCCGCACTGAACAACATTACGCTGCACTGAACAACACCATGCCGCACTGAACAACACCATGCCGCACTGAACAACACCATGCCGCATTGAACAACACCATGCCGCATTGAACAACACCATGCCGCACTGAACAACACCATCCTGCACTGAACAACACCATGCCGCATTGAACAACACCATGCCGCACTGAACAACACCATCCTGCACTGAACAACACCATCCCGCACTGAACAACACCATCCCGCATTGAACAACAGCATCCTGCACTGAACAACACCATGCCGCACTGAACAACACCATGCCGCACTGAACAACACCATTCCGCACTGAACAACACCATGCCGCACTGAACAACACCATCCTGCACTGAACAACACCATCCCGCACTGAACAACACCATGCCGCATTGAACAACACCATCCTGCACTGAACAACACCATCCTGCACTGAACAACACCATGCCGCACTGAACAACACCATGCCGCACTGAACAACACCATGCCGCACTGAACAACACCATGCCGCACTGAACATTATGCCGCACTGAACAACATTATGTCGCACTGAACAACACCATGCCGCACTGAACAACACCATGCCGCACTGAACAACATTATGCCGCACTGAAAAACACCATGCCGCACTGAACAACACCATCCCGCACTGAACAACACCATGCCGCATTGAACAACACCATGCCGCACTGAACAACACCATGCTGCACTGAACAACATTATGCTGCACTGAACAACACGATCCTGCATTGAACAACACCATGCCGCACTGAACAACACCATCCTGCACTGAACAACACCATCCTGCACTGAACAACACCACCCCGCACTGAACAACACGATCCCGCATTGAACAACACCATCCCGCACTGAACAACACCATGCCGCACTGAACAACACCATTCCGCACTGAACAACACCATGCCGCACTGAACAACACCATGCCGCACTGAACAACACCATGCCGCACTGAACAACACCATGCCGCACTGAACAACATTATGCCGCACTGAACAACACCATGCCGCACTGAACAACACCATCCCGCACTGAACAACACCATGCCGCATTGAACAACACCATGCCGCACTGAACAACACCATCCTGCACTGAACAACACCATCCCGCACTAAACAACACCATGTCGCACTGAACAACACCATGCCGCACTGAACAACACCATGCCACACTGAACAACACCATGCCGCACTGAACAACATTATGCCGCACTGAACAACACCATGCCGCACTGAACAACACCATCCTGCACTGAACAACACCATTCCGCATTGAACACCATGCCGCACTGAACAACACCATCCCGCACTGAACAACACCATCCCGCACTGAACAACACCATGCCGCACTGAACAACATTATGCCGCACTGAACAACATTATGCCGCACTGAACAACACCATGCCGCACTGAACAACACCATGCCGCACTGAACAACACCATCCTGCACTGAACAACACCATCCCGCACTAAACAACACCATGCCGCACTGAACAACACCATGCCGCACTGAACAACACCATGCCGCACTGAACAACACCATGCCGCACTGAACAACATTATGCCGCACTGAACAACACCATGCCGCACTGAACAACACCATCCTGCACTGAACAACACCATTCCGCATTGAACACCATGCCGCACTGAACAACATTATGCCGCACTGAACAACACCATCCCGCACTGAACAACACCATGCCGCACTGAACAACATTATGCCGCACTGAACAACATTATGCCGCACTGAACAACACCATGCCGCACTGAACAACACCATGCCGCACTGAACAACACAATACCGCACAAAACAACACAATACTGCACAAACAGTTTTAGATAATATTACGTCGCAGTCATGTGACGCGGACATGACGTCAATAGGCGGAACTCACGGCAAAATTATAATCCGTGGGCGTGGCTTGCAACAGGAAGTAGGAAAGCGGCAGTTCTGGCAAACAAGACACAGCGGTTAGTAACACGATGACTAACAAGGCAAATATTTTTGTTTTCAGCTTGCAACTTGACCGTCTAGAGCGTACAAGGTAATTACAACTGTTTTTTTTTAGCCCTGAAAAGCGAGGGAGTGTGGCGTTTGGGAGGAATGTCGAACTCGGCGTCTGCTTCCAGCCACAGACGCCAAATTTCGACGATTATTTCGACTGGTCAACGGTTGTAAATTATTGCGTTGACTAAAAACTTTATTTAACTCTACTCTTAACTTTGCCGTTTCAGATATGCGGGTATTACACAGCGGAAATGACGTCAATAGGCTGAACTCTCGCCAAAATTCAAATCTGTGGGCGCAATGGCCTTGAGCGAGACACCGGATACAAACACGACGATTATCAACAGAAATATCTTTATTTTCTGCTTGCAAGTGGACCGTCTAGAGCGTACACGGTAAGTACAACTCATTGTGTTTAAAAAGATTTACGTTTGTGTAGTTTGCGTTGCGTTGTAACTGTGAATGTTGGTTGAGGCTAAATGTTAATGTTTAATTTCATTCCTTTAGGTTCCACGGTGTTTGTTGGCTGTATGTTTTCCACTGCAAGAAGAGGCTCGTATCATTGACCAGCAGGAGCTACAATGGTGAGTACCCCTTTCGTCTTCCATTTATGTTAAACACTTCCTATTTCATGTCTAACAGTACTCGATTTAACAAATAACCATAAATAAATACAGTGTGGGCAGTCACGTTAACATATGTGATTATCCTGCCTAATATGTTTATCACAAATATGTCACTAATCACTAATATGTTTATTTGTTTATCACAACACCTTTGGACCTTCAGCAATCGATTATTTCCCTTCATCTACATAGAGACAGAACGATGGTGTCTTAAACATCTCATTCATTTCACCAAATAACTTCACGCAGGTGGATAACGGCCGTCTCGGTCACGCTATGTTGCGTGATGCAGTTTTGAAGAACCAAATGCATTTATTCAATGAATAAGTCAAGCTAGTTCTATGTTTATGATGTTGTAAGTTACGGTACCGATTGAAGTTGAGTTCGAAGCCAGTGGAAAACAGCGCTGCGTTTGTGCTCTCCAGGTACAAATGTTGGGATCTCTGACTGACGACCGGGCGAGACTCGAGTAAGAGATGTCCAAACGAGCTCCGGCAGGGCGGGCCAAGGCGGAGCGAACGGACGCCCTTCAGGCCGCCAATGACGAGCTGAGAACCAAACTGATGGACGTCCAGTTAGAACTTCAGCAGGAGAAGAACAAGGTGAAAACCTCAACAGACAGACACTGCCTGCCTCCCTGCCTGCCTCCCTGCCTGCCTCCCTCCCTCCCAGTTTTCCCGATGTAGATTAGACATGCGTGTGCCATGACTGTGTCAGCCTACATCAACAAATGCACCGAGGACGTCAGCACCACTAAGAATATCATCACCCGGGGCAACCAACGACCCTGGATGACTGAGGAGGTACGTCAAACGCTACGAGCGCGGAACTCTGCCTTCAAGTCTGGCGACAAGGAGACACTGAGGACAGCGAGAGCCAACTTGAACCGTGCCATCAGGATAGCGAAGCGAGACCGCAGTCGAAAATTTCAGGATCGTTTCCACGACGTCAAAAACATCAGGAGTATGTGGCAAGGCATACGGGCGATTACAGACTACAACTCACCCTCCCCCCCCCGGTGGGTGTAGTTGATGCTGACTTTCTAAATGGTCTAAATAACTTCTTTGGGAGGTTCGAGGCACTAAACGGCACTCCAGCAGTTAAAACTGTCCCCCATCAGGAAGAGGAGGTACTCTGCCTTGACTCCGCCGATGTGTTGAAGACCCTGAGGAGAGTCAACCCCTGTAAGGCCCCTGGCCCCGACAACATTCCTGGGCGTGTGTTCAGGGAATGTGCAAGTCATCTGGCTGGGGTCATCACAGACATTTTTAACACCTCGCTGGGCCAAGCCACAGTGCCGGCGTGCTTTAAGACTGCCTCCATCATTCCGGTGCCGAAGAAACCTCAAATCACCTCATTTAATGATTACCGGCCTGTTGCACTGACTCCGGTTATGATGAAGTGCTTCGAAAGGCTGCTTAAAGGTCACATCGTTTCCAGACTCCCCCTATTATTTGACCCGTTCCAGTTTGCCGACCGGCAAAACCGCTCCACTCAGGACGCCATCTCCTCCGTTCTTCACCTGAG